>NC_140168.1:158115724-158565724 GCF_963971535.1 Notolepis coatsorum
TTCTGAATGAGTTGAAGAGGCTTGGTGGCAGTGGCCGGGAGGCCAGCGAGCAGTGCGTTGCAGTAGTCGAGGCGGATTGTACGAGGAGTTGGGTGGCTTCTTTTGTCAGGAAGGGGCGGATCCTTCTGACGTTGCTCAGGAGGAATCGGCAGGTTCTGGTTGTCGCTGCGATGTGAGCAGAGAAGTTCAACTGGTCGTCAAGGACAACACCAAGGTTCTTGGCGGTCGGGGACACGGTCACAGATGCATTCTCGACTGTGATGGAAAGGTCAGTCAGGGGGGAGGATTTGGCCGGCAGGTGGAGCAATTCTGTTTTGCTTAGGTTCAGTTTGAGGTGGTTGGTCGTCATCCAGGCGGAGATGTCGGACAGACAGGCCGAGATCCGCTCAGAGACGTGGATATCTGAGGGAGGGAAGGAGAGGAAGAGTTGAGTATCGTCGGCATAACAATGGTAGGAGAAGCCATGAGACGTGATAATGTTACCCAGTGATTTAGTGTAGAGGGAGAAGAGAAGAGGTCCTAAAACCGAGCCCTGGGGGACACCCGTCCGTAGGGGGCGGGTGGCCGACAGGGTCCCTCTCCATGACACTTGGTAGGAGCGGTCATTGAGGTATGATGACAGCCATGTCAGCGCAGAGCCAGCCACTCCCATTCTTGCGAGGGCCGCGAGGAGGATCTGGTGGTTGACTGTGTCGAAGGCTGCAGATAGATCTAGGAGAATCAGTTGAAAACGTACAGATGAGCCATTGGAGCTAATGGGGAAGATAATGGTCACAGTTGAGAGTGGGGAACAGAAGTTGCAGTTACCCTTAGTGGTAGCCAGGGGGCCGGGTCCTGCACTCATGGGTCGTAATTGGATAAGACCATTAAACCTAGACTGGTCTAAGGTCAACAGGATAGGGGATCCGGTGGAGTCCCTGTGTCAGACATATACGCAGGTATTTGGCAATGGTTTGGGTAAAGTGACAGGGGTTAAGGCTAAAATGTATGTGTCCCCACATGCAAAACCTAGGTTTTGCAAAGCCAGGTCTGTTCCTTATGCTTTGAGGGAAGCTGTAAACAAACAGCTAGATGACTTGGAGAAGCAAGGGGTTATTTCTCCAGTGCCACACAGTGGGGCAGCACCCATAGTGAATATTCCAAAGAGAGATAATACAGTTTGCATATGTGGGGACTACAAAGAAACAGTAAATCCATTTCTGGATGTAGATCAGTATCCTCTTCCCAGAACACAAGACCTATTTGCCAAGTTAGCAGGAGGGACACATTTTACAAAGCTAGATTTGACACAGGCATATCAGCAGATGGAATTAGAAGAGGAGAGCAAGAAATACTTAACAATCAACACACCAAAAGGGTTGTACAGATACAATCGCTTGCCTTATGGGGTAGCCAGCGCTTCAGCCATATTTCAACGAACAATGGATCTGCAAAGTGCTGCAAGGGTTAGATGGGGTAGTCTGTTTTCTAGACGACATATTGGTGACAGGCAATGACACAGACAGTCATATGAAAAACCTAGAAAGGGTACTGCAGAGGTTGGATCAATATGGGCTGAGAGTAAACAAGGGCACGTGTGCTTTCTTTCAGGACAGTGTGTGCTATTTGGGCCATTGCATAGATGCACAGGGGTTACACCCCCTTCAGGAGAAAACGGAGGCCATCAAAAAGGCCCCTGTGCCCAAAAACACCACAGAGTTGAGGGCGTTTCTGTCTTTGTTAACCTACTATTGGAAATTCATGCCTTCTTTATCTACACAGATAAAACCTATGACAGAACTACTACAGAAAGGACAGGAATGGGTCTGGTCAAAGCGGCGTCAAGAGGCTTTTGAGAGAACCAAGAAGATGCTGACAGCAGCACCAGTGCTAGCGCATTTTGACCCCCAGTTACCAGTGATAATGGCCTGTGACGCTTCCCCATACGGTATAGGGGCGGTGATATCACACAAGCTACCAGATGGCAGTGAGCAGCCAATAGCATATGTCTCACGGACCCTGTCCAAGGCAGAGGTAAATTATGCGCAAATAGAGAAGGAGGCCCTCAGTATAATTTTTGGAGTAAAAAAGTTCCATGACTATTTGTACGGGCGAAAATTTACCCTCTGTACAGACCATCAGCCACTGGTCAAGATCTTAGGACCTAAGACAGGTGTTCCCACATTAGCAGCAGCAAGACTGCAGAGATGGGCCCTAATTCTAGCAGCCTACCAGTACGATATTCAGTATAAGGCTGCCCCGACACATGGGAATGCGGATGCATTGTCTAGGTTACCGATGCAGGCAGAGGCACAAGAGTGTAGCCCGGAGTCTCGTTCTTAGATGAGATCCCTATCTCTGCTAGAGAGATCGCAGAGCACACCAAGAGTGATGCAGTAATGAGAACAGTGAACGATTTCACACAGAAAGGGTGGCCTAAGCATGTCACGGAGGAGGAACTAAAACCATACTGGGTGAGACGTACAGAACTGTCTGTAGAGAGTGATTGTGTGATGTGGGGTTTTAGAGTGGTCATTCCTCCCGTACTGAGGTCAAAAATGTTAAAAGAGTTACATTACGATCACCTGGGTATAGTGAGAATGAAGACCAGAGCACGTAGCCATTTTTGGTGGCCAAACCTGGACAGAGACATTGAAAACCTGGTGGCCACATGTAACCCATGTCAACTGACTAGAAACACACCACCGACGGCTCCGGTGCATGCATGGACTGGTGCAGTGAGACCGTGGCAGAGGGTCCACGTGGATTTAGCAGACAAAGGCAAACATAAGTTCATGGTGTTAACAGACAGTTTCTCTAAGTGGCCGGAAGTGTCATTGATGATGACAACGACAGCGGAGAAAACAGTGGAGGTTCTGAGGGGGTTCTTCGCAAACTATGGACTGCCAGAGGAACTGGTGTCAGACAATGGCCCCCCATTTCAGTCACGGATATTTCAGGACTTTCTCAGGAACAATGGGGTGAAACACACACGGTCGCCGCCGTACCACCCTGCCTCTAATGGGGCTGCAGAGCGCCGGGTGCAGAATCTGAAAAAGGCGCTGGAAAAAGCAAAGAGTCAGAGTATCAAAACGCAGCACTCTATTCAAGACTTTTTGTTTTGTTACAGGAGCACCCCCCATTGTGTGATGGGTAAAACACCGGCAGAACTGTTCTTGGGACGGAAACTGAGA
Organism: Notolepis coatsorum; assembly: GCF_963971535.1. Classification (NCBI taxonomy): domain Eukaryota; kingdom Metazoa; phylum Chordata; class Actinopteri; order Aulopiformes; family Paralepididae; genus Notolepis; species Notolepis coatsorum. The sequence goes on from NC_140168.1 coordinate 158,118,898, forward strand.
ACGAGACTGTCGCTGATACAGCCCAGCGGTGCAGAGACGGGACAACAGAGCACACAGCGGAGCCAGGAGGGTCCGCAGAAGAGGGTCCGATCATTTCAACCTCACCAGCGGGTGTTGGTGAAAAACTATGGGGGAGGGGAAGGAGAAAAGTGGGTTCATGGGAGGATTGTGAGGCCATTAGGCCCGGTTACATACATGGTTGAGGTTCAGAACAAAGTATGTAAAAGACATGTGAATCAAATGGTGTCAACTAAGTTACCACAGCCTGAAACGGAAGGGCGAGTAATACTAGGGCCTGATGGTCCTCAGGTCAGGGGAAGTAGTAGACCAAAACGAAATGCAAAACCCCCAGACAGATTAGATCTGTAATCTCAGGAATCAGAGTAGGGGAGGAGTGTAGTGTAGTGTAGGACTACAACTCGCCTGATGTTAAGGTGTCACGTGTCTTGCTTATCATTGGTTACTGTTACGTGAACCAGAGGCACCCCGGAGCGCTCTGTGTCAGAATAAGGTAGCAGCCAGAGGGACTGGCTGCGGTTTCACTGTTTACCTGTATGAATACCAACTGTGAATAAAGCACAACTGAACACTACCACGGTCTCTTCTATTAAGATACTACAATAACAATATCTTGTTCGAACATCAGTATGGCTTTAGAAAAAAAATACTCTACATATATGGCTCTTTTGCACCGTAGAGAAAAAATTACATCTGCACTGGAGAAAAATGAATATACCTTAGGCATTTTCTTAGATTTATCAAAGGCTTTCGACACAGTGAATAACGACATTTTACTATAAAAAATGTCATGTTATGGTCTTAAAAAATACAATGGGTTGAGAATTACTTAAACAACAGAGAGCAATTTGTAGTTTTCAATGGTAATCGATCACACCTGGCTGTACTAAAATGTGGTGTTCCACAAGGGTCCATTCTAGGACCCTTGTTGTTTTTGATTTATGTGAATGATCTTGCAAATGCATCCAGTTTATTGTCACCTATATTATTGGCTGATGACACAAATCTCTTCGTCACTGACAAGAATTTTGATTCCCTTATTGATAAAGCAAATTCTGGACTCATCCATTTTTCCTATTGGTTTCAGTTAAACAAGCTATCACTCAATGTCAAAAAATCTAACTTCATTATTTTTTTTTAAATAAGAACAAAAACATTTCAGACGGAACCAAGATTTGTATCAATAACAATGAACTTGCACACTGTGAGGTTTTGTCCGCTGCCCACCCACTCGCTCCGTTCCTTTAAGGTATTTTGTTAATTAATTGCATTCCGCGCCTCACGCTTCTTTCCTGTAAGATGCCGTTTGATTGGTGCTCTCCCAACCACACGCTTCTGGAGCAATGATCAATTTCATCCCGCAGCTGTCACAGCTTGTCATTTAGCGCCCCGTGGCTTTAAATACCCTGATCTCCCTAATACCGATGTTGGATCGTTTTGAATATTCCCTGCATCTGCCTTTCTTTCCCGTTCGCTGTCTGTTGCTCTCCAGGACTCTCGTGAAGTATCCCTTGGAGAACCTGATTTCCCGTACGAAGCTACGCCTCGTTTATCTGCCCGCTTTACGCGTTGCGCTTTGGTGAGATTTTGAAACAGTCTTTTTGGATCACCCGTTTTTTGTGTGTTTGTGAAACACCGAAGAGATCCCGTTTTTGTTATACTGTTCTCACCTATTTTTTGTTGTTGGATTTACTCTTTGGATTACCGTATTGCTTTTTTCTCTGGACTCTGCTAACTGTGTGTATCACACCGAAGATCAAGTCACTTGGATATTAATTTGGATCAGTCACCTCTCTGTTATCTGTTGTTCGCTGAGCTAACTGGGATTCTCTCTCTCCCTCCGTGTTCCATCTGGAGTGTATGCTGGGGGGATCTGCAGAGCGGCTCAGACGTCACAAGCAAATTCCTCACCAACACCGTCTGGGAGAATCTGCAGAGCCGCAAGACATTCTTCACATGCCAGATTCCCCGTTTGTTCTGTTTTCCACCTAATTCAATCTTGTGACTCTGAGAATAAACACGCCCTTGCACTCTGAAAACAACTCTCTCTGTGCCGTTGCGTTTGGGGTCGGTTACAAACCATAACATTACGATCCAACCATGACGACCCCAGTCGACACAGAGAGAGTCAGAACAGCATTGGCAGTCCAGATAGAGTTAACCAAGTAACACAGCCAACAGCTAGACAGGGCTGCGGCTGCTGTACAGGAACTCCGAGTGCAGGTCCTGCCTATTCAGGGGTCCCTGGGCGCTCTGGTTAGCCAGCAGTCAAGTATTCTCCTCCACTTACACACGCTGAGTGACACCGTTAACACCTTGCTTGTAACCCCACTTCCTTCAGGAGCCTTCAGGGCAGCGGCGGGGTTACCGACTACGTGCTGGAGTTCAGACTGGCGGCTACGGAGAGCGGTTGGAACGACCAAGCACTTCGTCTTACCTTCATTAGGGGGCTCAACGACGCAGTCAGGAACCAGCTCGCGACCCGTGAGGAACCTGAGTCCCTCGAGGACCTGTTCAGCCTCGCCATTCGCATCGACGGACGCCTCCAGGAGAGAAGACGTGAGAGAACCCGACAGGGACCTCCAGAGGTACTCCGGACCCCCCGTACTCATGACGTTACTGCTGGTCGCCCTGCTCCCAACACGACTGGTGGTTTTTTTCCCTCCCGTTCGGTACCCGAGGAGGAACCCATGCAGCTGGGACGTTCTCATCTGAGCCAAGCTGAACGGGAGGCGAGGTTCAGGTTCGGCCTTTGCCTCTACTGCGGTCGGGAGGGACACCGTATCGCCAACTGCCCCACCCGGCCAAAAGACGAGGCTCGCCGGGACCCCGGGAGATCCTGGTGAGCCGTTTTTCTCGTTCCCAGAGCCATGCACCACCTGGCCATCTGATGAGCGTCACCCTGGCCTGGGCGGACCAACGGGCCACGGTGGAGGCACTCATTGACTCGGGGGCAGACGAGAGTTTCCTAGACTTCGAGTTTGCTACCCGGGCCAACATTCCACTTGAGGACCTAGTGAGGCCATTGGAGGTATTCGCATTGGACCAACACCGCCTGGCTGACATCACTCAACACACCTGCCCTGTCCTGCTGACCATTGCTGGTAACCACATTGAGAGACTCCAGTTCCTTATCACCAGATCCCCTCTTGTCCCAGTAGTCCTGGGCCGGCCCTGGCTCGCGCTGCACGAGCCCCACATCGCCTGGTCCTCCGGTACCATCAAGGGCTGGAGCTCCTCCTGTCATGCCCAGTGTCTTCAGGCGGCGTCCTGTCCCCCGCCCCGGAGATCCGTTGGTGAGCCGCCTCCGGACCTTTCGACCATACCCCCCGAGTACCACGACCTCATGGAGGTTTTCTGTAAGTCCAGGGCTCAGGCCCTTCCGCCCCACCGGCCTTACGACTGTGCCATCGACCTCCGCTCAGGGGCTCCCCTTCCCAGCAGCCGCCTCTACAGTCTGACCGTCCCGGAGAAGGCGGCGATGGATCAATACATCTGAGTCCTTGGAAGCTGGACTCATTCGGCCTTCCTCCTCTCCTGTGGCGGCCGGTTTCTTCTTTGTTGGGAAGAAGGACGGGGACCTTCGACCCTGCATCGACTATCGCCAGCTCAACGAGATCACCATTAAGAACAAGTATCCTCTACCTCTCATGAACTCCACTTTCGAGCCTCTCACCCAGGCTACCGTCTTTACCAAGCTGGACCTCCGGAGTGCCTACCATCTAGTCCGTATCCGTGAGGGCGATGAATGGAAGACTGCCTTCAAGACTCCCAGGGGCCACTACGAGTACCTGGTGATGCCGTTCGGCCTCACCAACGCTCCGGCGGTATTCCAGGCGCTCATGAACGACGTCCTTCGTGACATGCTGGAGGAGTTTGTGGTATAGTACCTAGACGACATCCTCATCTTCTCCAAGACCCTCGAGGAACACATCCAGCATGTCCGCCGTGTGCTGGAGCGCCTCCTCCACAATCGGCTCTTCGTCAAGGCGGAGAAGTGCCGATTCCACTCCGACTCCGTCGATTACCTGGGCTTCATCGTGGAGAAGGGCTTGACCTGAGCTGATCCTCGCAAGATCCAGGCCGTGGAGGAATGGCCTGAACCCACCTCTCGGAAGGAGTTACAGAGCTTCCTCGGGTTCGCCAACTTCTACCGAAGGTTCATCCGGAACTACAGTCAAGTGGCGGAACCGCTTACCAGACTGACCTCTCCCGCCCTGCCGTTCGACTGGTCCCCAGCGGCGTGTGCTGCGTTCCGCTCCCTCAAGAAGAGGTTCACTTCCGCCCCGATCTTGCTCCATCCAGACCCCAAGAGACAGTTCATCGTTGAGGTGGACGCCTCGGATACTGGACTGGGAGCTATCTTATCCCAGCGGTCGGCAACGGACCAGAAGGTACATCTGTGCGCCTTCTACTCGCGTCGGTTCCTCCCTGCCGAGAGGAACTATGACATCGGCAATCGGGAGCTGCTGGCGGTTGTGGCTGCCTTGGAGGAGTGGCGTCATTGGCTAGAGGGGGCCGAGGAGCCGTTTACCATTTGGACGGACCACAAGAACCTGACGTACATCCGTGCTTCCAAGCGCCTCAACGGCCGGCAGGCAAGATGGGCCAGCTTCCTCAGTCGGTTCGACTTCTCGCTGACGTTTCGCCCTGGTTCCCGCAACACGAAGGCCGACTCCCTGTCCCGGTTACACTCCAAGGGGGCTCCAACCACTGAGGACCCGACTCCCATCCTCCCGGAGGCCAGGGTGGTAGGAGTCGGCACCTTGGGCATTGAGGGGGTGGTAAGGCGTGCCCTATGCTTCCATCGCGCTCCAGGCAATGTACCGGTTCATCGTCTCTTCGTCCCCGACTCAGTCCGGTCCCGGGTCCTCCAGTGGGGCCATACCAGCTGGTTCGCCTGCCACCCGGGCGTTCATCGCACGTTCTCCTTCCTGGCTCGTCGATTCTGGTGGCCCACCATGAGGAACGATGTCAAGGAGTTCGTACTGGCCTGCGCGGTCTGCGCCCGCAGCAAGGCCTCCCACCAGGCACCCTCCGGGCTATTACAGCCGCTTCCCATTCCGAGCCGTCCTTGGTCACATGTGGCGCTGGACTTCGTCACAGGTCTTCCCTCCTCCCAGGGGAACACGTGCCTTCTGACCGTGGTGGATCGGTTCAGCAAGGGGGTTCACCTCGTGGCCTTTCCCAAACTTCCCTCGGCGGCCGAGACGGCGGACCTCCTGACACACCACGTGTTTCGCCTCCATGGTTTTCCCCAGGACGTTGTCTCGGACCGGGGGCCCCAGTTCACTTCCCAGGTATGGCGGGCTTTTTGCAAGGGATTGGGGGCAACGGTCAGTCTTTCCTCTGGTTATCATCCCCAGACTAACGGACAAACGGAGAGGATGAACCAGAGCGTGGAGTCTGCTCTTCGGTGTGTGGCTGCCGAGAGACCAGCTTCTTGGAGCCGTTTCCTTCCCTGGGTCGAGTACTCCATCAACTCCATGGTCAGTTCCGCCACCGGTCTCTCACCCTTTGAGGTATCCCTGGGCTACCAACCCCCTCTTTTCCCTGCACAGGAGACGGAGGTGGCAGTTCCCTCCGTGCAGGACCACCATGACCGGTGCCGTCGGGTCTGGGAGATCGCCAGGACCGCGCTGCTCCGGTCATCAGAGCACGCCTGTCGTGGGGCTGACCGGCGCCGGGTTCCTGCGCCGACGTACCACCCTGGGCAGAGGGTGTGGCTTTCCACGAGGGACCTCCCACTTCGGTCCTCGGCCAAGAAACTTAACCCCCGGTTCGTCGGACCTTTCGAGGTTCTGAAGGTACTCAGTCCGGCGGCGGTGCGTCTTGAGCTTCCTGCGTCCATGCACATTCACCCCGTTTTCCATGTGTCCCGGGTTAAGCCTGTCTCTCTCAGTCCCCTGATGCCTCCTGCTCCGGATCCACCTCCTCCCAAGATGGTGGACGGTCACCCCCAGTGGCAGGTCCGCCGGTTGATGGGCGTTCGACGGCGGGGTCGGGGTTCCAGTACCTGGTGGACTGGGAGGGTTACGGCCCGGAGGAACGGAGCTGGGTCTCCCGCCAGCTCATCGTGGATCCCGGCCTGATCACCGACTTCCATCGTGCCCATCCGGGCGAGCCGGGTCGGCCTGGTCGCCGGGTGGCTCCCGTGGAGGGGGGGGTACTGTGAGGTTTTGTCCGCTGCCCACCCACTCGCTCCGTTCCTTTAAGGTATTTTGTTAATTAATTGCATTCCGCGCCTCACACTTCTTTCCTGTAAGATGCCGTTTGATTGGTGCTCTCCCAACCACACGCTTCTGGAGCAATGATCAATTTCATCCCGCAGCTGTCACAGCTTGTCATTTAGCGCCCCGTGGCTTTAAATACCCTGATCTCCCTAATACCGATGTTGGATCGTTTTGAATATTCCCTGCATCTGCCTTTCTTTCCCGTTCGCTGTCTGTTGCTCTCCAGGACTCTCGTGAAGTATCCCTTGGAGAACCTGATTTCCCGTACGAAGCTACGCCTCGTTTATCTGCCCGCTTTACGCGTTGCGCTTTGGTGAGATTTTGAAACAGTCTTTTTGGATCACCAGTTTTTTGTGTGTTTGTGAAACACCGAAGAGATCCCGTTTTTGTTATACTGTTCTCACCTATTTTTTGTTGGATTTACTCTTTGGATTACCGTATTGCTTTTTTCTCTGGACTCTGCTAACTGTGTGTATCACACCGAAGATCAAGTCACTTGGATATTAATTTGGATCAGTCACCTCTCTGTTATCTGTTGTTCGCTGAGCTAACTGGGATTCTCTCTCTCCCTCCGTGTTCCATCTGGAGTGTATGCTGGGGGGATCTGCAGAGCGGCTCAGACGTCACAAGCAAATTCCTCACCAACACCGTCTGGGAGAATCTGCAGAGCCGCAAGACATTCTTCACATGCCAGATTCCCCGTTTGTTCTGTTTTCCACCTAATTCAATCTTGTGACTCTGAGAATAAACACGCCCTTGTTTTTGGCTAACTCTGAAAACAACTCTCTCTGTGCCGTTGCATTTGGGGTCGGTTACAAACCATAACAAGTTTCATCAGTGAAATTCTTAGGTGTCAATATCGATGAGAAACTGCTTTAAGAATCATTGTGAAATTGTTTGCAAGAAGGTTTCAAAATCGTTGGGCATTATAAAAAGGGTTAAAAAACAATAAAAAAATAGCACATTACTAACTTTGTATTATAGTTTAATTTATCCTCACATCTTTTACTGCAATATAATTTGGGCCAGCACTTACCCATCTTACTTACAAACAATCCATAGAGCTCAGAAATCCTTTGTAAGAATTGCAACCAACTCTTCTTATTTAGCCCCAACCAAACCATTATTTAAACAACTGCAACTACTCACAATTTATGAGGTCAACAAGTATCAAACAGGGGTTATTATGCAGGGGCGGGGCTAGGGGGTGGCTACTTGGGCTCAAGCCCTGAATGTTTTCTGAAAAGCCCCGAATCTATTTTCAAAAAAAATAATATATATATTATAATTTTTTTTTAAATTTTTTTTTGGACAATTAATCATTGTTACATGAAAATATGTTTGCACCAGATTTAGCAGAAGCTAATTTCCATCTGTAGTCTATCCAGCTGCTAACTGTATTTGAGTGAGTTAAGTCTTGGTGTTATGGTAGACTCAGACCTAAGCTTTAAATCACAATCAACAAATTGACAAAAACATAATTCTTCCACCTTAGAAACATAGCTTTTGAGATCTCAGACCCATCCCCAGTGATAACACAGGCTGCCGGCATGTCTTTACGAATGGAAATATCGAATAAAAGAAACAACGATGAAAACCCGACTATACTCTGGTTTTCGGGGGTCCTGGCGCTCAACGTTCGGCGAGTTAACCCTAGATCTTAGATCCTAATATGAAAAGCGATGTGATTTAATGTTCTATGTCTTACCTTGACTTTGTCTATTTTACTGCTATCTATTTTATACTTTATGTCTACACTTTATGCATTGCTCTTGATCTGCCAATGTTGTGCTCATCTTTTTGTACTGCTGTGGAGCACTTTGAGCTGCAATTCTTGTATGAAAGGTGCTATACAAACACAGTGTATTATTATTATTATTATTATTATTATTATTATTATTATTATTATTATTATTATTATTATTATTATTATTATTATTATTATTATTATTATTATTATTATTATTATTATTATTATTATTATTATTATTATTATAAATTATTATAGTTTGCTTCATTAATTAAAGGGTGTGAATTTAAGTGTTCTCTAGTGCCTTTTGTCTGCTTTAAGGTTAAAGTTAAAGGTTGTGGTGTCTAAGTAAAAAAATCTGGTCTAAGCCCCGGATCTCCTACAATCCTAAATCCGCTCCTGTTCTTATGTACAAAGTAATTGGTCTTCCTTTATCTTTGCCTAATTTTTTTCAAACTTATTTTGAGTTTAATTCTCATTATCATGCACATCTCACAAGAAGAAATAAAGACTTACGCATTCCTTTCTGTAGGACCTCTGTTGCGAAATTCTCATTTGTTTATCAAGGTGCAGTGATGTGGAATGATATACAAAATCTAATAGAAACATGTTCCACTTTAAATATATTTAAAAGTAAGCTTAAAAAAGAACTACAGATCCTGTAGTCTATAGTAGCCATGTGTATTTGTGTAAAGTCTTTTTAATTTTTTCCCCCAACATTATAATAGTTGTATAATGCTGTATTGTATGTATCTTTGTGTATGAGAGAGGGATATGCGCATGTGTTTGTGCATAATGTGGGGGGGGGGGTTTGTGTAGTTATCCTATATAGGTTTAAGAGGGGAGGTCCCTTATAAGCCCTTGGGTTTTTTTTACCTTTCCTGCACATTTTAACTGTTCTTCTTTTTACTTATTTTATTCCAGAATGTATGTTTGTAAGTGTGAATAACAATAAAAAAAAAAATGGCAATAAAGACTTTTCTGATTCTGATTCTGATAGTCCTGCATGCAGATAGGCAAAGACAGGCAGAGACAGACAGAGACAGGTAGACAGGTAGACAGGTAGACAGGCAGAGACAGAAAGATACAGGTAGACAGGCAGAGACAGGTAGACAGGCAGACAGGCAGAGACAGGTAGACAGGCAGAGACAGACAGAGACAGACAGATACAGGCAGACAGGCAGAGACAGACAGAGACAGACAGAGACAGGCATAAAGGCAGACAGACAGACAGACAGGCAGAGACAGGTAGACAGGCAGAGACAGGTAGAGACAGGCAGGCAGGCAGACACAGGCAGAGACAGGTAGACAGGCAGAGACAGGCAGACAGGCAGAGACAGTTAAAGACAGGCAGACAGGTATAGACAGGCAGAGACAGGTAGACAGGCAGAGACAGGTAGACAGGTAGACAGGCAGAGACAGACAGAGACAGGCATAAAGGCAGACAGACAGACAGACAGACAGACAGGCAGAGACAGACAGACAGGCAGAGACAGGCAGAGACAGGCAGAGACAGGCAGGCAGAGACAGGCAGAGACAGGTAGAGACAGGCAGACAGGTAGAGACAGGCAGAGACAGGTAGACAGGTAGACAGGCAGAGACAGGTAGACAGGCAGAGACAGGCAGAGACAGGTAGACAGGCAGAAACAGGCAGACAGGCCTAGCTGCCCAGAGAGGACAGGCTGTGCTGTCATTCTAGACACAGAATTACACGTTCTAACAGTCAAAACTACAGAAATACTAGGGAGGATTTATTTCCAAAATCTGAAATATTGCCCCAAGTCTGACAGGAAGGGGAAAATTACCCCTCATTCAGGGGGAGAGGAAAGAATGTGCAGTGCTGCTATATGTCACTTCCTACCACAAGACAACCAGCAGGACATATACAGTCTTATGTATTTATTTATATCTGTTAATTTATTTTATATATATTTGTATATTATGGGTGTTATCGAGGGGTGAATTGCTGGAGAGGGGACAGCACAGGCAGGGGATGTTAGGGGTATTTTCCAGGGGTGTATTGCTGGATGAAATTGGTGAGATTGGTGAGATTGGTAGATGGTAGAATTCCTTGGTCTTTTACCCATTAATTTAAAATGTTTTATGAATGTATGTTTCTAAATCGGTGTACACATTCAATCAGTTTAACATTGACGGCCGGTCCAACTAGTGCCTACTAACATTAGTGTTTCGGCAATTTCTGACCAAATGAATCAATAATTTTTCGAACTCAGGACATGAGGTAAATCACAACAATTTTGCGCTGGTTTGCCACGCTGGACTGTATATGCCGTTTTGTGTATTTTTTTGTCATAAAAAGGCAGTTACAATCAAACAAACGGGAATATAAGTGGTTAAAATTCTGAAATATTTGTAAGCTTTATATATCTTGAGTTTAGGGTCTTAGTGGTAATCGTGAAAAAATAATGTATTAAAAATATAAAAAATTAACAATTGTATGACCTTGAACTTGACGCAACACTTTCCTGCTTAAGCATATAACTATGCTAAATTGCTACGAAGGCAGAAGCTACTGATCCTGTTTTTTTATTTTGTGTTTTTGTTTCTTGCAAATGGACTGCACCGTGCTTCCTTTTCATTTTCTTTTCTGTTTATTTTCTGTTGTTACTATATATAGTATATTCATATTTTTACCTTATCTTTTTATATAGTTTCTCTTAACTCTCTTTTTATGTAAAGCGTCCTTGAGTCTGAGAAAGGCGAATCGAATAAATTATTTCTAATTTATTATTATTATTATAAAGCACAGTGATGAGCACATGTATAAGTCCCCAAGCAATCAATTAGTTCCAAAAAGTTAAATAATTTTATTTCACAGCACCTTATTTATTAATGGAAAACGATGATGAACACAGCCATAAAGGTATGGTTTTCTTTATGGAGAAAATATAGTCTGTTTACTTTTCTGATACAGTACATCACTACATAACTTATAAATGTTGAAACAAGCTTAATTTGGTTATTTGTTATTCTTATTTTTATTCTGATACGTGACTTTTGTTTTTGACTACTTAAATGTTTACTGTTTACTGTGAGCGATCTGTAGTGCTGAATTTCCCTCTGGCTAAATAAAGTATTTCTATTCTATTGTTACAGATGTTGGCTCACTTGAGCAGAGCTGTGAAGTACAGATGTAGAGACAGCTCTTCAACGACTGTGAAAAGCTAGAAGAAAAATGTTATTACAAATATTTAGCAATATGACTGCTGAATTAGCAGTGGAATTATTTGATCTTAAATTATTTAATTGATCGTAGGGAGGTCAGTCAGTCTTTCAGAGGGCCCCTATCAAACATAGTTTCAACCGACCAATCAGAGGGAATCTTGATACACTTATCATATCAAACATTACTTCAACTAAACGGTAAAATGTTGAAACTGCTGTACTCCTCTGATTTCATGTCCAATAGAGGGGCCCCCATATACATTTTTTTAATGGGCCCCTAAAAGTCTAGGGACAGCTATTGGAGTGAGGAGGAGATCATGCAAGCAAACCCTGTAAAGTTACTTAAACTTAACTTACTGTTTTGTATTCATTGAGAATTAATTATGTATTAATCAACAATTACTTTATTATATTGTAATATAATATAATATTCATTATATTGTTCAAACCTTATTTAGTCTTTTCCTGCTCTTGAGAAGTCACCCCTTTATGGACCTTCTGTTTTGAAAAGTGCTTTATGTAAAACATTGTGAAGGCCGGGAGGTTGCGACCCCCTCTGCGTGCCCCCCTGTCTCTGGAGGTCTCGTAGTGGTGACCGGAGTGCCGGATGTCCCGCGATGATGTCGGGGAGTTCGCGACCCTCTCTGCGCCGCCCCCTATCTCCCTGTCTCCGGCTGTCCCTGAGCAATGACCGGAGTGTTGAATGTCCCGTGACTAAGACGGGGAGGACGTGACCCTCTTTGCGCCGCCCCTGTGCCTCAAATAGATCCGCTATCAGCTCTATCTTTAATCTTTCAAAATGTTCAGTTGCTATTGCTATTAGCTCTATCTTTAATCTTTCAAAATGTTCAGTTGCTATTGCATGCACTCATCTGTGTTTCACTACACACATGAGTGCATGCTTACCAACTGTCCGTCTGCAACACTACTATCACCAACATCTAAGAAGGGAGATCCCCCCTTGAATGGCCCTTCTAAGGTTTCTCTCCTCCACACTGCCTGTGGAGCTTTTTTCCCTATTGTTAGGTTTTAGTGAGTTTTTCCTTACCTTCGCGTGGGGTATGTCTGGGAGTGCTTGCATTCTTTCATTTATTTGCATTAATCTAAAAATGTTTGGACCTTATGGTGTTCTTGTTCTGTTCTTGACTTATTGTTATGTTTTCTTCTTGACTTGTTTAAAGAAGACCTGTACGGCCCATGGGGACATTAACGTGTGTTGTCGGGCCCTATAAATAAATTTGATTTGATTTGATTTGATCAGCGATAATTAGTAAAGAACAAGTTCAGTATTTGTCTTAGATTGTACCTAATGGCTCTGTTGTTTCATTGTTTGCTACGGACCATCTGGTCTTCACAGGGGCAACATTTTAGTTTGAGAAGTGTGGGGGGGGGGGGGGGGGGGGGGCGGCACACACACAATTATTATGGGATGGGAAATATGTGTGCACGTTAGATTTTTTTCGTGCATGTGAAGCACGCGCGTCAAGCTCAAATCATACCCACGATGATTTCCATTTAACCATCCTTTTCTTCATTAGCCATACTCCTCTCGACAAAAGTCTTGCATATTAATTAACGTTATAATGTTAGTTGTCGGACTGTAAAAAGTGAGAGGGACAAAATCAAGATTTTGAGGACATGTCCCCCCTGTCCCTCGTGGAAATCTGGCCCCTCGGTCTTCATACCTTTGTTGTCTCGGAGGGTGAAGTTTAGGTTCCCAGCAGCTGGTCCGCTCAGGGAGAAGAGGAAGCGATGTCCACTCTGAGGCTCATCTCTGTCCACAGCGCTGATGGTCTCAATGAGCTGAGGGGGTCAAGCAAGACAACCGTTCACATTAGAGCGGTAGGTACACAGTGGTGGAAGAAGTGCACAGTTCCTCCGGTCCTCCTCCACTGCTTCCCTCACTGTCCCATCATCCAAGCTCAAAAACGTTGGTGATTGGGCCTTCTCACACACTGCACCTCGACTCTGGAACTCCCTCCCTCGGACCATCAGAGATTCCCCCACACGCTCATCCTTCAAATCCTGCCTCAAAACCCACCAGTTCGCCTTAGCCTTCAACATTCCCCAACCTTAACCCCCCCCCTCCAACCTGTTTTGATCTTTGTTACTGTGGCCTTATGTTTTCTGTGTATCATGCTGTTTTCCCTGTTTCCCCGTGGTCTTATGTTCTTTTTGTTTCTTTGTTTTCTGTTTTCCCCACCTAATGTCAGCGACTTCGGGTTCCTGAGAAGCGCTTTACAAATACAATGAATTATTATTATTATTATTATTACAGTTCCCTTACTTAAAGGGGAACTATCTTATAAATGGCCTTTTTGAGTGTTTAGCATTGTTTCCTAGCTATGTGAACTTATATTAATATGATCTATGTCTCTAATTCTCATATTGGCGCATTCTTCCAATTCTCCTCTCACAATATTCACCCTCACTGAACTGAGTCATCTGAAAATGTGCTGATTTGTGATGTCAGAGAGACTCAGCTGCATGATAATGTGGCTGTGTGGCATCAGGCTCATGATGAGCTGCACACAGTGGTTGGAGCCCAGGCTCAAAACGGCTTAAGATCTTGAGGTAGAAAAATGCTGTTTTTGAGGACTTGATTAGAAATACAAAACAATGAATACAAAAAAAATTACAGAGGTGTTCCATAGACTCACAGGAATTGTGTAAAAGTGCCCAAATAGTGAAAGAAATAGTAAAATAGTTCCCCTTTAAGTAAAAGTAGAAATACTCAGATAAATGAGTACTCTGGTAAAAGTAAAAGTCCTCCATTGAAAATCTGCTTAAGTAAAAGTAGAGAAGTATTTGCTATTGAATGTACTTGAGAATCTAAAGTAAAAGTACACATTCTACATGATGTTTGTGTATCCATTGATTGACCTCTATAGGTTGTGTTTAAGTGATATGTGGTCCAGTTATGCTGCTCTGATTAAATGGTATGTTAAAGTGGTATATGGTCCAGTTATGCTGCTCTGATAAAAGGTTATGTTAAAGTGGTATGTGGTCCAGTTATGCTGCTCTGATTAAATGTGATGTTAAAGTGGTATGTGGTCCAGTTGTGCTGCTCTGATTACGTCCTCTTGAAGTTGACAGGCTTCAAATGTGAAAGTATATAATCTTCATACATTTTTATTTTGTATATAATTTATTGTGTTTTCTATGCTAAATCCTTTTCTTCAAAGTAACTAGTAACTGATGGGTTCAGATAAATGTAGTGGAGTAAAAAGTACAATATTTCCCTTGAAATGTAGTGGAGTAAAATGAAAATACTCACATAAAGTACAAGTAGCTCGGAAAAGTACTTAAGTACAGTACTTGAGTAAAAATACTTAGGTACATAGTATGAAAAAGTACCCCTCCACTTAAAAACATGTTTATATTTTTTTACCCTTTTGGAGACATGCCTTTGACTATAGTGTTAGCTACTTTGCACTGTTATCGGCCTACCGATATTATCTGCCGATATTGGCATTAAAATGTAATATCGAGGGGCGCCCTCGTGGCGCATACCATAGTGCCTCGCGCACCTACACGGCCGACCCGGGTTCGATCCCAGCTCCCGTCGTTATTTGTTGCATGTCCTCCCCACCTCTCCTCCCGTTCGCCCTCTCCTCTGTCGGTCCTGCGTGACCAATAAAGCTGTAAAAATAAAATGTAATATCGGAAAATTATCTGTATCGGTTTTCAAAAAAACATATTTTATTTAATTTTTAATTTTTTTTACATTTATTTAACCTTTATTTACCCAGGCAGGCAAGTAAGAACAAATTCTTATTTTATGTATTGTCAAAAGTATGCATAATGTTGTGTTAATTCCATGACATATCGGTATCGGTTGATATCGGTATCGGAAATTAAGAGTTGGACAATATCGGTATATCGGATATCGGTAAAAAAGCCAATATCGAACATCCCTACCAGTTTCCTCTCTGTGCGTTCGGTAGAAATCTGGCTGCACGTTAGCCTAGCTTAGCACAATGAATGGAAGTGGACATGGCCGGTTAGCCTTCGGGAGAGGTGTTAGTTGGACAATGCCTAGGCTAACCGGCACTGTCTGCTTCCATTCATTGTGCTAAGCTAGGCTAATGTGCAGCCAGATAGCTTTCTACTATTGCCACAATCATAGTTTGACAGACACTTTAGACAGACAGACATACAGACACAGAGAGAGAGAGAGAGAGAGAGAGAGAGAGAGAGAGAGAGAGAGAGAGAGAGAGAGAGAGAGAGAGAGAGAGAGAGAGAGAGCTATTGACTATATTCCGCATTCAAAACTTATTAGTTGGGGGCCTTAGGGCTATATGAGGCTAAGTTTGTGCAAATTTGTGCAAAAGCACCAAATTTGGCCCAGATGTAGCTCAGACTATGTTCTAATGATTCAGCCAGGGCGCCCGAGCCGGCGACCACCGGGGTCGCCCTGGTGGCCAAATCAATATGGCCGCCCTCCGAAAAAGGTTTCGGCTAAAACCTTTGAACCAAATGAGCTTCAAATAAAAACTTGGTGTCTATATTATGTTTCTTGGCCATTAGAAACACATTGGAATGCTTATATATATAATTGGGTGTGTCTGGACCCCTAATTTGCATATTTCCAAGATGGCGGTTCCCCAAAAATGAGTTTTACCTTAACTTTTACGTTTCTGTTTCAATATTGACCCATTTCGCATTTGTGTCTTGATTATGAACTCCACAGAACAAGATTCAAGCAACAGCTCCTCAAATATCTGCCTGAATGGAGGGACACATACATCACAAACAAGAAACAAGTGGCTAAGAGAGTAGCTAGAGGTCATGATTCCAATCAGATTGATTAGGATGAGGCGATTATGTTGATGAGGACCGCCTTGGTTTTACACAAGTATTGCTTACAACCAGGCCACACATTTGACAGCTCCTTCCCATCGACACTCTCCAGGTGGCTAAGCTGGTCACCAAGGCTAAGGCCTCCACCTGCTCCCTTGACCCCTTACCCACAGTCCTGGTCAAAGCTGGCCTACCTGACGTGTGCCCTACCATCATGAGAATAATTAATTCCTCCCTGGAATCGGGCAGGGTACCCTCTAGCTTCAAGACAGCATCAGTCATGCCCATTCTGAAGAAGCCTGGTCTGGACCAAGATGACCTTGGGAATTACCGACCGATCTCCAACCTTCCTTTCCTAAGCAAGATCCTGGAAAGAGCAGTGGCTGCCCAACTGCACCAACACCTGTCCAACCATGAGCTCTATGAACCCTTCCAATGTGGCTTCAGGAAACACCACAGCACCGAGACTGCCCTCACCAAGGCCACCAACGACCTTCTCATTGCCACCGATTCACATCAGCCTCCTCATCCTCCTGGATCTATCTGCGGCCTTTGATATGGTCTTCCATTCCATTCTCCTTAACCACCTCTCTGACCACCTGGGTGTTACTGGGACTGCTCTCACCTGGTTCTAGTCCTACCTCACTGACCGAAAACAGTTCATCTGCAACTCCACCTCCACCCCTGCCCCAGTCAACCAAGGTGTGCCGCAGGGCTCCATTCTTGGTCCACTCCTCTTCACAATCGAAATGCTCCCCCTTGGTCACATCATCCGGAAACATGGTCTCAATTTCCACTCCTACGCTGATGACACTCAGCTCTACATCAGCACCTCACCCTCCACTCCTCTCGCCCTACAGCACCTCGTCAACTGCCTCCTTGACATCAAGGCCTGGATGTCATCCAATTTCCTGAAGCTAAATAGCAAGAAGACTGAGCTCATGGTTGTGGCCAAGCAGTCACTGCTCCGGAAGGTTGGAGATCTCCTCCTTGAAGTGGATGGCTGCCTAATCCACCCTTCCCCAGAAGTTCGCAACCTGGGCGTCATACTGGACTCCACCCTCTTCTTTCATTCCCACATAAAAACAATAACTAAATCAGCTTTTTTTTTCATCTCAGGAACATTTCCAGACTCCGGCCATCTCTGAAAATAAATAAAATGTATTTCTGGTGAAATAAACGTTTCTATTATTAATAATGACTCAGAATGATTAATATAAACGGCTCATCGTTTTGTCCTTTAATATTTCCCATTACAACACACACAGACACACACACATGCACAAGCACACGCACACACACACACACACACACACACACACACACACACACACACACACACACACACACACACACACACACACACACACACACACACACACACACACACACACACACACACACACACACACACACGTTGTTGTCCATTGACAACTCACATAAGCAGGGCCGGACTGGGGAAATAATTCAGGCTGGGAAATATAGTGTGAAATATAGCCCCAGTCAGGCCACTTTCTTTTCTGAGTCCCCCACCAGGAATTATTTTGTTACAAAGACTTAATTTCCTGCATTCTGGTGCAGGATTCTTAAAATGTTTACCCTTTAAATTCCAGTGTTTGTGATGGGCATCACAAATTATTGTAAAAAATTAAAATAAAAAACACATATTCAATACATTTTCGAATTGTAACCCTTTAACACATTCCCTGCCACGGTTATATCCATCAATGTAACTGCCACCACTCACTGCCACCACTCTAAGCCTATGGAGATGTTCACCTTCTTTGCAGGGCTATAACTTTTTAAATTGTATTGCTAAATTGACATTACTATGGCCCATTCAACATCGATTATCTATCGTTCAGGATGTAGGAACGTTATACTTTTTCATTCATAGATTCATACGAAAATACCTTCTAGAATTTAAGTGTGTTTTTATCGTTTTCTGCAGTAATTCATAGAACATTTTATAGGCATAAACGCATATATAGATTATCAATTGCCGTTTATTCCCGATACACGCTATATAAAAAAATTCAACTGTATGATCCTATACGTTATGCGTCATCATGCACGGATGAAAGGGGGGGGGGGGGGGGGGGGGGGGGCGTTTATAATTCCGTGATCGCCAGTAAATGCTTTATGTAGTATGGGTGATATATTGATCACATCGGTTTGCAGTGAAATTAATGAACAATTGGGCTGAAAATAGCATCAGTGTCCTCTTACCGTGCGTCAATGAGACTGGCGGTGAAAGATCCCAGGTATAGGACGTCGATCGCCTAGGTCGATTTCCAGTTTGTATGTCGCAATAAACGCCTCATATCGATTATTAAGTTTATAAAGCGATCGATATGTACATAGTGTCTGTCGGGAGCCTTGCGACAATATCTGACGGCCGGATGAATTTAATCGACGCACACCTCCCACTTCCTGTTGTTCGAGTGTAACTCGCCCGACCATCCACCAGGCGGCGGTATTAAGCCATCGTTGTATTGAGCCGTAGGGTCCAGCTTCAGCGCCGGAGGTGTATATATGAATTATGAATGCAATGGCGAACATTTTTTATATTGATCTCTATATCGCTGTACAGCGTGGTCTGGCGGTCAAAGCATGGCGGGCAATAACGTTTTAAAGCGTTTCCGGCGGTGGATGTGTTAAATGCCAGTTTGTGTGATGGCATCACAAATTATTGTAAAAAAAATAAAACACAAAAAGTTAAATATTTTCAATATATCAAATGCAAAGTACATTTTTGGGGTGGATTATTACAGGCTAGGCATGTGTCAATGATTAGCAACAACACAGATTTTGATGGATTTTTTGTAATGTCAGATTTAACAACAACTCTTTTCAGAAAAGTGGGAGTATTTCATTTTTTATCTGACATTACAAAAAAAATCTAAAAATAAAAATGGTTATGATCAGGGCTGAAGTTGAATAAAAGATTTATGACTGTTTAGACTGCATTACTCTCTGTCACAGTGATCTCCTGGTTGTTCCCCACTTAGGTTATCTAACTATCGCGCCACCACAACTAGAAACACTGGCCTGGCCTGCTTCTAAGTTCAGTGGCCTGACTGCAATTTTTTTTTATAATAATAATAATAATATTTTTTATTTTATTGAATTTTTTATAAAAAATTCAAGTACCACCAGCGAAAAAGACATATGCTGATATGGTATGGAAACAGCACGGCACAGGACAAGAAGGCCCTACAGAGAGTGGTGCGCTCAGCCGAGCGTACCACGGGTATTGCACTACCACCCCTGCAGGTTCTATACAACAAGAGGTGCAAATCCAGAGCCTGCAGAATAATGAAAGACCCACACCACCCCAACAACAGCCTGTTCATGCTGCTGAGGTCAGGCAGATGCCTGCGAACACCAGCTACTAGGACAGAGAGACTTCGGCTCAGCTTCTTCCCCCAGGCCATCAGAGCCCTGAACACTGAACTCTCCACAAACTAACACACATGAGCACACACACAACACACACACTGTACACGCTCACACACTAGAAGCCACTTTAACATGAGCAAGCACACACTCATGCTGCACATGCCCACACTTATGGCCACTAAGGAAAGGTCACTTTAAAAATAGTATAGTATAACCAGAGACTGTATAAATTAACATGTACAGAAAGACACCACCAAAGGACCTAGCATGTCCTCCATGCTCTGTAAATAACTTATGTACATATACCGATATGCCCTAATATGTTACTTGTTTATTGCACAATGTTACTTGTTTATTGCACAATGTTGATTCTATTATAATAATAATAATAATAATAATTTAGGACCTGCTCCGAGGTCACCATTTGGCACACATGCGAACCATGCATACAATGCGTATCTGCGATTAACCCATCCCGTCGTCCTTCCCCCCCAAGGGCAGCCGGGAGCAGACAGGCGCCACGTGAGCCGCGCCAGGGGACCAATCCAAGTGCTCCTGTCCGTCTTCGTCAAGGACGCCACAGCGTTAGCGATCTTGTTGTTGTGCATGTTTTTCCATTGGGTTTATCTTATCGGGGGGGGAAACCACATTGCACATTGTTGCGGGCAAGACCACCCGCATTTCATTGTATACTTGTATGCCATGACAAATAAAACTCTTGACTTGACTTGAGCAGTACCACCAAGTACCACTAGTGGTACACGTACCACAGTTTGAGAACCACTGCTCTAGGCTGTTGTTTTATACATTGTAGATAATAAATAGCGCAATCTCTCTCTCTCTCTCTCTCTCTCTCTCTCTCTCTCTCTCTCTCTCTCTCTCTCTCTCTCTCTCTCTCTCTCTCTCACACACACACTATGCAGTACGCACGTTCCGAGACTCGTGCGGCATTATGACTTGTCATAAGTGAATTGTATATAGAAACAACTCACCAAAATTGACATGCACAACTGATTTTTTTTTTATCTACGAAAAGGGGGGACCCCCCCCCATTCACCCCCCCCCCTACCCCCACCCCGTGCACATAGAGGAAACTGGTATCTATCTACTTGTCTCTCTCTGGACGATAAGCTAATTTCCAAACATTTTACCATGTTCTTTTAAATTCACAATAGCTGTTTGTTCATGTTGCCTCCATGCTGTTATTTTCCCCTCAACCTCTGTTGTTTCAAGAGAGAAAGAAATGACCACATTATGCGGCGGAGATACTAAACGTGGCCCATCGGGGCATATGGAAAAACACCATAGCTTCTAATTATTCAAATGAGCGCCGGGCGGCGGAATAGATAAATAATGTAAACGAAACGGGCTACGGGTGAAAGATTGCAACAAACACCTGTGTCGTCCGTCATTATGATACAGACCTTTGTGGACGCATGGCTGGGCCGGAACGTCCCTGGAATTTACATCGTAACAAATGATACCATGACAGGAAGGGAAAAAGGCTTGATGATGGCTGAATCAAGGGCATTTCTACAATAGAGCAGGTGCTGGGAGATTAGAAGCATGCGGCGGAGAATGCCACGACTAATGTTGGTCCAGGTGTGAGTTGTGAAGGGATTTGGAACCTAATGCCTTTACAAGCGCCATCTGCTGTTCATCTTCACGGCTGAGGCGGCGATACTTTTCCAGGAGGCTTTTTTGCGATGAATACATCTGTTCCCTGCCACTGCTCGTGAGGAGCAGAACGGTTCAGAGTAACAGGCTCTTGGGTGCAAAGCTTTTTAGCATAGGCACAACTGGTAATTGGTATTTTTCAATTAAAAGAATTATGAGAAAGGCTTCGCGTTGGTCGAGCACACTCGCACAGAACTGAGTATGGTGGGGCAGACGGAAACATTAATTACGGAATGGAAGGGAATGGAATCGATTCATTGGCCTTTCTGTCAATTTACATCGTAACAAATGATACCATGACAGGAAGGGAAAAAGGCTTGATGATGGCTGAATCAAGGGCGTTTCTACAATAGAGCAGGTGCTGGGAGATTAGAAGCACGCAGCGGAGAATGCCACACCTAATGTCGGTCCAGGTGTGAGTTGTGAAGGGATTTGGAACCTAATCAACGAGACGTGCCTTTTTGTTGTAGTCGCACACCTGATAATTAGGGTGGGAATCACCAGAGGTCCCACAATATGATATTATCATGATACTTAAAGGGGACATGTACTGCTATTCCTAGCACTATTTGGGCAACTTTACACAATTCCTGTGAGTCTATGTAACACATCTGTAAGGTGTATTCCAAAAATAATAATTGTTTTATATTTCTAATCAAGTACTCAAAACCAGCATTTTTCTGCCTCAGGATTTCAGGCTGTTATTGGCTTGGCTCCACCCATACTAGCAGAATGCTTTGAGTGACAGCCACCCACCAAATAGCTCCGCCCATCTCCCCGTCCTTCCAGGTGAATAGGTGAACACTTTATACTAATACAACATGGCTGTACCGGTACCGTATATTTGGGATCCAGAGAGCGACCCAGACTATGTTTCGGAAGAAGAAGTTGAGTTGCAACAGTGAGGCTTGCAAATCGTTTCCGAGTGGTAAGTTTATGTTGTAACGTTAGTCTAATGGCTTGCCGAAAAGAGCCAGTAACATTAGTACTTACTTCTGACCAGCTTTGATTGATTGATTGATTGAAAACTTTATTAACAGATTGCAGAATGGGTACAATACAGTACAGCTCAATACACACAATTGTTAAGGGGATGCAGACCAGAGAAAGACTTTCGTCTTGTTTACATCAGGGTCCCCCATTTTCAATTCATCAGGACATATATGACATACATGACATACAGATAGTCAGTACTGCTACATCTATACATTTATGACATACCAGATTTGCAAATACAGTACTGTTTGTGATACAGAAGGAGTCAAGAAAAGGGAGTATATACATTTGACGTAGAAACTGTACATTGGAGGAGGTTGGGTGGGGGGGGGGTTGGGTACATTGGGATATTGACAACCATACTGGGTAATTTACATTGGAGGTGGTTGGGGGGGGGGGCACACTGTATAAACAAGCAAAACTGTACATTGAGGGGGGGGGGGGGGGAGACACTGTACAAACAAACAAAATTGTACATTGGACTATTGACAAAACCATACTAGGTAAATTACTGTACATTGGAGGGGGTTGGGTTAGGATATTTACAGGGGCCAGTGTTGAATTGCAGTCTATCGTAGGTGTCCCTTGAGAGAGGTTTTGAAAGTGGGTAGTGATCCACATTCCTTTACAGCTTTGGGTAGGGCGTTCCACATTGATGTGGCATAATTGCGAAACGTGTTTAGTCCCTTATTTGAGCCGAATCTGGGTTTAACATGATTTGTGGAGCTCCCTCTGGTGTTGTGATCGTGGTATTCACTGACCTTTGGGAAGTATTTTGACATGTACATGGGTACCTTGGTCGTGTAGTGTATCTTGTAGACCAGGCCCATTGCAAGTTGCTGTACTCTGTCGTCTACTCTAAGCCATCCTAGGTTGTCAAAGTGGGCAGGGGTGAGGTGGGTTCTAGGAGTAAGGTCAAGCAGTAGTCTGACCAGTTTGTTTTGAGATGTTTGTAATTTTGTTTTTAGCGCCTTTGAGGTGCTCTGGTACCATGAGGTGCAAGCATAGTCGTAGTACCCCTGAATGAGTGCTCCTGCCAGAGTCTTCAGGGTATTCTTGTTTACCAGAGAGGAGATCCGGTACAAGAATCGGGTTCGTTGGTTGACTTTTTTTATTACATTGGATGCCATTTTGTCACAGGAGAGATTAGCCTCTAGGATGGAACCCAGGTAGGTAATTTCATCTTTCCTTGTGACAATATTGTCACCCACTGTAACTGAGAAGCCGTCGGTCTTGCTGAGTTTGTTATTTGAACCGAAGAGAATGGACTCTGTTTTGCCCATGTGTAATGATAGTTTGTTATCAGCGAGCCATATGCAGATTCTGCCTAGTTCCGAGCTGAGGGTTTTTTCAACCTGTAACTTGTTCTTGTCAGAGACCAGCAGGGCTGAGTCGTCCGCAAACAGGAACAAGTTGCAGTCACAAGCTGACGACATGTCATTTGCATAAATTAGGAACAGTAGCGGTCCTAGTATGCTTCCTTGTGGAACACCACAGCTCACTGTGAGGGGGGGGGATAGGGTACCGTTTACCTCCACCATCTGTTCCCTCCCCTAAAGGTAGGATTGCATCCAGCTCACTGATAGACTATCAAAACCAATTGCTTTTAGCTTGTCAATCAGAATGGAGTGATTGACCGTGTCAAAGGCCTTTTGTAGGTCCAGCATGACCATGCCGCAGTATTTGCCTGCGTCCACCTCTTGTTTGATGTGGTCATTCAAATAGAGAAGGCATGTGTCCGTGGAGTGGGATGTTCTGAAGCCAGATTGGAATTCGTAGATTAGATTTTTTTCCGCTAGGTACTTTTCGACCTGTTCGTAGACTATTTTTTCCATGACTTTCGAGATGGAGGTGAGAATAGAAACAGGGCGGTAGTTGCCTGGGTCTAATTTGCTGCCCTTTTTGTGCAGAGGGGTCACCCTCGCAATTTTGAAGTCCTTGGGGACGTGTCCCTGTTTTATGGAGAGGTTTATTATGTGTGTGATGATTGGGGTGATGGCGGCTGCTGAGTCTCTGAGGAATTTGGAGGGGATGTTGTCATGGCCAGTGGCCTTGTTAGGTTGGAGGGCGCTCAGTTTATTGAGTACCTCATCTGTTGTTACCATTTCCAGCTTGAAGTCGTCCTTGCGGACCCCTAGGTTTTTGTAGTAAGCTACTATGTGTTCTACCCCATAAAGCCCTGAGTGGGAGGGTAGTTTGTTTACCAGTGTTGTGGCTATGTTTGTGAAGAAAATGTTTAAGTAATTGGCTACATCCAGCTTGTCTGTGATGAGCGTGTTGTCCGTTTTTATGTTTATGTTTGAGAATCTGGTTTTAAGTTTTTTACTGCATCCTAGTTGATTATTGAGTAATTTCCAAAGTTCACGTGGTTTGTTTTTGTTTTCCTCAGTTTTGTCATTGATGAAATTCTTTTTTGCAGTTTTGATCATGGAGTTTACGTCGTTTCTTAGTCTGTTTCTTTCTAGTTTGAGTTCAGTCACGTGGGCTTGGAGTTCACTTGCTTCGATAGCTTGCTATAAGTAACGTTACCTTGTTTACCTCTGACTAGTTGTGTTTGTATTGAGCAGTTTTTACTTATGACTAGCTTGCTTCAATAGTTTGCTATAACGTTACTTTATAAATAGCAGCATACCGTTATATGCAACAGTTCTGTATATGCGACCAGACTTTTGGTAGTACTGGACAGCCATTTGACCTAATGTCCCCCCGCAAATTTATATAGTAACGTTATTATAAAGGAAAGTTATTTGGGAACATGCATCCTAGGTCAATTGGCTGTGCAGTAAAATCAAAAGTGGGACGTCATGTCACCCTAACTATGTCAATTGTAATAATGAATTGAAAATGGGGGACCCAGATGTAAACAAGACGAAAGTATTTTCCTGGTCTCCATCCTAGCATCCTATAGCAGTTGTGTTGGTATTGAGCAGTACTTACTTGTTATGACTAGTGTGATGCCCACTAGAAGTGGTATCACGTTAATATCTTTAGATTATGTGTCAAAACAGTGTGAACATATTGGTACAGGATTACCTCCATCAGAAACAAGGTAGAACAGTCATTTATATGTAATGGGAGACATTAACATAATTTGGTCAATAGGTGGCAGTATAGGACTGGTGTTTAGTGGCTTCGCCTTCCAGGGAACCGTACTTTGTGCTTAGGGACGCACGAGGCAACCTCAGTTTCACAACCGGGAGGACCCAGAGTCAGTAACATCGTGTCTGCACCTTCCTTTGTCAAATGACTAACTACAACCTGTTTCATAGGTGGGTACTATACTACAAAACACACATAAAGGTTAACAAGGATACATGCAATGTCGAGGGTTCAAATGAAGTAACTATTGTCGATGTTTGAGTCAAGTTTAAGAAGTTTAAGACGACAAGTAACGTGGTTGAGAAGCAGACCGTCTATTGATGGCGCCATGTTTCGTGGTACATTTAAATAGAGTGTTGGAATACAATTGTCCATTTAATCACTAACGTGTCGGAGTTAAGTATCTCCAAGGGGATTATAAAGGTTTATGTTTTGAAATACATACTGTTTTGGGTTGAATTGCTGTGTAGTAAATGTGTATATTGTGTACAAGACGGTTAGAGGGAAATTACTTTAGCTTACACTACCTGGGAGGTGGCTAAACACCGGAGCGGTACCACATGCTCTCTCTCTCTCAGTCTCTCTCTCTCTCTCTCTCTCTCTCTCTCTCTCTCTCTCTCTCTCTCTCTCTCTCTCTCTCTCTCTCTCTCTCTCTCTCTCTCTCTATTGCGCCCTCCGTTAAATGTAAATATAAATCTATTCCCTTGAGTTATACCATGGTCACGGTTTAGCAAATTCCTAGTAGGGTTGAGAACGGCCCGATACATATATAGATATATAAATTTACATTTACATTTAGTCATTTAGCTGACGCTTTTATCCAAAGCGACTTACAAGTTCTGTACGACAAGCCATCAGGAAGGGCACAACTCTATCAGCTGAGCAACAATGTTCATCAAAGTGTTGAGTGCTACAGTGTAGGTTAGTTTATTAGGACAAGTGCATGACAGTACGGTTAGTTAGGGTTAGATTTTTTTTTTTTTTTTTTTTTTTTATTCAGATAATGGTTGAAGAAGTGCGTCTTTAGTCGACGGCGAAAGATTGGACGTGATTCGGCTGTCCTAACTGGGGTGGGTAGTTCATTCCACCATTGTGGGGCAAGGACTGAGAATAGGCGACTTCTCTTTGATGACCCTCCCGGAGCTTGGATAGGAGTAGGTCTGAGGCGGCCAGAAGATGCAGAGCGTAGGGGTCTTGAGGGTGTGTAGTTAGAGACCATTGACCGGAGGTAGGCGGGAGCGGTTCCCTTTGCCGCACGGTATGCTAGGTCGAGGGCCTTGAAGCGGATTCGTGCAGCAATGGGGAGCCAGTGCAGGTCCCTAAGAAGTGGGGTGACATGGGCCGACTTCGGTAGGTTTGAGATCAGGCGGGCCGCTGCGTTCTGAATGAGTTGAAGAGGCTTAGTGGCAGTGGCCGGGAGGCCAGCGAGCAGTGCATTGCAGTAGTCGAGGCGGGAGATGACTGTTGATTGGACGAGGAGTTGGGTGGCTTCTTTTGTCAGGAAGGGGCGTATCCTTCTGACGTTGCTCAGGAGGAATCGGCAGGTTCTGGTCGTCGCTGCGATGTGAGCAGAGAAGTTCAACTGGTCGTCGAGGACAACACCAAGGTTCTTGGCGGTCGGGGACGCAGTCACAGCTGCATTCTCGACTGTGATTGAAAGGTCGGTTAGGGGGGAGGATTTGGCCGGCAGGTGGAGCAATTCTGTTTTGCTTAGGTTCAGTTTGAGGTGGTTGGACGTCATCCAGGCTGAGATGTCGGACAGACAGGCCGAGATCCGCACAGAGACGTGGATATCTGAGGGAGGGAAGGAGAGGAAGAGTTGAGTATCGTCGGCATAACAATGGTAGGAGAAGCCATGAGACGTGATAATGTTACCCAGTGATTTAGTGTAGAGGGAGAAGAGAAGGGGTCCTAAAACCGAGCCCTGGGGGACACCCGTCCGCAGGGGGCGGGTGGCCGACAGGGTCCCTCTCCATGACACTTGGTAGGAGCGGTCATTGAGGTATGATGACAGCCATGTCAGCGCAGAGCCAGCCACTCCCATTCCTGCGAGGGCCGCAAGGAGGATCTGGTGGTTGACTGTGTCGAAGGCTGCAGATAGATCTAGGAGAATCAGGACAGAGGAGAGGCCTTTCGCTTTTGCTAAGTGAAGTGCCTCTGTGACCGCAATGAGGGCTGTCTCTGTGGAGTGACCAGTCCTGAAGCCTGACTGATTAGGGTCTAGGAGGTCATTCTGTAAGAGATAAGTAGTAAGTTGGTTGGATACAGCACGTTCAAGTGTTTTAGAAAGGAAGGAGAGAAGAGAGACAGGACGGTAGTTGCCTATGACAGTAGGGTTCAGGGTTGGTTTTTTTATGAGCGGCGTGACTCTGGCTTGTTTTAGGGAGGTGGGGACCACCCCCGAGTTGAGTGAGGAGTTGATGGTTGCAGTTAGGAATGGGAGGATGTCTGGTGCTATGGTCTGGAGGAGTGGGGAGGGTAGCTGGTCCAGCTGGCAAGTAGTCGGACGGTTTGACGTTACCAGTGTCAGGGTCTCTGCTTCTGTAATGGGAGAGAAAGATGACAGAGTGAAGGATGAGGTTCTCGATTCAGCATTTGGAATGGGTGGGGGTTGGGAGAAGGAGCTGCGGATGTTCTCCACTTTTTCCTCAAAGAAGATCGCAAAGTCTTCGGCAGAGAAAGATGAGGGAGGGGGGGGTGGGGGGGGAGTGAGGAGGGAGGACATGGTAGCATGCAGTTTGCGAAGATTCTTGGCAGAGGCCTCGATCCTATGGTGGAAGAAAGAAGCTTTGGCATTAGTGATGGTTTTGGAGAATGTTAACAAGAGGTTGTGATATGTGTCGATGTCAGCAGTGAGGCGTGACTTTCTATACTTCCTTTCAGCTGCTCTCAGGACCTGTCTTTGTTCTCTCAATGCACTTGCATTGCACATTTGAGTTTCAATAGAACTTGAACCGGAACACAACTATGGGTAACACTGAGGTGTTGAGGTATTTCTGTATACTAGAGAATAGTGGATATGACTGATGATAAATGACTGATGATAAAGGTAACACTTATTGGTGATTTAAGGAATTGTTTGACAGACAATGAGAATGACAGTGTTGTTTAAAAGACATACGATGGTCTCTTCCAACATGCCTAGACATGTCTAGATAGAGGTTAACAGGAGAATGTTTCTCTTCTCACGTGCTTATACTTAAGACGCCAAATATGTATAAAGACATAAGTAATCACAATGTACAGTATATAATACTGGATAACTACATTTAAAAGGAAAATGCTATTGAAGTGAACCAGGGTATCCTAAAAGGGTAGAATGTGTGTTGCAATGATGAATATGCTTTTGAATTAATAACAAGAATGGGATTATAATTGAATGTATTAAAGTAATGTAACTAATTGAACTGAATGATTATACAATGATGATACAATGATGATACAATGATGATACAATGATTGATTGATTATTCTGTGGAATAAATAAACGTTGTTGAAAGACAACCGGGAGGACCCAGAGTCAGTAACATCGTGTCTGCACCTTCCTTTGTCAAATGACTAACTACAACCTGTTTCATAGGTTAAACATATATCTGCTATCAGGTGCCATATCCTGGTACCTGTAACACTAGCTTGCTTCAATAGTTTGCTATAACGTTACTTTATAAAGAGCAGCATACCGTTATATGCAACAGTTCTGTATATGAGACCATACTTTTGGTAGTACTGGACAGCCATTTGACCTAATGTCCCCCCGCAAATTTATATAGTCATGTCACCCTAACTGTATGTCAATTGTAATAATGAATTGAAAATGGGGGACCCTGATGTAAACAAGACGAAAGTATTTTCCTGGTCTCCATCCTAGCATCCTATAGCAGTTGTGTTGGTATTGAGCAGTACTGTATTGTAGCCATTTTGATCATTGATAGATTGATTTCCTTCACCCTCAAATCAATCTACTAGGTGTACCTGTGGAAATTGTGGAAGAATGCCGACCGAGGCGGAGAATGTGTGCTGCATGGAGGTTCCTCAGGTACAGTAGTAATGTCACACAACCTTGCATCTTGGTAGCACTGAAAACCATGCATATGGCTAACTATTTTATTTTCTATATATAGGTCAGGAGGAGAATAAATCAGGAGCCCGAGGGACTTCTGTGCATGGTTGTTCATCCTGGATTGCAACCAGTCTGCTTCAACCCCTATACTATCCAAATGGCAACCAATATCTACAAGGCAGATTTTGGCCGGATACCAGCCCGCGGAATCAATAAGTAAATAATATTTATTACAGATTTATATATTTTTTTACAGGTGTTTCTCCATCTTGCATCTCTCAGACTATACTAATCTTTCTTGCAAACACGATCTAATCCTTATTGCACATCCCATATAATCAATGCTTGCTACTGTCCAATGACATGACATGACAAATAGTAATTTCACAGCGTTTATTTTTTTTATTTGTGCATAAATATAATACTTCCTTCTTTTTCTTTAGCCGTTTCAGATATATCTCGTACCGGTGTTTTGTGGCCTGGTGTTGGGGGTTCTTAGGACGCAGAGTGAGGGTAGTAATCCCTTCCTATGTAGTGCTAAGAATCCGCACCGAATTTCCGGATGCTGATGGTGTCTACACTGGCTTCAGGCCGGTACAAGATTGAAGCGTGACACATATGCAGCAACCGCTTCTTCCATGGAAGGTGTGGTATAATATCTAATGTTCTCATGTAAATATAGTCCCCTCCCCTATATCCCCTTACCTGTGCCCCCCCCCCTCTCTGTGGAATAAGACACTCCCCTCCCCTGTGTCCCCATTACCTGTACCCCCCCCCCATCTGACCTATCAAATGGGACCACACACCCCCCTGTTAACTATATAGATCTCCTCTTGAGATCTATCCAGGGCTTCTTACCTGGGGGAATTCAGCTGATCACCTGGGGGGAAACCCTCAGCCATTCTCTCTATGTAATTCTATCTGTTTGGTTAATAAACCCTTGTTATTATCCAAGCCTCGGTTGACTGAGCACATTCTTCATCAGGATATCTACAAATATCCCACAATTTTTAACAACCGTTAACCTGGTGGTTAATAAAACTAACATGATTGATTATGGGAAACTGTTCACAAATATATATATATATATATTTGCACATTTTATGATGATTCTTGATGAAATTACTTAGGATCCAGTTGTATTTAATCTGAGTTTGAGTGTCACTTTCATCTGTGATTGCCTCAGCTTTGTTGGTCTTTACTTAGAATCAGGCAATTTTCTCCATTTCTTCTCTATAAATGAGGAGATAAAACGTCTTATGCATCGCTTCTGTATGTAATTCTAGTGCATATACTATCAATGGTTCACCATTGTGGTATAATATCTAATGTTCTCATGTAAATATAGTCCCCTCCCCTATATCCCCTTACCTGTGCCCCCCCCCTCAATGTGGAATAAGACACTCCCCTCCCCTGTGTCCCCATTACCTGTACCCCCCCCCCATCTGACCTATCAAATGGGACCACACCCCCCCCTGTTAACTATATAGATCTCCTCTTGAGATCTATCCGGGGCTTCTTACCTGGGGGAATTCAGCTGATCACCTGGGGGGAAACCCTCAGCCATTCTCTCTATGTAATTCTATCTGTTTGGTTAATAAACCCTTGTTATTATCCAAGCCTCGGTTGACTGAGCACATTCTTCATCAGGATATCTACAAATATCCCACAATTTTTAACAACCGTTAACCTGGTGGTTAATAAAACTAACATGATTGATTATGGGAAACTGTTCACAAATATATATATATATATATTTGCACATTTTATGATGATTCTTGATGAAATTACTTAGGATCCAGTTGTATTTAATCTGAGTTTGAGTGTCACTTTCATCTGTGATTGCCTCAGCTTTGTTGGTCTTTACTTAGAATCAGGCAATTTTCTCCATTTCTTCTCTATAAATGAGGAGATAAAACGTCTTATGCATCGCTTCTGTATGTAATTCTAGTGCATATACTATCAATGGTTCACCATTGTGGTATAATATCTAATGTTCTCATGTAAATATAGTCCCCTCCCCTATATCCCCTTACCTGTGCCCCCCCCCTCTCTGTGGAATAAGACACTCCCCTCCCCTGTGTCCCCATTACCTGTACCCCCCCCCCATCTGACCTATCAAATGGGACCACACCCCCCCCTGTTAACTATATAGATCTCCTCTTGAGATCTATCCGGGGCTTCTTACCTGGGGGAATTCAGCTGATCACCTGGGGGGAAACCCTCAGCCATTCTCTCTATGTAATTCTATCTGTTCTACCCTTGTTATTATCCAAGCCTCGGTTGACTGAGCACATTCTTCATCAGGATATCTACAAATATCCCACAATTGGCGTCTACGAACTTGTGACAGACTTTTGCGTCCTCCCGGCGTGCTGTATTGTTTTCAGCTATACAGAGAAAAGTGAGTATAATAGGATGGTCGACCAAAAATGTATGGAAAGGAATTAAAACCTTCCCGCTTTTCTCTGTGCCAGGTGAATATTACAGAATGTTGTCAAATATTGAGATCATGGCTGAGTAAGAATAATGTGCATTAATATATCTGATCTGTATTGAGAATCGTACCGGGGAAACGCGTGTACCTGGGTCCTTATCTGGACAGATGTTCTGAGAGGATGGGTTGTTGTGCTATTCCCGGATTTGAGCTGTTGCCAAACCGAAAGTTAGGGCACAAAATAAGGTTGTTGGTTTGCTAACCCAAGTCTAGCTGATGCAGGCTAAAATATAGGCAACAAGGCAAGAAACGTGGGCTTATTATGATGTGATATCCTTGGAAAACGCTACTCTATTGGAACCTATTAATTACCAGAGTAGCGTCATAATATTCATTGTTTCAACCTCAAACTAAGCCCACAATCTCTTCCATTCCTGAAAACGATGTATTTGGATTGAATTCCAATTGATTATACAGATAGCGGGAAGATGACCGGCGATGTCTCGGGAGTACGTGAATGTACATTTAACGAGTCGCAGGTCGAAGGGACCGTGAGTGTGATTAAAAGGTATATATAATCTAATATATCGCTGGTAAATTTCGAAGTCAGGTTCGGTCGTTATGACTTTAATAACGATGTGTAGTTAAATCAAGGGATAAATGCCTTGTCGCAGCAGATGTTGGCCGACTAAACGTACAGCGATCCAATACAGTCAGATATACACGCACGTTAACTTATATGTATTATTGTTGTTTTGTCTGTTTAAAGTCTCGTTTGTATTTGCGTGCGCCGAGCATTGAGAGACTAGTACCGTTATATTAGAGAATAACATTGAAGTGCAGTTCACGCGACAAACTAGGCTAGTAATTTCCGGAATTAACAAAACGGCCCACGGGAACGACCATTTGGGGAAGTATAGTTTTATCGTTTCAGTTTGTTTACGTTTTCACATATGCACAGGCGCGTTCATTCGGTAACAAAACGCTGGTTTAGGAATTCCAGGCTATTGAGAGCTCGTGGAAAAATACTGTATGAATTGCAAAGCGTTATTTCCGAGGCGAATGAGAACGCACGAACGTCGCATGGAGCGATGACGTCACGCTATGCGCGCCGTGAAGCTATGATTTTATATTAAACTATCCATAGGCGAACGTAAAGTTTAATGTGCCCAAGGCCGAAGGTGAGTGAAATCCACTTGTAGTATATGTTTTATTTATATATGTATGTGCGCGCTGCTATTGGAAAATGTTGAGTTGCGGTGGCGAGATGCGGGTTGCATTATCACAGACCACCGGAGAAACGAGCCGAACATTGCATTGACGACACGTAACGGATCCAACGTCAACACAACAGTTGTCCCCGGTGAGTATGAAAATCATAAATATAGATGCTTTGATTGATTGATTGAAAACTTTATTAACAGATTGCAGAATGGGTACAATACAGCACAGCTCAATACACAATTGTTAAGGGGATGCAGACCAGAGAGAGACTTTAGTCTTGTTTACATCAGGGTCCCCCATTTTCAATTCATCAGAACATATTAGGACATACATGACAGACAGATAGTCAGTACTGCTACATCTATACATTTATGACATACCAGATTTGCAAATTCAGTACTTTTTGTGATACAAAAGGAGTCAAGAAAAGGGAGTCATTTGACGTAGAAACTGTACATATACACAACTATCATCTCAGTTACAGCAAATTACAACTATCTCAGATCACTTGAGTGTTTATGTTGCTTTAATTTACACATTATAAGTCACATAAAGCTAATTACAATGTCTGTTTCAGAATTATAATACATCTGTGGGCGTACCGGCCATACTGACCAAAACGGAGAGTTAAACAAACACTCCCGGTTTCCAGTATACGGCAGTACAGGAATTGTAGTCCACATAAACAGCGTTAGATTAGGCTATATAAGCTTTTAATGTTGAAAACTTGAGCACAAACAACATAGATCATGTTTAAAAGTAAGAGGTTTAGGTTATATTCACTTGAGTTAATGTGTTTATCTAAAGAACCAATGAAAGATAACAAGCCCTTTCCATTGTAAGACATTTTTAAACATGATTCAAAATGTGTGGTTCCACATTCATATGATGCTTGTGTACATATGCGATATGATTGATAAATGATAACACTATCATTACATCCTAGGACGGGATGGATGAGAAATAGCTGATGTTTTGTTAAGCTCACAGACAATCAAGGAGAACCCACTCAGATGGTCTTAGAAAAGAGTGGAAAATTAACATGTGTTTGTATTTACAGATCTGGCTCTGAGGCGAGATGCAAAACAGTGCATGACTACACCCAAATTGTATCACAAAAGACAGAAAATCCGACAATTTGCATGTCAACCGAGAGACAGTGCAGAGCTGAGAGACAATCGATTGACCATTTGGAACAAATCTACATCCAAACACCCACATGTAAATTTCTTCAGAGTGGGCACTTGGGAGACAAAGCAATGCAAATGCCTGCACTCGTGACCACAAACTTGGTGGACTCACCTGGCGGTGGATGGCAACAGAGAGCCACTTAATTAACATGAATTAGACACAGGTGATGAATTTGCAGTTATGAAAGGCTACCATATTTCCCATACTAACAGAATAACTAACCAGTTGTTTTCATCTCTCTCTTTTCAAGAAGGCACACAAATTAGAGATATGTCTGAATAACACCAAACAAAGTAGAAGTGCCTGAGATGAAAGATCAATGATGAAAACAATTTAACATACTATAACCTCCTTCTATTCTCTGCTTAACCACTAACTCTTTGCAATTTCAAGTACTTTCCATGACTGCAAATTATCAACCACCAAAATTGAAGCACAATTATCTAAATATACAAGATATCAACAACATTGATCATTTAGCTGACACTTTTATCCAAAGCGACTCACAGGTTCTGTACGACAGGACATCAGGCAGGGCACACCTCTATCAGCTGAGTAACAATGGTCATCAAAGTGTTGAGTGCTACAGTGTAGGTTAGTTTATTAGGACAAATGCATGACAGTAAGGTTAGTTAGGGTTAGATGACAAAACAAATGATTGTTTTTCATGCAAAATTAACTGGCTACCTAGATTTTATGTTTTTTCCCCATGCTAAATTATGACGAGCCACGCTGAGACGTGAAGAACAACCGAGAAGTCATGGTGAGGTAAGTATCTTGAAGAAGCACACCATCGTACACGGCCTGAGGTAAGATCAACTTCAATTAACATCACAGACTATGAAGAAAAAGAGCTATTTCATCTGATTCAAGACTTTGGCCATTCATTTACAATTTTATTTAAAGCATAATGCTGTAAGATCTAGTTAGATACAAGATCTGATAAGATTGTAGTGAATGTGACCTTCATAACATAAAGAATCACTGCTAATGCAATTGGCTTGCATTTCCTATTTTCAATTAAGTGATTTTATTTACAAATGAATTGAATTAATCCCAAAATGATTTTCTTCTTTAGCAGAAAGGCGTTGAATCATTTATGTGAGGAGGTTTTCTAAGGCAGTTTTCATCATCCTCAGATCATGAATTGGTGAGAGGACAGAACGAGTGAGACGACGCGTGACCTGAACCACGAACGACGGTGCGACCAGGCAAGGAGGAACACAACCCAGCGACCTGAGCGACCCACGACAGCATACTACCACCAGGGACGCCGCCAAGGAGCTGCGGACACAACCAGGGCGACGACAACAACCGTGGGAGAACCACCAGCCCACGCAACACAGACGTCCCCAAAGGAAGGGGAGCAGAGACAGAAAGGACGACATGCAGCCCCACCCCGGCGACCCGCGGCAGACCATCTGCAAACGGGAACCGAAGTCCCCGACCATCAAGGTGGATTCCCATGACAAGATTGTCATCCGTGTGAGAGAGAGCGTCCTACTGACTAGCCACTACACCGGCGGGCCCTCGCCCTCCATCAAGTGGTACCGCAATGACGAGGAGAGGACAGCGAAACCAGCACAACACATTCAAAAACGCCCGCCCCCTCGCCCCTCTAGTACCGCGATGACGAGGAACGGGGGGGACCAACCACCACACAGCACGTTCAAAGAACGCCCTGACCACCATGTCTCTGAGCCTGATGGGGGCCAAGCGTGAGCACAGTGGCGGATGTGTGGTGGTGATGGAGAACAACGCAGGATCCAGGAAAAGAGTCTGCAAAACCACTATAGTTGACTGCTACAGGTGACCCTTGACAGGGAATGAACGGCGACCAGTGAATATTCCCGACTGCATCGTCAAGAAGAGACACATCAGAGACCTGTGGACCAAGAGACTTCTGAACGCCACATTGTCCACATTATTATGTATTTATTTAAATTTTACTGTGTTACTGTATTACATCACATTTGAATTACTTAGGTTACAAAATTGTATTGTCAGACAAGAAAGAATCAGTTGTTTTATTCTCTCATAGAAGAGGACATGTAACGTTGTTTTGCACCTGTATGGTGAACCATTGATAGTATATGCACTAGAATTACATACAGAAGCGATGCATAAGACGTTTTATCTCCTCATTTATAGAGAAGAAATGGAGAAAATTGCCTGATTCTAAGTAAAGACCAACAAAGCTGAGGCAATCACAGATGAAAGTGACACTCAAACTCAGATTAAATACAACTGGATCCTAAGTAATTTCATCAAGAATCATCATAAAATGTGCAAATATATATATATATATTTGTGAACAGTTTCCCATAATCAATCATGTTAGTTTTATTAACCACCAGGTTAACGGTTGTTAAAACGTTTTTGTACACATTAGCCTTATGTGTAAATCCTATTCCTAATAATTATGCACACAATTTTGTTTTTTCACCCTGTGCACTCTGACCACACAAGAGACAGTGCATGTATTTAATTGGTTTATTACGATGCCTGTATGCACAACAATCATGAACGACTGAAGGTATGCCAAGATATTTGCACAGCGATAGCTTCTAATGATTATGTTAATTGTTGTTTGATATCAGAGATGAGGACCACTCATTGATATAGGTATTTTGAGCGATTAATAAAAGAAAAGGGTGATATCTATTCCCACATCTCTGATATCAAAATAACACAGACCGCAGTCCAGTCGATCATGTCATGAATCATGTATGTAAATAATTCTATTTTAAACTATTATGCCAACAACCAGATCACATTGGCCAAAATTTTCATTATTTTAATTGTTTTCTATTTTCACTTTTACCTGTTCCAAACAATCCTGGTATATTATACATCTCACCCACATTATAAGAAAGAAAAGTGAGTATTGTGGTATAATATCTAATGTTCTCATGTAAATATAGTCCCCTCCCCTATATCCCCTTACCTGTGCCCCCCCCCCTCTCTGTGGAATAAGACACTTCCCTCCCCTGTGTCCCCATTACCTGTACCCCCCCCCCCATCTGACCTATCAAATGGGACCACACCCCCCCCTGTTAACTATATAGATCTCCTCTTGAGATCTATCCAGGGCTTCTTACCTGGGGGAATTCAGCTGATCACCTGGGGGGAAACCCTCAGCCATTCTCTCTATGTAATTCTATCTGTTTGGTTAATAAACCCTTGTTATTATCCAAGCCTCGGTTGACTGAGCACATTCTTCATCAGGATATCTACAAATATCCCACAAAGGCCTGTCGAACTGTGTGCACAGATGTTCTGGGATGGGAATCTGCTCAACCACCTGGAGATATGGTTGGGGGTCACGAATGACGCAGTCAAACAGGAGCTCCATGAGCTGGTTCACATAGTCTGTAAATGAGAAATTGTTATTTGTTTTGTCATGTTAAAAAGGTTATTATTTATTCAATTTATTGTTATTGTTGTTGATGCTGTTCCACTGTAAGTGGAAATATTTTTCTATTTATATAGGTCATGTGTGTGCAATAATAAATGTTGATATTTTGACTTACTGACTGTGGGAGCGGTTTTCCTTGGTTTTATACTGTGTCCACCCTTTTTGGCCTTGGGAAAGCTCATTCTGTAAGCCGGGGCTCCCGAAGCGTCTGTAGCTTGCTGGCGGTTGGCGTTTTCATTGAAATGCATTGCAGCTAGGTATAGTCTGAAAGGAACATTTCGATAAGCAATATATTTGTAGTTGATCTGAGGTTATCTAATGCAACATAATGAGTGATTCGACACATCAGGAGTCCATAATTAGTCATTTGTACACAATATAAAATACCTGCAAAGCATTCCAATGTATGAAAAGACAACGTTCTACGGGGCAAAACGTAAAATGACACTGTGATAGGACTCCAGTGAAGACGTTTGTTGGTGTGGACTTAGTTTGGAGACATCTTTGATGATCCTCGTGTTTAGCAGCACCTTCTCGAGCTGGTGGGCCGGTTTTGAGTCTAAAGTAAAAAAGAAATTGCATTCAGATATTTCATTAGAGTATATTACAGTAGATTAGAATTATTCAAGCAAGTATACATTTGTAAATCACACCAATCTAGAATGAGAACATAAATAAATATGTTGAGTATATAATCATGATGAAAGACGGACAGACATACCAGGTTTAACCCACTTGCTACTATCTCTCGACAAACGGTCATCATGAAGACAACGTGGATAGAGTGGTTCTTCGTCGTGTTCATGTACATTCATCAGGTGATTGAGGGATGACTTCCACTTGGCCACCCTCTCAGCCGGCGTCTTTGATGTGGCAGCAGTCCAGTAGAAGTGGTTAGATATGTGTTGGCGCCATTTTTTTATCACCTTGCAGTCTTTATCTTGTGCCACCTTGTCCAGCTTCTTAGACAGGCCTTGAATTTGAATTAAGCAGAACATAACAGTCGTCAATCTAAACAGAACAGGATAACAACATCCTAAGAGATTGAAGGTGTGGTGCCTTTCGACATAAGTGTCATACCTTTGGCCACGTGCCACACATCGTAGAAGTGTTTAATGGCCAGATCTCTCAGGTACTTTTGAATCTGCGGGTGACGATCTGTGACAATACAGTCCAAGGTCACATCTCTGTCCTTCAGAAGAGCGAGGCTTCTCTTCAAGCCTTCTTTCATATGGTAACTCCCCCCTACCTCATTGCTCTGTTGAGGTACAAGCAAGGCAAGAGACACAGAGTAATGAAATAGCCTTTTCAAAATAGTCACCCGTGTTAAAAACACTACATCCCCCATCCCACAATTTCCATTTCCTAACCCCCGCCCACACACACAGCCAGACCACTTCACACCTACAGCGATTCAAGATTCAAGAGCGAGAGCTTTGTGAGATGTGTTTGAGCACAATGAAGGGTGCAGTGTCTTCAGACTTGTTAATTACCTGAATTAGTTGGACGTCTATGACATGATTGGTGGTGAGTTCCATCACAGAGTAACTACCGTACTTAGCACTGTGGCCTGTTGAAAATAATAATAACAATTTCAATCAATGTAGTGCAATATTAAAAATGTATTCATAAAGTCGAAATCTGACATTGGGGAGCTGTTTTCTAACCTGGAGAGTCTGCGCGCATGTCACTTCCGATTATGACCATCTCCTCCTGGCTTAATCTGGCGAGGGTAACCTCTTGCTCCATCTTCCACATACTCAGAACAGCCGGTTCCAAGAACTTCTTGGCGTGTTTCCGAAACGCTCTGTACTTGATTGTCTTGACGCGTAACGCATTGAGAACCTAAAAGAATAAATGAATAACGCTTTGTTAATATGCATGTGTGAATCACAAACAAAAACATAATGTATATCTGACTTGTGCAATCAAATACCTTCTCCATTTGGGTGAAAGATGAGCCAGTGAAATAAACAGCAGCTGACAGCTGGATATATTTCCGGCTGGTGTGCTCCCTATGAGTGGCTGACTGGCCCACTTTCTGCTATATTTACAACTCGGGCAGAGCTGGCTGACAGCCAAGAAGGTCCCTCGCGTAGTCTTCTTGATATGACATCCAGCATCGCACACCGGACACTGTTGGAATAAGTCTAGTAGACAGTCTTCGTAAACGATGTATTTCTGGACCTCATAGATTGGTTTTGACGGTTCCCTGCTCGCTCAAGGGAGAAAAACACAAATAAATAACACAGCACAGCACAACTGGCACATCTATACAGCTTTTCTATTTACCGGCCATGGAGATTTTTGTAACAACTTACGCTACAATCGAGGGCTCGCTCATCAATGAGTCAATGTTGAACGTGGAATCATGAGGCTCTGGAACGTCTATCGAGCTGTAGGTCACTTCATCGTCATCAGACTCCAGTCGTGGTCTTTTACTGGGTCTAAACGCCTTCACAGGTGTTGACGTGGAGGGTCCCTGTTGACTAGACCAGTAGCCAGTAGTTGTGGTCGCCACCCCGACAGATACAGACACGACTTTCGCCTGAACACCTATTTACAAAACATAGTTTAGTCAAACAAGGGAGTCAAACAAGGGAGACTATAGTTCAAACTGTACAGATTGCTATAGATACAAGATTGTTTATTGTCATGTGCAGTTAAACAGGCCGCAGTTAAAAATGTGCTTTAGTGATTGGTTGGGGGGGGGAGGGTGTCAGATCAGAGCCTGGCAGGCACAAAACTGGGTGGGGGGGGGGGGTTATATGTAAAGGCTATTATATATAGCTGCCAAAACTACATGTGTGTTGGAATACATTAATTGCTAATTGATCAGAAATGTTACAAACCTCGACTCTTGACATGTGACTGTAGAGTTTTCATAGACAGCTGTGTACCAACAGAACTCATATTTGGGGGGTCGGTCTGGCAACTGATGTCCCTGGAAGCTGGAGGCAGGCGTACATGGGTGATGTCCCTGGAAGTTGGAGGCAGGCGTACATGGGCGCTGGAGCTTGTGGCCTAAGAATGGCCAAATAGTAAAACAATTACATTATATAATCCAAGCCACAAATATAAATAAACAGAAATTATATACCCCACCGTCGAACACACACACTAACGTTAGATTGTATTGATGATAACATACCTCACCCCACCCCCCAAACAATGGTTCCCCCCCACACACACACAGTGAACGTAGCAACAGTTAGTTAGTTAGCTGACTAATTACGACATATCTACTTGTACTTCTGTCGCGTCCCGAATATTTGGTACAACTCCTTTCTTTAGAACAATCCAGGTAAACACCCCAGCATCAAAAAATTTATTATATACCCCACCGTCGAACACACACAGTAACGTTAGATTGTATTGATGATAACATACCTCACCCCACCCCCCAAACAATGGTTCCCCCCCACACACACACACAGTGAACGTAGCAACAGTTAGTTAGTTAGCTGACTAATTATGACATATCTACTTGTACTTCTGTCGCGTCCCGAATATTTGGTACAACTCCTTTCTTTAGAACAATCCAGGTAAACACCCCAGCATCAACAAATTAATTATATACCCCACCGTCGAACACACAGTAACGTTAGATTGTATTGATGATAACATACCTCACCCCACCCCCCAAACAATGGTTCCCCCCCACACACACACACAGTGAACGTAGCAACAGTTAGTTAGTTAGCTGACTAATTACGACATATCTACTTGTACTTCTGTCCCGTCCCGAATATTTGGTACAACTCCTTTCTTTAGAACAATCCAGGTAAACACCCCAGCATCAAAAAAATCATTATATACCCCACCGTCGAACACACACAGTAACGTTAGATTGTATTGATGATAACATACCTCACCCCACCCCCCAAACAATGGTTCCCCCCCACACACACACAGTGAACGTAGCAACAGTTAGTTAGTTAGCTGACTAATTACGACATATCTACTTACTACTTCTGTCGGGTCCCGAATAGTAGGTACAACTCCTTTGTTTAGAACAATCCAGGATGCCACCCCAGCATCAAAAAGACCTTGATTGACAACGTCTTCGGTGGAAAAATGTGCAGTACAAACCCGAGTATGAGACGTTGCGACAGAACTAGGAGGGTCCCCAAAAACGAACTTGGTCCATTGCTGGCGAAGTTCGGCATCCACGGGAAAAGCGTGCAAAGACGTATTAGTAGCTTTACAGCCAGGAACAGAACATGTCCTGCGGGGTTTGCTCATCGTGGAAGATAGGCAAGTGACTGCACTCCTGTTCTCCGGTATGTAGGAAGGTAGAGGTACCTCTCTATTCTAGGTAGAATGGGGGCGGGCATTAGCTCCAACCACAGAGCCAATCGCATCACTGTGCGCTACCCAGAGCCCGAATGACGTGACTCAGGCCTTCAAATCAAAATGACCTGATTTACTGGAGGAGGAAAGGGGCTGAGCTGAATCAGAGCAATCCGCCAATATAGTATTTAGACACTAAAACACATTGATACGAACTCCTATTACTATAATACAATGCTAGAGACTGAAAAATGACATTTATAGCACATGTCACCTTTAAATCATAATTGTCATACTTAACCTGTTAAGCCCTATATTCTGAAAATCTGCCTAAATACATACCTAAGTAAATGGAAGATTGCTCCACTTCTACAAGGTCTATTTGCATGTTCTTGGTATCTAGGTAAATCCAGAGTCTTAGAGAGAGAGTTGCGACATGCTTTGATCTCGCCGCCACGCGATCACGTGGTTCACGTAGCTCGCTTAGTTCCTATTTGTTTTTGCACTGAGCGCTGTCGACTTGATTTCAGCGGGACAAAACGGCAGAACTACTACTGTTACAGCAATTTTTGGTACTTATTAACACAATGTGCATTGATCACTGTTGCGTTATATCATTTACATGTCTGCTACTTTAATATTTACATTATTACTTTATATCACTAGGCGATGACGGCAATTTCGAACGTTACTATAGCTACTGATGACTATTCTTTTACATTAGCCATATCACGGCAGTTGTTAAACACTCAAGCATAATTGTATTAATCAGCCCACATTACAGTTATATGTTGACAACACTTTATATTCAATATATATAATAGCATTTCAGGTGAGTGGCAGAGAGACAGCATTAGTCAGTTTTTCTGTGGACTGTCCCATAACCTAGGATAAGTTACAAAAAATATTAATGCATAGGCTAACGTTACACACTGTAACATTTACAGTA
The DNA here is from genome assembly GCF_963971535.1 of Notolepis coatsorum. Classification (NCBI taxonomy): domain Eukaryota; kingdom Metazoa; phylum Chordata; class Actinopteri; order Aulopiformes; family Paralepididae; genus Notolepis; species Notolepis coatsorum. The sequence goes on from NC_140168.1 coordinate 158,161,634, forward strand.
TGTATGCATTCATATTTTTCTTGTGCTTCTATGGTCATAAATACACACATCTTAATGCTATTGTAGCCCATGCTATTTTCTTGTCTAGCTGAAACATTCATTATGGACTGTGAATTGGGTGACGCTCCCTGGGGGAGTGTAATTTGTTGACGCTCCCTGGAAGAGTGTAATTTGTTGACGCTCCCCTGAGATTTACGTGGTGCAGCCTGCTTGTGAGCAGCGTGTTGAAAACTGTTCCTGGCTGCAAGCTAGAGACAGACTATTGGAGCAGTTGGAGAATACTAGAAAAGTGACAAAACGGTATACTTGAACAGAACTACTTGGACAGAATAACTACTTGGACAGAAGATGAAAGATAGAGGATAAAGAGAGGATTCCGTGCTGGAACTGGACAAGAAAGAGAGAAGAAAAGACTAGCTGACTTGAAGACCGAATTGGAGGAGAAACCATTGCCAATTGAAAGACTGATAAACAAATGGAAGAATCCTGGTGAGTTAATTGGTTTTTGTTACCCCCTTCAGTGAACACGGATCTGCATCAACTGAAGTGGTCTTCTTCATTGACCTTCTCCACTCACCATCACCCAACGGTCGGCTGGTGACGTTCCATTTTTGTTTAATTGAGTGCACTCAAAACAGACTTTATTGGGTACCCTTTTTATTTCATTTATTATTTTCTATAAATGTGGACTATTGCATGGAAGCTATGATGTTGTAATATGTACTGAACCTGGTGAACCCTTTTAAGTTATATAAAAGGTAAAACGTAGATCACGGTGCCTGTGTATTTTTTCTTAGAGCCAGTCTCCTTGAACCTATAGTTGATAGTTGTACCACTGCAGAAAGAACTGATAGTGTTGAATTACAGTAGGTTACATAAAGTGGCGAGCCAGCCAGGAGACTGGTAATACAAAATGGAATATTGTAACCATTATAAAATGCATGAGCAGGGCTGCCTTTTTGTCTCCAATATCGATGATAAGTATTTAGAAATTGACATTGCTAATGTCTTTAAGACACATGGAGAAGTAGTGAAATGTGTACGAGTCCCTAATGAACCAGGTAAACCTAAAGGCAGGGCTCTGGTCCAATATAAAGATGAAAGAGTAATAGCTCGTATGGATCCAGCGTTCTTCACTGAACCATTCATTTCTGATGATGCCACATGGTACATCACCACCATACAAAACGAGACAGTTCAGGAAACAGAAGAACAAGAAAACGTTGATGAACAAAAGTTTGCTGCAGCAGTAGCAGGTCTAAGCAAGACCAGTCAAATCCAGATGCTCCAAACTTATCTTTCTAAACTTCAGATGACTGATAGTGACACAGCAGGTGAAGGGACAATTGAAACTCTGGCGCCTGAGTCCCCTCGAACACCGCCATGTCTGGATGAGAGCCTCATCAACCCCCCCAGTGTTCAGAAAGTAGTTGTGGAGCATGTAATAAAAACTGAACATCAATCTTCACATGTCAGCAAAATCCGCACCTTCTCAGGAAGAACACCAAAACCCAGTGGAGAAGTTGATTATGAGACGTGGCACACTCAAGTTGAACTGTTACTGAGTGATCCTTCCAGCTCGGATACTCAGAAGGTCAGAAGGATTTTAGAGAGCTTACTGAGCCCAGCTAGTGACCTAGTCAAAAGCCTTGGTATTGACTCCTCGCCCTCACAGTATCTCAATCAGCTTGACGCAGCTTTTGGGGCAGTAGCAGATGGAGAAGAGCTATATGCAGCATTCCTGGGTGCAAATCAAAATGCCGGAGAGAAATCCTCAGATTACTTGAATCGCCTACACCTGATGCTGGAGAAAGCTGTTACTGGAGGAGGGGTGTCTGCTGAAAATTCCCAGAAGCAACTTCTCAGGCAGTTTTGTAGGGGTTGCTGGGACCAGGCCATGCTCATTGAGCCCCAGCTTGAGGAAAAGAAGGCCAATCCCCCATCCTTCCCTGAGCTACTACTGCTATTGCGGAAACAGGAGGATAGACGACAAACAAAATTCAACAGGATGAAGAAACACCTTGGGAGCAATAAAGCTATGTCACATATGCATACAGTCTATGGCCTGCCCCAATGTGAAGAGCTGGAAGAGACAGAACCTGTTGCAAGCGAGAAGGAAGTGAAAAAACATCTCACGGAGACCCAAAGGCTCACTCAGGAAGTGGCGGAGCTAAAGAAGCAGCTTGCTTTAAGAGCAGTTGGACCCCAGAATGTAAACAACCCCGGTGGCGAGAATGCGGTTAGGGGGAACTGTATGGCCTCTAATGCGACAAGCCGCAAGATGAACAGGAACACCTCCGACATGCCCCGAGCATGGTTCTGTTTTAGATGTGGAGAAGACGGCCACATTGCTGCCCAATGTTCAAACGAGCCAAACCCTGCCGCTGTACGGCAAAAGAACTTTGAACTCAGAGAAAGGCGTGAGCGGTGGAACATGCAGCACCAGGGCCAGCCCGAGTTCCCTTTAAACATGTAGTGGCCCCTGTTGTGGGGCAATCAGGAGCCATGAACCCCCCTTTATCTAGTCCCATGCAAGACTTAGAAGTTAATGTAGTTAGGGCCACAAACTATGCTCAGAATGGCCCACCCTGTAACTATAGACCCTTACCCAGTGGTCTTGTGGGGCCATGTTGCACCTTGACTGTGCTTGTTGAAGGCCTCCCATGTAAATGTCTTCTAGATACTGGATCACAGGTTAGTACAGTCTCAGAGACCTATTACTCAGAACACCTCTCATCATTCCCTGTTGAACCCATTAATGCACTACTTGAGATTACAGGCGCAGGGGGTCAGCTAGTCCCTTACATAGGCTACACCCAGGTCTTTTTAACTCTCCCTAAGAGTGTTACTGGCATAGAAGAAAATGTGTCTTCCCTAGTTCTCATTGTACCCGACTGTGACCTAAGCCGTGAGATCCCTCTGTTGATAGGGACAAATGTACTTAATAGATTGTACGAAAAAGGAGTTACCCGAGAAGGGCAGAAATTCCTACAGGGGTGTGAACTAAGTGCTGAGTGTGTCATGCTATTTCAGCACATTGCTCAGACTCACAATGAAAAAGTAGGAACAAGACCGGTGAAGTTGATTGGGCGTCACCCGGTCATCGTTCCAGCTGGACAGAAAGTGCGTGTGCTAGGAGGCGTTAGGATGGGCGCATCCTCAGATCAAACCTCATGTGCAGTAGAGGCTCCAATGAACTCCCCTCTGCCCGGTGGCATCTTCGTAGTACCAACACTACTGGATGTTCCTTATCAGTCCTTCAGCAAAGTTCCTGTTCTTCTCTGCAATATGAGTGCACACAACGTCACACTACACCCAAACCGTGTGATAGCAGAAATGACGGCAGCTCAGTGTGTGATACCTATGAAATCCGATGACACCCCCATCTTGTGTGGTCTTCAGACGTTTGACACAGAAACCCCCCTGAGTGACAAAGTAACATGCAGCCTAGCAGACTCTCCCATTCCAGCCGATTGGAAGAAACGCATCATGGACAAGTTGAATGCCCTACCTGAAGTGTTCGCAGTTGACGACTTAACCCATGGGCGTACCTCTGCTGTCAAACACAGGATAAGACTAAAAGATGAAACCCCCTTCAAGGAGAGGTCCCGACCAATTCATCCATGTGATAGGGAAGCTGTGAAGCAACATATTAGGGAGTTGCTGGAGGCTGGGATCATCAGAGAATCGGAGAGTCCATTTGCTTCCCCTATAGTTGTTGTGAAAAAGAAAAACGGAAAGATCCGACTATGCGTGGACTATCGAAAACTGAACCTGCACACTGTTAAAGATGCCTATGCCCTCCCCAACATCGAGGAAACCTTTTCGGCTCTTAGTGGAGCTAGATGGTTCTCTGTGATGGACCTTAAGTCAGGTTACTATCAGGTGGAAATGGCTGAAGAAGACAAACACAAGACCGCGTTCACATGCCCGCTGGGTTTTTGGGAATTTAACCGCATGCCACAGGGCATTACTAATGCACCCTCAACATTTCAGCGATTGATGGAGAAGTGCGTTGGAGACTTGCACCTGAATGAAGTCTTGGTTTTTCTGGATGACCTGATAGTTTTCTCAGATACCTTGGAGGAGCATGAAACCAGACTGATGAAGGTTTTGAACAGACTCAAGGACTAGGGGCTGAAGTTGTCCCCTGACAAATGTCACTTTTTTCAGTCCTCCGTAAGATACCTGGGCCACATTGTAGACGCTAGCGGTGTCCATACTGATCCCGAAAAGACCTCAGCCTTAAAAGACTGGCCAAGGCCCACCAATCGCAAAGAGCTTAAGTGCTTTTTGGGATTTGCGGGGTACTACCGCCGTTTCGTGCAAGGCTACTCAAAGATAGCAAAGCCATTGAATGCCCTCACAGCTGGCTACGTGGCTCCAAGGAAAAGAGGGAAGGACTATAGTAGGTCGAAACCTCAGATGTCAGTGAGCCCCAGTCAGTCTTTTGGAAGTGAGTGGACACAGGACTGTGAAACCGCTTTCAGAATGCTCATTGACAAGTTAACATCAGCACCTGTCTTGTCTTTTGCCAACCCCAACCTCCCTTACATTCTCCACACGGATGCCTGCGGAGAGGGCCTTGGTGCAGCCCTTTACCAAGAGCAAGAAGGGAAACTAAGGGCCATAGCCTACGCCAGTCGAGGGCTGTCCAAGAGCGAACGAAACTATCCAACACACAAGCTTGAATACTTAGCACTGAAGTGGGCTGTGTGTGAGAAGTTCCATGATTATCTTTATGGAGCAGAATTCACAGTTCTTACAGATAATAACCCTCTCACTTATGTGTTGACCTCTGCAAAACTCGATGCGGCAGGCCACCGCTGGCTAGCAGCCCTGTCAACATACCGATTTGAGATAAAGTATCGGCCTGGTAATACAAACCAAGATGCAGATGGGTTGTCAAGGCGCCCTCAGGAACCCTCACCAGAAGACCATGCTTTTCTCGAGGAAAGAGAAAGGATCCGCGAGCTCCGTCAACGTGTTCTGGATGGAGATCACAAAGTGCTTTCAAAGGACACCTTCACTGCCCTTTGCCAAAGACACGCAGTGCGGATGGAGCCCTGTGAATACTTCCAGGAAACCATCGTTTTAGCAGAATCCCTAGCGGTGGCCCCCTCTGCCATTCCCCCAAGTTACACCTGCCTCGCCCAAGGAACAGTTCCAGGGATGTCTCAAGCGGACTGGTATAAGTCTCAGAGGGCAGACCCACCCATAAGGCGCATCATTGAACTCATAGAGAGAGAAGCTAAACCCTCGTACAGAGAGGCTAAGTTAGAGCTACCGGAGGTGAGGTGCTTCCTCAGAGAATGGAACCGACTTGAACTCAAGGAGGGAGTTCTGTTCAGGAGATATGTGGACAGAGGAACAGAGGGCTACCAGTTAGTCTTACCTGAGAAATACAGAGCCAAAGCACTAGAAGGGGTGCATGATGAAGTTGGCCACCTTGGGTTTGAGCGCGCCCTTAACTTGGCCCGCACCCGATTCTACTGGCCAAAGATGGCTCAAGCGATTGATGTGAAGTGTCACACATGCGAGAGGTGCTTCAGAAGGAAAGCAAATCCCGAGAGGGCTGCTCCCATGATGAACATCAGTACAAGTTACCCCCTTGAGTTGGTTTGTATGGACTATTTGTCCATTGAACCCGACAGCAGAGATACACGAAATGTATTAGTGATTACAGACCATTTCACTAAATTTGCTGTGGCTGTTCCCACAAGGGATCAAAAAGCAAAGACCGTAGCCAAGGCACTCTGGGAGAACTTCATTGTTCACTACGGGTTCCTTGCTCGCCTTCACAGTGATCAGGGGAGGGATTTTGAAAGTCACACCATCAAAGAGCTGTGTTCCCTGATGGGAGCAAAAAAAGTGAGGACTACCCCGTACCACCCCCGCGGGAACCCAGTTGAAAGATTTAACAGAACCCTGCTTGGCATGCTTGGAACACTGGAGGACAAAGATAAGTACCACTGGAGAGACTTTGTAAAACCACTCGTTCATGCATACAATTGCACGAGGAACAACACTACTGGATACTCTCCTTATGAACTGATGTTCGGCAGGCAACCGACTCTTCCCATTGACCTTGTCCTGGGACTCCAGCCACAAGGGAATCCTGCCAGGACTCACTCTGAGTATGTAAAGGCCCTTCGAGAGAAGCTTCGGAAAGGTATGCTCTAGCTGCAGAGAGTGCACGGGAGATGGGGGAAAAGAACAAGACAAGGTTCAACTCCAAGGTCAGAGCTGCAGAACTAAGGGCAGGTGACAGAGTCTTGGTACGGAACGTAAACATCAGAGGAAAGCACAAGCTGGCGGACAGATGGGAGAGAGAGATTTATGTAGTGGAGAAGAGGATGGGAGATGGACCAGTGTATGTTGTGAAGCCAGAAAAGGGGATTGGGCCTGTACGCACCCTCCACAGAGACCTCCTCTTACCGTGTGGGTTCCTACCCATCACAGAGGAGAAGGAAACCGAACAAAAAAGGTCCACTAAGAGGATGAAGTTGAGATCCCGGGAGCAGCCGGTGATGGATACAGGAGGCAACACGCTGAGCCATGAAGAGGATGATGTCTGTAGCAGCTGCGACGAAGAGGAATATACAGTTGTCTACGGGCCCGAAGTCACTGTGATGGAACCTCTCATCGAAACTCTGGAGATGGGAGCCAAGAGGAGACCCTCCAGACAAGAAACAGACATAGATCAGACTCCTACTGCTGGGACCCTAGAAGCTGATGTTGACAGTGTCTGCAGTGACCAACGTGATTCACTCCAAGGTGACTGTCAGGAACATGCAATGGAACCTCTTACCAATGCTGAGCCTGTGGACGAAGATCAACATGAACGGAATGAAAGATCAGACCACTCAGCCGTAGAAGATGTGGCAGCAGCCATCGATCCTGTGTCTCAAGCTGAACAGTCGGGCAACCTAGAGCCACAAGCTGAAGTCAGAAGGTCAAGTAGATCACGGCAACAGCCTGATAGACTACACTATGAGAGTCTTGGGAGACCCCTGATTCTGGCAATTGTTGCATTCTGCAAGAGTTTGGAAGGCCTCCTCCCAGAACCTGAGAGGTGGTAAGCACATGAAGGGACTCAAGCGTTCTAGGGGGGGAGTATGTAGCCCATGCTATTTTCTTGTCTAGCTGAAACATTCATTATGGGCTGTGAATTGGGTGACGCTCCCTGGGGGAGTGTAATTTGTTGACGCTCCCTGGAAGAGTGTAATTTGTTGACGCTCCCCTGAGATTTACGTGGTGCAGCCTGCTTGTGAGCAGCGTGTTGAAAACTGTTCCTGGCTGCAAGCTAGAGACAGACTATTGGAGCAGTTGGAGAATACTAGAAAAGTGACAAAACGGTATCCTTGAACAGAACTATTTGGACAGAATAACTACTTGGACAGAAGATGAAAGATAGAGGATAAAGAGAGGATTCCGTGCTGGAACTGGACAAGAAAGAGAGAAGAAAAGACTAGCTGACTTGAAGACCGAATTGGAGGAGAAACCATTGCCAATTGAAAGACTGATAAACAAATGGAAGAATCCTGGTGAGTTAATTGGTTTTTGTTACCCCCTTCAGTGAACACGGATCTGCATCAACTGAAGTGGTCTTCTTCATTGACCTTCTCCACTCACCATCACCCAACGGTCGGCTGGTGACGTTCCCTTTTTGTTTAATTGAGTGCACTCAAAACAGACTTTATTGGGTACCCTTTTTATTTCATTTATTATTTTCTATAAATGTGGACCATTGCATGGAAGCTATGATGTTGTAATATGTACTGAACCTGGTGAACCCTTTTAAGTTATATAAAAGGTAAAACGTAGATCACGGTGCCTGTGTATTTTTTTTTAGAGCCAGTCTCCTTGAACCTATAGTTGATAGTTGTACCACTGCAGAAAGAACTGATAGTGTTGAATTACAGTAGGTTACACTATCTATAAGACATTCATACATGCACAAAGTGAATATGGAAATGCAGTGAATATCATACCTCAAGCTGTTTACTCTGCATTTCTTAGCATTTACATTTCATACTGTAACCATTGATGTATTATAAAAGCTCTTATAATACATCCATGACTAACTTAAACGCTGTTCACACTGTATATATCTTAGCGTATTCATACTACTCTTTTCATACTGTTCATTCTGTTAATAATGTGCATACTGTATATCTTAGCACATTCATATACCTACCTTTACCGTTTATTCTATTTATATATCATACATAAAGTAAAATTACACTGCACTGCACCACACCGCTTCTTTTGCACTTCTGGTTCAATGCTAAACTGGATTAAATGTCTTTCGTTGTTTCAGTACTTGTAGTCTGTGCAAATGACAATACAGTTGAATCTAATCTAATCTAAATATCAATCATGCCAGAAACTACTCAATTAAGCCAAGAAAGAAGTTTGGTCAACAGTAGAAAAAATACAAGGCAAGCAATTGCATTCCACACATTTTTTATTATTATAGGCCTATAATATGTCCAGGTAGAGGTCCAGTCTTCCACTCCTGTTGTTGGTAGTGCTAGATTCGGGCCTTGCTGTCACGACTGCTGCTCACAAACCTCAGACTGGACACACGCACGCACGTCATTATAGTGGTAATTTATCCTAGAAAACAAAACAGGGAGATAGAGAGTTATGGAGTTGCTCATGCACACATCTTGTATCTCTTCTCATCTCTAACATTTCCATTCCACAGCATGCAAGCATCCTGCTTCAAGAGGTGTATGATTGTGTATGTGACAATAAAACTCAATTTGATTTCAATATTTTAGAGGATTTAGAGTTCACCCACCAGTTTCTGCTGTGGGAAACTTGGTATTTTAATATACATATTTTCCTTGCTTAATCATAACATCTAACTTTTATAGATTGACATCTTACCATGGTTGGCTGTACAGCATTTGGATACACCAATCGGTCCGAGAAAGGGATTCGGATGTATGGCTTATTGGCTTCCCAAAAGACACAGACAGGAGAAGAAAAAGGTTGACTAGTTCATATAGTTTAACTAGTATACAGCTCAGACAACAACTTAAAGGTCAGGCCAGCTTGACTTAGATATGACCAAGTAAATCACATCTTGTTCTTTTTCTCGTTGTCTTCATATCAATCTTGTGAAGGGATACGACAAAACCCATAATCTCATCTTTGTTTACCTTTCTTGTCATTATCTGTTATTAATTTGTCATCTTAATTTGTCAAATTTTAAACTGTGAATAATCTTTCTATGGCCATAGAAAACAGATAATAAACTATATTCTATTTTTGATACAATTTGACTCATCTGAATTTCTACTGTTTCACTGTTTGGCTCATTTAAAATATTCCACAACAGGTTCAATGTGTTTTACTGTAATATGTACATGACTACAATGAATTTGTGATTGACAATTATGGGGTAACGTCTGGAATGATTCTGCAGGCACATTTTGAAGGAGAGCAATTCACAGCAAACCAAAAAGGCCAACTAAAATTGAAGGCTGATGCTGTTCCAACCATATTTGTGCATCGCCCTAAGCCCAAGAGGAGAAAGTGTCCCACTGTGAGAACCAGCCCAAAACCTCCAGTACATGTTCATACAGTGGCCAATGACCACACATATTGTGCCCAAATGAACTTTGGTATCTCGTGCATTATTGGGTTTAATCGGACATTTATTGTACATTGGAGGGGGTTGCGTTAGGACATTTACAGGGGCCAGTTTCGAATTGCAGTCTCTCGTAGGTGCTCTTTGAGAGTGGGTGGTGATTCACATTCCTTTACAGCTGTGGGTAGGGCGTTCCACATTGATGTGGCATAATTGCTAAACGTGTTTATTCCCTTGTTTGAGCCGAATCTGGGTTTAACATGATTTGTGGAGCTCCCTCTGGTGTTGTGGTCGTGGTATTCACTGATCTTTGGGAAGTATTTTGACATGTACATGGGTTACATGTACTGATGGGTACCTTAGTCGTGTAGTGTATCTTGTAGACCAGGCCCATTGCAAGTTGCTGTACTCTGTCGTCTACTCTAAGCCATCCTAGGTTGTCAAAGTGGGCATCTTACCAGACAACAGCATGGCTCCTGGAATGAATGAATGAAAACTTTATTTAACAGATTGCAGAATGGGTACAATACAGTACGGCTCAATACATTCATATTGGCATTTATGACATGACATTTATGGCATAGGGACATACAGGTATTTAGTACTGATACATTTGTGACATAAACGGTATTCAAATATACAGTACTGTTACCCATAGATCCTGACAGAGTATAATATATATATATATATATATATATATATATATATATATATATATATATATATATATATATATATATATATATATATATATATATATATTATTATTATTATTAGAGTATATTATACATATGATGGGGAGGGGACTGTACATTAGGAGGGGGTGGGTGGGTGGGAGAGAAATATACATACGGTGGGGAGGAAACTGTACATTTCTACTAATAATATACAACCTACATATCTACTAATAATATACAACCTACATATCTACTAATAATATACAAACTACATTACTACTAATAATAATCAACCTCACAACTCCAAATGACTGGCACACGTCTCTCATTAGAGTCAAGACCACGATAGGACAGCCAGACAGGTCTGTATCCACTGTGTTATTGTCTATATATTATATAATATATTATATTATGTAACCTTACTGTACCTTATATGAAGACCAGTCTATCTAGTGTCATGTGTTATTGTCTATATATTATAACCTTACTGTACCTTATATGAAGACCAGTCTATCTAGTGTCATGTGTTATTGTCTATATATTATAACCTTACTGTACCTTATATGAAGACCAGTCTATCTAGTGTCATGTGTTATTGTCTATATATTATAACCTTACTGTACCTTATATGAAGACCAGTCTATCTTGTGTTGCTCACTTTAACAATAAATCTAATAAACAAAGATAAACTAACAACACCAATAACTGCAAATAATTTGGTAAATATAACGTTAGGCCAACGTCAGTCAGTATGGTAACGTTAACTAACTGCATTTAGAATCTAACAAGCTATTAACTTACGATAAACATTAACTAAAGCTTGCTACATAAAATACCAATATTGACTAAATCCATGAGTGGTCTGCTAATGCGTTAAAATGTACAAAGTAAGTAAAGTAAAGTAAACTTACCAGCAAGAGTGCCTCGTAAACAATGAAAAGTAATCGCGTTCAAAGCTGGAAACTTGTCCTGCTCGCAGAGCTTGGAACTATGACCGCCACATGAGGCGCTCCACTTCCGCATTCCACGATAACAATGAAACCCTATGGGAGTGTCCGAACTCTATCTTCACCGGCTCTGGGTAAATCTATGGATCTCATGGAATGTATTCCCAGTGTCAGAAACATTGTGTCTTATTTTTCAATTTTTCTCCCATCCCAATTTCGTATCGCCAATTCTCCCCTTCAATTCTCCCCTCCCCTGTCTTGAACGTTGCTAGACTATGCCTCCCACTGGTCGGCTGTAGTGAGGATAGAAGCCTTGCATCACGTGTCCCCTCCGGTACACGAGGAGGCAGCCTGTTGCATCTTTTCACCAGACAGCACGGACTCTCAGTGGCGAGGAGTAACGCGTGGGAGGCTCACGCTGCCCCCGATACTTCCTGTCTCTGCTGTACAGGCGTCACCCAACCGACCTGTAGGAGTCGCTGTAAGTAAGTAAGTAAGTAAGTAAGTATTTATAAAGCACCTTTCATACATGTCATGTAGCTCAAAGTGCTGTACACAATTATAGGCATATATAACGATAAAAGCAATAAAGTCATAGTGATCAGTTAAGATCAATGTTTAAAAAATAAATAATAATAATAATAGTAACGTAAAAATGAAAATAACGTAAAAACAGTCATTTGCTTACCAGTTTGGGAGAACAGGTCCGCACAAACATTTCCGCTCAGTGGCAACCCGAAGTGCACTAAACCAATGCACTTGTATGGTAGGTAGCAATGTTTAGGTTTTATAATGCTAGTGTAGTTACGTTTTTATCAGTGGTCATAGTTGGGTCCATAGTGCTTTACCAAGTCCCATGGATCCATCAGTGGCCGTGTATTGTGTGCGTATGTACCCGTTCGCTCATGTGGTCAGTGGCCAGAGTTGGGTCCACAGGACTTATCCAGTGGCCGCGTCTTGTGGTAGAAAGAAAGAAAAAGAAAAACGTATAAAGAAAACAGTCTAAAGTTTGAAAGTTTGGGAGGTCCGCAAAAACACGCCTTCAGCTCAGAAGCTGAGGCGTGTCAAAAACTTTTGAAAAACTGGAGGCGTGTCTCCTATTGTACCCATTCCTTCATCTAAAAAGTTTGAAAGTTTGGGAGGTCCGCAAAAACACGCCTTCAGCTCAGAAGCTGAGGCGTGTCAAAAACGTTTGAAAAACTGGAGGCGTGTCTCCTATTGTACCCATTCCTTCATCTAAAAAGTTTGAAAGTTTGGGAGGTCCGCAAAAACACGCCTTCAGCTCAGAAGCTGAGGCGTGTCAAAAACGTTTGAAAAACTGGAGGCGTGTCTCCTATTGTACCCATTCCTTCATCTAAAAAGTTTGAAAGTTTGGGAGGTCCGCAAAAACACGCCTTCAGCTCAAAAGCTGAGGCGTGTCAAAAACTTTTGAAAAACTGGAGGCGTGTCTCCTATGTACCCGTTCCTTCATCTAAAAAGTTGGGTCCACAAGGCTTATCCTAGCCTCATGGATCCATCAGGTTTTTCCAAGCCATAACTATTTGTAAGCTAGACTGTATAGGTACGTTTTTAATTTTCCTTTAAAAATGTGTATAGAGCTGGCGTTTCTGATGTGTGTTGGTAGTGTGTTCCATAGTTTTGGGGCATAGTTGGCAAATGCCATACTTCCTATCCTTTTTTGGTTTCTGGGCGTGTCTAGTAAACCTGTAGTGGATGACCGTAGCGTTCTTGAGGGCAGATAACTAACTAGGGAATTTGCTATGTATTTTGGGCCTTGCTCATTAAGAGCTTTATATGTTAGGAAAAGGACCTTAAAATCAATTCTATGAGTTATTGGAAGCCAGTGCAGAGTGGCCAGGACTGGAGTGATATGTTCTCTTCTCCTTGTATGAGTTAGTAATCGAGCTGCAGAGTTTTGGATAAGCTGAAGCTTCCCAATGGTTGCTTTGGGAAGACCAGTGAACAGTGCATTACAATAGTCAAGCCGACTTGATACAAAAGCATGAATAAGTTTCTCTGCATCCTTTTTATTTACGAAAGGTCTTACTTTCGCTATGTTTCTTAGGTGGAAGAATGACGTTTTCATGGCCTTATTTATATGAGACTTAAAGGTCAGGTCTGAGTCCAAGATGACACCTAGGCTTGTAACCTCAGTCTTTACATAGGATGACAGACTCCCCAGGTTTTTACAAAGCACTTCCCTTTTCGCTTTTGGGCCGATCAATAGGATTTCGGTCTTGCTTTCGTTTAATTTTAGGAAGTTATTGTTCATCCACTTGTTTATTGCTAACAGACAATTTGTAATGGACTGTATGGCTGTAGTGTTATTTGGTTCTGCGGAGATATATAGTTGTGTATCATCAGCATAACTATGGAAGCATACATTGTGGTCTCGAATGATGTCCCCGAGGGGCAGCATATATAGTGAGAAGAGTAATGGACCAAGGCAGCTTCCTTGTGCGACTCCAAAATTGCTGTCATGTTCCTCGGATACATTGTCTCCAAGCTTAACATAGAACCTTCTCCCCTTAATGTATGTTATGAGCCAATTTAGTACATGATCGGAAAAGCCAACCAGTCTTTCTAGACGACTGATCAAGATATTATGGTCAATCGTATCGAACGCTGCACTAAGGTCCAATAGGACAAGAATTGAGACTTTGCCAGCATCGGAGTTTAGCCTGAGGTCGCTAACTATTTTGGTAAGGGCAGTTTCAGTGCTGTGATTTGTTCTGAAACCTGATTGTAGTTCCTCCATGATGTTATTATCTTTGAGAAAGGAGTTTATTTGTACTGAGACTATCTTTTCTAATATCTTGCTGATAAATGGAAGGTTCGATATTGGCCTATAGCTTTTTAGTTCGTTTACATCTAAGTTTGTTTTCTTTAGTAGTGGTTTTACTACAGCTGTTTTAAATGCATCTGGAAAAGTGCCTGTTTGAAGAGACATATTTATGATTTCAAGGACATGATTTGAGACACTATCAAACACCCGCTTGAGAAATGCTGTTGGTATAGGATCGAGGCAGGAGGTGGCGGAATTACACTCAGAGACAATCTTACAGAGGTCAGGTAATGTAATACATGTGAATTCCCCCATAGTTATCTCAGGTGGGGTTTCACTCATAGCCAGATCCATATCAGCGGTAATGCTTGCTCTAATCAATGATATTTTTTCATTAAAGAAAACTGCGAACTCTTCACATTTTGTGGCTGATTGCTGCGGTATATGGGGGGGTGGTATGTTAATCAGCCGGTCAATGGTGGAAAAAAGTACCCTGGAGTTACCCATATTTTCTGAGATCATTTTGGAAAAATATTCCTTTCTCGCAAGTTGTATTGCCTTATTGTATGCGCCCATGGCGTCTTTGTATAAATTAAAGTGAGCTGTGAGTTTGAGTTTCCTCCATTTTCGCTCGGCTATCCTACATTTTCTCTTGTTATCTTTAACATTGGTTTTATTTAGCCATGGAGAGATTCTATCAGTTTTTACCTTTTTAACCTTTAGAGGGGCAACAGTATCTAACACAGTTGACAAGGTGCTGTGGAAGTTTTGCACTTGCTGATTTAAGGAGGATTCACTGCATTGGTCGTATGATTTCATCATACTAGAGAATTTTGCTTCAGCTCTAGCGTCCAGAAGCCTTCTGTGAACTAGGAATTCGCTTCTGGTCTTATGTAATATTAGGCTTGTACCATAGAACACACAATAATGGTCAGAAATTGGAATTTGTTTTACTGATATATTCTCAATGTTTAGCCCTGTTGTTATTAGTAGGTCCAGAGTGTTGCCATGTTGGTGGGTGGCCTCGTGAACATGTTGCATCAGTCCAAAACTGTCCAGTAGGTTCAGAAACTCACAACCCCTGGGGTCATCCTTTTTGTTGATATGAATATTTAGATATCCATTAAGAATGATTCTATCATACCTGGTAATGCAGATCGATATGAGTTCTGAAAATTCCTGTATGAAGAGTGGCGAGTACCTTGGTGGTCGATACAATGTCACACATATTACTGGCATTTCTGTTTTTAATACAATAGCAAGGTATTCAAATGATAAAAATGTTCCCAGGTCAATATCATTGCACACAAATTGAGTGGAGATGATTGCTGCTATTCCTCCTCCCCTCCCACTCTGTCTGTTTGATTGATAGAATTTAAAATTGGAAGGGCAGGTCTCAATCAGTGTTGCTACACCAGTGATATTGTCTAACCATGTCTCTACTAAAAACATACAATGTACACCATGTTTTACTATGAGTTCATTTATCAGAAATGATTTTTGTTTCAGCGCTCTAACGTTGAACAGTGCTAGTTTTAGCTGTACGGGTTCTGTAGTGGGGTGTGAGATAGTCTGTGGTTGAACACTGATATTGATAAGGTTAGATTTACATATGGGACGTGATAATGAGTAATTGATTAGTCTTTTGGTGATCAGAATCGGGATGACACTCAACGTGTTTTTTTGTAGTTTAGGCTGCTTCTGTATATAGTCTACAGAGCTAGATATGGTTGGTTGTCAGGCCAGTGATGCTATACTTTGTATGACGTTATGTATTAGCACATTTACCCCTGATATGTTTGGATGGATGCCATCGGGTCTGTAATGGTCTTTCCTGGACCAGAGCAGATCAAAGTTATTTATATAGCAAAGTCCTATAGTAGTACAGTGGGTCTGTAGCCATTTGTGCAACCAGAACAGACGGCTAAATCGCTCAGATCCACGACCTATGGATGGAATGGGGCCAGACACAATGCATATTTTACCCAGGCTTTCAATAGTGAGTATTAGTGATTCAAAGTCAGATTGGAGTTTAACGGATTGTCTAGCCATTACGTCATTTGCTCCGATATGAATAATAACGGTGTGGGCGGACGGATATCTCTCGATGATTTCGGGAGTACACTCTAGTAAGTCAGTAACTTTTAAACCGGAAAAACAATACGTAATGCCGTGTGGTATTTGCAAAAACCTGGTGATGGAATCTCCGATGAGTAGGATCTCTGGCTGTTCCTGGATGCATTCCCCGTCGTAGATGGCCAGGTTTCTATGGTGAAAAGCCGCAGGAGTAGCGTCTGCATTGCTGGCGGAGTTAGACGGTTGGTCGGGCAGCAGCGCCGTGTGGAGGGGCTCGTTCACAGCGGCATTTCCATCGATGACACTCGCCGTTTGAATGATCATCCTGGTATGGGCTGCAGAGCACCGCAGACGAGGGCGTTTAAACTTTGGGGAGTCGGACCCATCGCGTGAGTCTGGGGAGCTTGGCGATGCGAGAGCAAACAGGGCAGAGCGCTTTCTGCTCCGGGTTGTAGATATACTTCCATGGTTGAGTTGTGAGCTGGAGAGGGCCGTCCTGGCAGCTTCGCTTGGAGCCTGGCTAGTAGCTATCATCGGATAGTCTTTGAGCAAAGCTACAGTACTAGCAGCAGGAGACGGAAGCGAAGGAGAGCCAAGGAGGCTGGAATCACTACAAAGAGGATTGAATCGGTTTGATAGTTGAGGTGATTCAAAGGGATCATATAGAGGAAGGGAGAGCTTCCGTCGGCCCCTCACCACTGTCGCCCAGGAGGGACTACCGGTGCGGCCTGCGTCCGCTTTTTCCATGCTAGCCAGCTTGGACATTAGCTCCGTTTGACGCTTGAGAAGATCCACTACTAGTATCTCGATGTTCTTCAGTTCCGTTCGCATCTCTGCGACATCTGATGTTGGAGCCATTTCCTCGGGGGAGCTCAGCACTGTGAGTACTGTAGCGTGTAGCTGTAGCTATGGCAACAACAAGCGCCGATAGCTTTAGGTCACGTCCAGTAAAAAGTCACATAAAACCAATAAATCCAACAGTATAAACGATAAGAGCAAAAGTCACAGTGATCAGTTAAGATCACTGGTTAAAAGATGGTAAAAAGAAAGAAAACAGTCTAAAGTTTGAAAGTTTGGGAGGTCCGCAAAAACACGTCCGTTCAGTAGTAAGTAACCGGAGTGTAGTGGATCCAACCAACTAACACACAGGAATGCAGGAGGAGGAGCATCCACAACGTCCAATCCCCACCCATCGACTTTCCAGCCGCTACCTCTGCCAATTGAGATAGTATGACGACTGGCCCAAGCCGCAGGCAATGCTGACTCGGGGAGTCGAGACGGGAGCCTCTTGCATTGGTGACGAGCGCAATCTCCGCTATGCCACCCAGCCGCCTCGTTCAGGACCTTCTTGAGATCATGTGTACAAAAAGATCTAAGCAAAGTAATAAAGGGAAGATGATTAAACAGAAGGTTTTGTAGATAAAGTACTGAATTCTGCCATTCGGACACATGCAATTTGAAATATTATTATAGAATATAGAATACCAGGCCTATAAATTACCTTATTATAGCCAACTAGCACATCTATGGATCGGGCCAAATCTTCTCTTTCCAATGGCAGAGTTAATTTGGGATTTAGTATCTCCATGCGTGCAGGAAGAACCGTGAATGAAATCTACTGTATGTACAGTTCCATTCTTATAATGGATATGGCTCCTCCATTTTAGATCGGATTGCAGCGGGATTGTTGCTAAATGTTCACAGAAGGTAGACACACTAACTGCGCTCCAATCTATGCCAATAACGTTCAGGTTTGTGATAGAGAATCCCGAGAAATAAAAAGATTTCATACAGAAGTAATTTGCTTGCAGGAAGCTGGGAAAGGTAGTTTTTCGAAATTTCAACACTCATTGAGAGCTCTGGATGCTCTCTCCTCATATGACTACAACTGGCGACGCGCCGCTAATAAAAAATGGCGGATATTTGCTAAGTTATTAAGACATTCCATAAACTAAAATCTCACTAATAACACTTTAACCTATTGGTAAACACACGTATTGCTGAAAATATACACTATGACTGCTATTCTGACATTGTTAGGGTCTTTACTCTTAGATACATTTGAAAAGAAAACGCTACTTAATGTCATACAGTCTGGAGAGATTGATTATGACGTGATGTCATCTTGGGACCAGTACCGGACCCGTCGGGCTTAAGAGGTTAAGTCACAATACAATATTATAACCATACTTGAGTCATAATGCAATATTATCACCATACTTAAGTCACAGTACGATATTATCATGGTACCTAAAGTCACAATATGATAGTATTGCAATTTCTAAAACATTTTACGATATGCTTAGTATATATTGTGATTTATTACTTTTTTTCAACTGCAAATGATATCCCCAAAGGAAAATGTTGTCAACACCTGTTTTATCTAAGATAATGGGTCTCATTCTCGAACGAAGTTACGACAAAATATTTCGTCTTAGCCAGATTTCGGCCTATTTAAGACATATTAGGGCTGGGAGTGGGAGTCCTCAAATTTTCCTGAGATCTTATTTGAGAGCAGATCTAAGAGTGCTGAGGAGCACACTTAAATATGCTCTCAGCCCACGATCAAATCCCATGATTGATTGACTAATTTAAAATGTTATTATAACTTGACAGACTGTGTTCTCATAGTGATTCCTTCACGTCAACGCTACAGGCCTCCTTGGAATTAATTACTTAATCATAATTAAAATAAATATGACAATATTTGTACGATAAGAAATTACGAATTTGATGTCGGAAAAATAAACAATATGGATTCATCTGATCACAGGGCAGCTGGATTAACCATATCTGAACCAGCTATTTTGGACAAATAATTACTCAGATATTCAAACACAATTATGCAATTATTGTGAAATGATTGAAAATAATAATAATTTAATGCCTTCTGTGGAATTTGTATTTCTTATTTGTTACACATCTGTTTTAATGATTAATTATATACATTTGAAAGAATGCAGGTCAACATGCAATGTATCCCATTGATTGGTATACAATGGGACAGACCTTTGTTTGATTGATTGATTGAAAACTTTATTAACAGATTGCAGAATGGGTACAGTACAGTACAGCTCAATTACATAAGGGGATGCAGACCAGAGAAAGAATTTCGTCTTGTTTACATCAGGGTCCCCCATTTTCAATTCATCATAACATATATGACACACATGACACAGATAGACAGTACTGCTACATCTATACATTTATGACATACCAGATTTGCAAATACAGTACTGTTTGTGATACAAAAAGAGTCCAGAAAAGAGAGTACATTTGACGTAGAAACTGTTGGAGGAGGTTGGGTAGGGATGGGTGGGGGATATACTTACACTGTACAAGCAAAACTGTACATTGGAATGTTGACAAAACCATACTTGGTAATTTACTGTACATTGGAGGGGGTTGACATAGCTATAAACCTGCATTCCTTCGAATATATCATTAATCAATTAAACTTATATTGAAATACACTATATAGCCTATACACCAACACTGAAATGACAGTGGATAAATAAATAAGAACTAAAGCTAATCGGTGGAAATAGACTGCATTAATATGACATAACAAGTCTTGTGTGCGCCTACGAATGAACAGTAGCCTATAGGCTTATGGAATAATAAGCCATACTACTGCGTTCATTCATTACGCCCGCCGTAGGCTATATATATTATATGTCATTCATTCATTCATATACAGTACTGCGCGCGCGTGTGTGTGTGTGTGTCTGTGTGTGCGCGCGCGCGCTGCGGCAGGTGTGTACCGCAAGCTGTATATGATGCCAATACATTAATCTAATCTAGTTTTGATGGGCGCAAGCGTGATTACGAAACCTAGCCGCATTTCTCGGAGACGCTCTCTGATTGGCACTGACTGACGCTAGGTTTCGTAACTCACGCGGCTCGCAAAGCACTTCCGCCATTCCATTTCACACAGCTGCGTCACCATTTGCCTTATAAGGAACTATGGAGGCGGTGTTTTGTATGCAAATGAGCTGAACGGGAACGCGCTTTGGAGTTTCCGACAGAATGCCATTCTCCAAGCAGATATCAGATCATATCATTTCTGCAACTGTTTCAGCCACTTAAGACATATCGCCAGCACGTTCAGGACTCAGAGTGTACTTGTCATAGATTATGTCTCAGTGGTTCCAAGATAAGTCTTCCAGAATATATCTTTGGAAAATTCTCGGGAATGAGACCCATTATGTTTTCAGTCCGTTCACTTGAATCATTTTAATATTATTTAATAATATAATATAATATCCTGGACACAGTATCAACACAATATTTTGCGACACTATACTGTATTGACCCCCCCCCCCCCCCCTACTGATAATTTGTTACCCCAAAATAATCTCCTGTTGAATTTTTCTGTTTGTCTCCAACTAACTAAATCGAATAATATATTTCTCTGTTTTCTTTAGGTTATTTAACCCTTTCACAACCACACTACAGAAGGTTAACCGTGTGGTAGTGAAACGGTTAACCTTCTGTAGTGTGGTTGTGAAGGGGTTAACCCTTTGTTGTGTGGCAGTGAACGGGTTAAACTTCTGTATTGTCGCAGTGAAAGGGTTAACCATTTGGTAGTGTGGTAGTGAAAGCGTTAAGACACACAAAGCAGCACAGGAAGAATGGTACACTGTGCCCATTATATGCAATAACGCACCGCAATGAGCCCCTATAACATAAGTGCTCCTTTGGACAAAGTCCTTAGAGGAAACCACAGGGGAAATCACGAGAGAGGGAGGAAAAAAATTAAAAATAAGTATTATACAGAGATTTTGATATTACTGCGGCACAGCGAAGAGACAACTCGCCCCCCCGTGGGGATTCAAGAGATGAGGCAAGTCATTTGGCTCGGAATGTGTAAGTTTGCCTTTGAGAGTTTCAATGGACCGAAGCCCACAAGGGCCAGACCACGTGGAGCTCGTTCAGCGGGGGGGTTCCGCAGGGGGAACGCTGTCAAAGACACCGGGTTGTCATCTGAGGGATGAGCCCCGCCAATACCTTCGCCCCTTGAGCAAAAATAAACATGATTCAAAGCGACTTTTGGGGCCAAAACAGACGGGCTTCGAGGGTTAGAGCTCAAACAATGATGTTCCCTGGGGGAGTTGTATTTATTCTCTCTCTCTCTCTCTCTCTCTCTCTCTCTCTCTCTCTCTCTCTCTCTCTCTCTCTCTCTCTCTCTCCCTCCCTCTCAGACGGGCTTCATGCTTAGAGCTCAAACAATGATGTTTCCTGGGGGAGTTGTATTTATTCTCTCCCTCTCTCTGAAAATAAATAGTCTTTAAGCCCTCTTTAACACTTTGAGCGCCACGCCTGGTTTTCCGTTTTACCGGCTGAATGCCACCATCGGCGCCAATGTTAACGTTAATATCGCCTAATCTATGTTTTAAATTATGGCTATGTGTCTAATCTGCCCATCCCATTATCAAAGACTATTTTCCAGTCAGTGCTGTCAAGGCAGATTGTTTTTTTATCGCGTCGTTTCCGTTTCAGAGCAGTTAGAAAAGCCCCCGTTTTGATATAAAAAACAGCTCATTCTGGAGCATTCTATGAAAATCGTCTTTTAGTGGAATATTCCACAACGTTGATATTCGTCGGCCTTTTTATGAATCGTTTTCAAATAAACGCTAGATGATCAATATTATACATGCACGCAAGCACATTACGGCCGCGCACGGATAATCGCTCCGTTGATTTCCTCACAGACTTTTACAGTGAAACCGAAAGAAGACATTTCACAAAACAGCTTATAACTTCATTAAACTTACTCTGATTATCCTAACACTGATAACATAGAGTCCTTACCTGACATCAGATGGTATCCAACTGGTATATTCCAATTCCTGATCACCATTCGAAAAAATCGATACGTGTATGGATCCAACGCGATACTGTAGATCTCCATGATCAGCGGGGATCAGAGGTTCCAGAATGAACTGTGGTAACCCCGGCTGGATCAGTGAACTGGAAAATGTGGAGTACCGGATTTTTTCCCCCATTCATTTTCATTGAGTCCATTCCAAAATCACTCATGTCATCTGGGAGACGACAGGGGCGCTTTTTTCCACAGTGATCGCCGGCGCCGCTCGGCTATACTCGGGTAGGCTCGGGTGATGCAAAATTTGTTCAGATCGCTACAAAAAAAAAATTATAATAATTCTGAGAAATCTCGTGAGTGGCTAGCAACCACCTATAAAAAAAAACAGATAAATCTCGTGAGTGGCACTCAAAGTGTTAAGCAAGTAAGAACAAATTCAGATTTTATTTATTGTCAAAAGTATGCATAATGTTGTTAATTACCTGAAATTATTCCGTTTTTGGGGGGGGGGGGACCCTGCATATATCGGTATCGGCATCGGAAATTAAGAGTTGGACAATATCGGTATATCGGTATCGGTAAAAAAGCCTAATATAAACGGATGCAAAAGAAAACACATTAAAATAGTAATGCAAACAGGGATGACACAGACAGAGTGGAATACAGATCATGTATGTGGCTCGGGAGGTAGAGCAGTCGTCTGGTAATCCGGAGGTTCCCGGTTTGATTCCCGAGCAGTGTGTCGGAGTGTCATTGAGCAAGACAATTAATAACAATAAAAATGTATTAGATTTATATAGCGCCTTTCATGAGACCCAAGGCACTTAAATCTCTCTCTAATTGCTCCTGCTGAGCAGGTAGGCACCTTGCATGGTCGCCTCCGCCGTCGCTGAATGTGTGAGTGAATGGGTAAAATGTGAGGAACAAATTGTAAAGCGCTTTGGATAAAAGCTGCAGCCATTCACCATTATCATGTGGGTTGCGGTGTTTGTGTTTGTCCATTTTGACATGCGCACATCTGTCCATCTACGCCCCCACATTCCTCTTGACATCCTTTTAAACGTAAAATGTACGTATACTGCCCTGTGGTTCACATTTCATAACGAGTCGTTGTGACGCCTCAGAGGCTAACCCTTGGAGTTGTGGCTTAACTGGGGCCATAAATCATTCGGTATGGAATCCATCGGGTTACATTACGTTAGACAAGGTTTCCCTGCCTTCTGCGATTCGCCTATAACGTTGGAGGGAAAATAAAGCTGGGAAACGTGGGAGTTCTGGGTGTCGGTGACCCTACGGTCTTGGGCGGCAGCGCTCTGGCTGGTGTTTTCAGCCATATGTGCCTGAGAGGGGAACTGATTGAAAGAGGAGGGCAGCCTGGTAAGCTGGTTCAGCTGGAGTCACAACAAGAGGTTATTCAACAAGACCACCTGAAGTTCACACCATGCAGTGCGTTCGAGACTCACACCGGTCCTCAGACGCATCCGCTAATTACGGGTGGGTTAGGGTCAGGGTTAATGGGTGGGACACTAATGGATGAAATGGGTGTTTTTAGACCTTGGAAGTGGCTGACGACCTCCGGTTATCGCCGTACGCTGCCCCCCAGATGCTGTTGCACAATACACCATTTCCAGAGAGAGCTTATGTGTTTTTCATGTCTGCCGGAGTGTGCTTGAGCAAGGCACTGACCTGCTCCAGGGGCGGATGGCTGACCTTGCACTACGCTCCATCTGGTGAAAGGCTTATGTATAGTATATGTGTCTGAAATATAGGCCTGATTACACTACTGTATTAGGGCTGTTGCCATAAGCACAGGACGACCAATCGATGAGTTGATCTAATCAACAAATCAGTAAAAGTGTGCTTTCCCGCATGACCTATTTAACCCTTTCACTACCACACTAACAAATGGTTAACCCTTTCACTGCAACAATACAGAATGTTTACCCTTTCACTGCCACACGACAAAGGGTTAACCCTTTCACAACCACAGTACAGAAGGTTAACCCTTTCACTACCACACTACAGACGGTTAAGGTTAACATAATCTAGTGCTTAATTAACAAGAGATAATTCTTATCATTTCTCAGGAAATAAGTCCTTCAGCATTAAAAACAAAACATAAAACAAACGTCCAACTGACCGATTAATGGACTAAGCTGGGGCAGCTCTACCGTGTATTCATTCAAACCTTTATTTATGCTCGAAAAGGACAATGAGGTCACCCTCATTTTCAATGTCGTCGAGACTTTTTTACAATATAATACTAATAAATAATAACTATCTATATAGCACCATTCACACATGGACTGCAGCCCAAAATGCCCCACAGCAAGTAGCACAAAATTAACATATTATAATTATGTTATGTTATACATTATGTTATGTATATAATCAAACACCCCACACATCAATCCCCACCACATCCCCATCCAAGACACACACCCTGATAAAGCACGTCATGACCGAAGGAAAACACAAACAGCCCCCGTGCCAGTCAGACCGCCATGCACGCTATGTATAATATGGTGAATGCTCTGAATCCAAATCCAAGATTCGACAGGCGTCTCACTAACAACAAATATGCCTTGACATCTTTTGTTCCTATAGCAACAGTACTAGTGCATGTGCAGCCATGGCGCGTGTGTGTGTGTGTGTGTGTGTGTGTGTGTGTGTGTGTGTGTGTGTGTGTGTGTGTGTGTGTGTGTGTGTGTGTGTGTGTGTGTGTGTGTGTGTGTGTGTGTGTGTGTGTGTGTGTGTGTGTGTGTGTGTGTGTGTGTGTGTGTGTGTGTGTGTGTGTGTGTGTGTGTGTGCGCGCGCGCACGCTATATAATGGGCCCGTGACTTACTAAGCAGGCTGAACTCCGCCATTATGACGGAAAATGATAACCCCCATTCCAGTCAAAAGGTCATGACAGCCTGCCCCCGGGACACACGCTCTGGTTAATATGAGCGGACATAATTGCAATCATTAGGACAGGGTCACATATTTAATGGGCCTTCTAATTTGCATTATAACTATAGTAGTGGCTCTACTTTACGGGTGGCTCTACTTTAGTCTTAGACCATGGGTTAGGTCATGCTGGACCTACAAAAGGCCTTCGACACTGTCAATCACACCATTCTGATTGACAAGCTAAAAGCAATTGGTTTTGATAGTCTATCAGCAGTGATGCCACAGATTACTTGTAAAAGTAATCCGATTACTGATTATTGATTACTCCTTTAAAAAGTAATCCAAGTTACTTTACTGATTACTTGATTATCAGAGTAACTTAGTTACTTTGAAAGTAACTAGGTTACGAAGTCGTCGTCGTTCCCCCAACCGTTTTTTTTAAACGCTTTATTGAAAGTGCATAAATTGTTTTTAACTTGTTTCTCTGCACATAACGTAAATTGTTAAACTAGTGCTTCAGCTTCTGTACCATCAAGTATGGTAAAGCAACAGTCTATGATGCTCACAGCATTAGAGCAGCCAGCCAGTGGTTTTACAAAACCAGTGTATCCATTCACATCTAACAAATGCAGGCTGAACTATTCAATTATATCAACTGTAACTATTAAATTGTTTTTATAAATGTCTCTCTATAAACATACAATCAGTCTCTCTTTAACATGTAAATTAACTGTAAATCTGGCAAATAAGAGCTTTTGCTCTGCCACCATCAAATATACATTAATCAAAAGGGAAAGAAACAATCTCTCTCTTTTGCTGTTTGGCTGGCCTCCGAGTCCTCCTGTACCTACTAGTCGAAGCGTCGGCTAGTGTTGTGATTCCAGATGCTTTCAATGCAATTGGATGTGCTGTTTTTAGCGGTAGACAGTATTTTGTTTCCTCCGCATATGAACGTGAAGTAGTGACTGACGAGCGTTTTGGGATGGAAGTCTGAACAGAAACTCACTTTTAATTTTGCCAAGCGTTTTGGGGTGGAATTCTCCGACGACGGAGCCCTGCTGTCACACGATTGGCGCATATGTCACATGACGTGCTGTGAAGACCCGCCCTACTCTGCCTCTGATTCGCAGACTGTGGATGGGGAATGTGATTGTACCAAAGCAGAGTCACTCACAGACAGAGTGTCCAGTCACGCCGCGGCCCGCGGGACACATTCTTGTGTAACCCTTTCACTGCCACACTACGTCACTCCCAAAAGAAAAACAGCTCAAAATGTATTTTTGACTGTCGAAAACGAAATAAAATACTGCATTCCGCCTGCATTATGAATTTATGATGAGATAGTAACGAAATAGTAATGCACAGCCACTTGGACAAGTAACTGCAATCAGATTACTGGCTTTTAAAGATTAACGCGTTAGATTACTATTTTCGGGGGAAAGTAATCAGATTACAATAACGCGTTACTTAGTAACGCGTTACCGGCATCACTGTCTATCAGTGAGTTGGATACAATCCTACCTGGAGGGGAGAGAACAGATGGTGGAGGTAAACAGTACTTTATCCCCCCCCCCCCCCCTCCCAGTGAGCTGTGGTGTTCCACAAGGAAGCATACTAGGACCGCTACTGTTCCTAATTTATGTACATTTATTTATGTAAATAAACCGCTCCAAATGTATCATCTAGGACCAGTCTCACCCAGCACATCACCTCTTTCAGCTCATTCCCTCAGGGAGGAGATACCGGTCCATACATGCCAAGAGTTCAAGATTTAAGAACAGCTTTTTCCCCCAAGCAGTCAGACTGTTAAACGCTCATTGACTGTCCCCTCACGTGCACCATGCACTTACGTGGACTTGATAATCACTGATTACCACCCATCATGCACTTTATTATTTAAAATATTCTGTTATGTACAGTGTTATAATGTGTTATGTGTTTATGTATGTATATATTGTACTACGGTCTGTGGGAGCTCCCCTGAAATTTCGTTGTATACTGTGCAATGACAATTAAAAGTCTATTCTATTCTAAATGACATGTCGTCAGCTTGTGACTGCAACTTGTTCCTGTTTGCGGACGACTCAGCCCTGCTGGTCTCTGACAAGAACAAGTTACAGGTTGAAAAAACCCTCAGCTCGGAACTAGGCAAAATCTGCATATCGCTGCTGTCGGGACAAAACCTCATAACTCCAAAAACCCAACTTTTCAGCAGATGAAAAAAACGAACACAGATTTGAGGGTGAATAGAGTTAGGAGGTTTAGACAGATGATCGGTTTAATGCGTTCCCATTGTTTAAACTTTGTAAAACCCACACACACATATGGAGGATGATCTACGGAGTTGATTTATATAAAAAAAAATATATAAAAAAATGGAGTTATGAGGTTTTGTCCCGACAGCAGCGATATGTAATGTAATAAAAAAAGTCAACCAACGAACTCGATTCTTGTACCGGATCTCTGGTAAACAAGAATACCCTGAAGACTCTGGCAGGAGCACTCATTCAAGGGTACTACGACTATGCTTGCACCTCATGGTACCAAAGCACCTCAAAGGCACTAAAAACTAAATTACAAACATTTCAAAACAAACTGGTCAGACTACTGCTTGACCTGACTCCTAGAACCCACCTCACCCCTGCCCACTTTGACAACCTAGGATGGCTTAGAGTAGACGACAGAGTACAGCAACTTGCAATGGGCCTGGTCTACAAGATACACTACACGACCAAGGTACCCATGACATGGCCGCCTAGTTATAGTTGAAAGTGGGGGTGCATTTTTTATTTATTTTTTATTTATTATTATTTTTAAAAAAAAAATTCTTTTTTTTATGACAGGCAAGGGGTGGTTTGCAGATATTTTTTTCATTTAATGAACCTGTACGTGCAATTTCCTGCAATATAGAGCCTTCAATCTTGACCAATAAAGCTGCTCTTTTCACTATAAAACTCAGTTTATATTGCAGTATGATAGCCAATTACTATAATAATAATAATATATTAATATATATATATATATATATATACTGTATATTGATTTTTCGCTCTTTTATTTTTATTAAATCAATCTCCTTTCAAATAGGCCAAGTTTTTAATAAGAAAGAGAGAAAAAATACCAACAAGGAACAATAACAGGGTCTGCTGTAAATATAGCCTATTTTGTGTCTTAATTTGTTATGTTATCCTACACTTTAAGCTGTCTGATATTTCCATTACCTGTAACTCTTGGGTCTCTTTCTCTCCTTCTCTGCCTCCTCTCTGAGTCTGCACAGTCACCATATCATTCTACATTAAGGAGAGCAATACACTTATGAATACACTGAACCGGTTTGAATACACAATCTTTATGCTACTCTGTAAAGAAAGGGAGAGAGGGGGGGATATATAATCCAAGTATTTGTGTCTTAATTTGTTATGTTATCCTACACTTTAAGCTGACTGTCTGATATTTCCATTACCTGTAACTCTTGGGTCTCTTTCTCTCCTTCCTGAGTCTGTACAGTCACCATATCATTCTACATTAAGGAGAGCAATACACTTATGAATACACTGAACATCATTATGAAACATTTCTATTGCACCCTTACTTACAATTCATTATGAATTGAAAATGGGGAACCCTGATGTAAACAAGACGAAAGTCTTTCTCTGGTCTGCACCCCCTTAACAATTGTGTGTATTGAGCCGTACTGTACTGTACCCATTCTGCAATCTGTTATTGATTGATTAAAAATGTTATTAACATATTGCAGAATGGGTACAATATAGTACGGCTCAATACACACAATTGTTAAGGGGATGCAGACCAGAGAAAGACTTTTGTTTTGTTTACATCAGGGTCCCCCATTTACAATTCATAATGAATTGTAAGTAAGGGTGCAATTAACACCGTGCAATCCATTATTTGTGGAGCCCGCCCTTTAAGTCTATTAGGCTACTAGGGTTCTTACTTTGCGTTTTGGTGTACTGAAAAATGCTCCGATGTCTGTATTCTTTCTTTTTTCTGCCATGTTACCTGGTTGGCTGGACACACACACACACACACATTTTCATTTCAGGTATTGTACCTTAAGATAATTGAACATCTTGATTTACCGTAAATCCTCAAATATAGGACGGGTCTTCTATTTACCTCAGCTGCAAAGAGCACCAGGGCCCTCATTCATCAATGTGTGCGTAGAACATGTTCTATTTCCACACGTAAGCACGGAA
The DNA here is from genome assembly GCF_963971535.1 of Notolepis coatsorum. Lineage (NCBI taxonomy): Eukaryota > Metazoa > Chordata > Actinopteri > Aulopiformes > Paralepididae > Notolepis > Notolepis coatsorum. The sequence continues at coordinate 158,190,660 of NC_140168.1, forward strand.
TGTAGAACCAGTGTACGCACAGGGAAGTCGGGATTCATCACACGTGCGTACGCAGGCTCTATGCTCCTCCGTAGAACTTTGTTCTACCGTCAATGCTCGTGCATGATTATCCATATATGGTCATGAAAGTGAGGAAACACCCCCCATGGGATGTGAAATAATGGACTGACCCGAGCGGAACTCTGAGAAACTCCACGGAGAATTCACTGCTGTCGAACCAAGAAGACACTATCGCGTATTATGGGATAAATAAAAGGCGGATTTGTAAACGGTGATGTCAGATATCAACGGCTCCCTAAGACCATTGCTGCAATTCTGCCTGGACAGCTCAAAATACTAATAAAGACCGTTCGTTGACCACTGTTTGGCGTTGGTTGTGTGTCATTATAACAGTGCTGTAATATGAATGCCTTTATTAGTTGTGTTCGATTGGCTATATGATTTTTAGAGGCATCTATTTTGTTGTCGGCTAATAAAGACCGCGCTGGAATATGACTGCCTTTTCCCGTGTTGTTTGATTAATATCCAGGGATTAAAGTTCTCCTCAATTTGATTCCAAATCGCGATGGATCTCCCGTCAATTTTCTACCTGCTGCATATGATTTCTAGAGGCATACTACAATCTATTTTGATGTCAGTATTGGGTAGCCTACATAAACAATAATACGAGAGCATATACAAGAACAATGAATCTTACTACCATGTATGATGTAGCAGATACGCCATGTGTAGCCTGCCTATATGTGATCATTGATCAATACAAACATGAACTTGAATTCCATCATGTCTGTGTGCGGGTCACTGCGGGAACTCACAAGGCTGTTGTCACAATGTAAATAAGAACGTGCACTGAAAAGTTACAGTATGTAGTTGGTTGATTATTTGTATGACAGTCAGTAAACCCTTGCAAAAAGTATCCGTTTTATTTAATGAATTGAAAACATTCAGCATCGCCTTCCTCCCGGCATCCAGCAATAACATGTATCAGGCAAATGCGCATCGCAACATTGACTGAGTGGAATCCCTTTCTATTCACATAACTGCATTTGTGATGGAGCTTTGACAGCTACAGTAACAGTCTATTGCTCGATCCATCTCCAATATCACGATGGACCGTGCCGCGGTGGCAAAGACCCGTCGGGTGGAGAGGATCTTGAATGAATTCCATCATCATATATATATATGTTGTGTGTCTGTCCACTATGTTTGTTACTTTGTTATCCCCCCCCCCCCCCCTATCTATGTAAAGCGACCTTGGGTCTCTTGAAAGGCGCTATATAAAATGAAGCTATTATTATTATTGTTATTATTATTATTATCATCACATCTGTGCGGGAGCTCACAAATAGACTGTTAGTCTCAGTGAAGTTTCAACGGAGGTCATCTATTCTAACCAACAAATTGAAGTAGAAAGCATTTCGTGACCAATCTTATTTGGAAACATGACACACAAAATAATTTGCTTTTTATTTGAAACAATATCTAATCGCGTTTGGAGGTTGGTGTTTTGCGTCTGCCCCCCCGTGCCAAACAAGCAGGCCAACCTCTTGTTCGCGTGTGAGCCCGTTATAATTACACTACTGTCGCTATTTTACAATGAACTATAATGAATTACGGGTCATACAGAAGTTGAACACTAATGCACAGAAGCTTATTTCCGCCTTGAAACTAATGCAGGACTGAGGAGTGCTTATGCGTAGTAACGATATTCTACCACTGGGCGCCAGGTATGCATGGTCTGACCTGTGCGTAGACGTAAGCACGGAGTCAAGTTCAAATCGAAATTGATGAATCCCACTCTTTGCTTAGAAATGATCGTACGCACAGGGTAAGCACAGATCTGTGCGTAGAACACGTTGATGAATGAGGGCCCAGGCCTTTATTAGAGAGGCTTATATAAGAGGCAGGCCTTAATTTCTAAAAATGACACTCATGGACATAATCCCTTAATTTTCAGACTTTTATTGCATTATTATTATTATAGAAAAATAAAAAAGAAAAAAAGTAAAAAAAAAATTAAAAAAATTGGGGGGCCCTCATCACTATAGGCCCACGGGCCGCGGCCGTCGTTAATCCGGCCCTGCTCGTCTGCCATAGCGAACGTTAAAATTTGCAAACGAAGTCAACGTTATCCAGCTGACGACACCACATAATGATATATGACAACGTTAGCTAGCGGCTAGCACTAAAGCTAACGCCAACCAGAGGGAAACTTTGTTATTATTATTATTATTATTATTGGTATGACCAGATGGCATTTCGGAACGTGAAACACTTTTATTGTATTGCGTGGTAGAACTTCTACCACTCAATAGAAGACATGTCTAACATAAATAATCTTAACAATCATAAACAACTTACTGGAAAATCCTGCCTGCCACCAAATGACACACTTCTGTGGCCTTTGATATTTACACTCAGCCTACCTGCAGCGCCAGCGCCAGCGCCGTGCGCCACTGTCTGCTCTGCTGGGGATTGGAGAGGCACTGGATCAAACCATATGGGGGAGCAGGGGGGGGTGTCGCAATCTTTGGAAACTTAAAAACTTGCTATTAAGTGTCATTGCGTATTATTAATTTGATTGAAATTACGTAGTTATGGTTAGAAATATATATTGGGGGGGGGATATATCAAATTTTTCATATGATCAAAAAGTGGTGGAGCAAGAGCATAGCTTTGCTCCCCCAAGTTCAATAGTGGGAGAGCATTTGCTCCGAGTGCTCTTATGGCCAGGCGTCTATGCATGTACATGTCAAAATACTTCCCAAAGGTCAGTGAATACCACAATCACAACACCAGAGGGAGCTCCACAAATCATGTAAAACCCAGATTCGGCTCAAACAAGGGACAAAACACGTTTCGCAATTATGCCGCATCAATGTGGAATGCCCTACCCAAAGCTGTAAAGGAATGTGAATCACTACCCACTTTCAAAAACACTCTCAAAGAACACCTACGGGAGACTGCAATTCGAAACTGGCCCCTGCAAATGTCTTAACCCAACCCCCTCCAATGTACAGTAAATTACCAAGTATGGCTTTGTCAATATTCCAATGCACAGTGTACAGTGTCCCCCCCCCACCCCCCCCCCCCCCCCCACCCCACCCACCCAACCAGCTCCAATGTACAGTCCCCCCCCACCCAACCCCACCCCACCTACCCAACCTCCTCCAATGTACAGTTTCTACGTCAAATGTATGGACTCTGTATGTATGGACTCTTTTTGTATTACAAACAGTACTGTATTTGCAAATCTGGTATGTCATAAATGTATAGATGTAGCAGTACTGTCTATCTGTATGTCGTGTGTGTCATATATGTTATGGTGAATTGAAAATGGGGGACCCTGATGTAAACAAGATGAAAGTCTTTCTCTGGTCTGCATCCCCATTCTGCAATCTGTTAATAAAGTTTTCAATCAATCAATCAATCAGACAAAGAACCATGCACGTCTGTTTTCCGCCTACCACCGCAGAGACTCTGGGATCTAATCCAGCTGTCAGTGTTACCTCTGGCTTGGTCGTCCCACTCATTACTAACACAATGGGCAGTGTTAGCGGGTGGGAAGCCGGTGGGGTGTGTGTCCTGGTCGTTGTAAGCTGCGACTCCTACTGGTCGGTCGGGGCGCCTGTTCAGCAGGGAGGGGATCTGGGGGAAATAGCGCCACCCTCCGCACACGTTACGTTCCCCCAGTGAAACTCCTCACTGTCAGGTGAAAAGAAGCGGCTGACGACTCCACATGTATCGGAGGAGGCATGTGGTAGTTCTACACCCTCCCCAGGCCGACAGTGGGGCAATGCGCTCAACGTAAAAAAAACAATTATATTCTCTGTACGTTCAGATGAGGTATCGTATTCACACTCCCAACTTATTTTAACTGCTTATGCGACAACGTAGGGTTTACGGTTCATTACATGTCAAAGTGGACAGATTTGTTTGATAGACGGATAGATTGATATAGTATAATACGGGTCGAGATGAGAAGAATTAGGGTCAAGACATAACAGGGTGTTGCAGACATGACTAGACTACTATCAAAACATACTATATGCAGGAATTATGAAAAAAAAATGAAACACCAATATTAATCAAACAACCTATAACAACCTGCCATAACGTATAGATACATGGCTGGACCTAGGAAGTAGGCTGTGTGAGACAATGTGATTTCTGCATAGGGGAAAACAAACTATAATTTGTATTGTTTTTCAAGAAAAACGGGAACTCTATACAAACACAGTCATCATTGACATCATTCGCAACACCGGTTGATAAGCATTTATGTCTGAATTCCACAGCTATTCTACCATCTGTGTAGCACGGCAAGCCACTGTACTCCTTCTACCCGTTAGACCCACCACAGGAAACCAAACGTTGAATTAAGTCAAACTAACTGTGTCATATAGTGACTATTTGCGCATTCCACAGGAGCAGCAATGATGTTCGGTTTTGATGGATGTCAATGGTATCATAAAGATGTATGACTACAGACGCTGTGCTGACGTACTGTATTGATCGCAACAGACCTATTTTTATCCTGTGACCTTTTCGAATAACATACAGACATGTCGGTACAGTGTTTGAATGTGTTCATTGTTTCGTTTTTTCCCCTTCCCTGCTATGAATATATTGTTCATGCGTTATTCTGCTGAAGCACCCCTTCTTCTTCTTCATGTCGCATCCCTTCCTCTTCTCCCTGTTGAAGTGTCCTTGAGGAAGACTCTGACCCCGTGCTCTGACCCCCGTGCTCTGACCCGGTGACAGCTCTGGTGAGATGCTTACATGTATGTGTTTCTCCGAGGGATACACTTATGCCCGGGAATGAGCCTCTAATTGTGCCATGTATAATAATAATAATAATAATAATATATTCAATTTGTAGGAGCACTTTCCATTATTTGTGGAACAAATCTCAAGGTGCTACAGTGTAGAAGAACATAAAAACTAGGAAGAGAGTAAAAAGAACATAAAATAAGTAGGACTAAAACTAGTAAAATAGTAAAAAGAACATGAAAATATATCTCGGAGTCAAATATACACTTATGACTTATGATTTTAGTAGAGATATATCCTCCAAGCATGCATGCACACATGCACACGCACATGCACACAAACTTAAATATATACAGTACCATATTGGTCAGAATATAAGATGACCCTGATTATAAGACGACCCCTCTTTTTAAAGACTAGCAAAATACTTTTTTGAAGAACAAATCTTGTTTTGATGAAGATAATAGTTTTATTTTTAAATATTTATATTTTTTTATCATATTTTTCTTCTCTCTGACGGTTATACGGTTGTCTTTTTTTGGGCTCGCCATTTTCTACCATGACACTCTGTAACATCCTATTCGTTGGCTGCTGACCATTGTTTGACGACTGCTTTGTTGATCACCGTGATTATATTTCATAATTACTCCTGTTGATTTGTTAACTTGCCCGACTTTTGAGCCACTTTGTTCGAGCCGGTCGCTGTGTCTCTCCGTCTCTCCAGGCGCTTGTCTCTGTATATGCACGTGTGTGTGTGTGTGTGTGTGTGTGTGTGTGTGTGTGTGTGTGTGTGTGTGTGTGTGTGTGTGTGTGTGTGTGTGTGTGTGTGTGTGAGAATGAGAGGGAGATACAGAGAAAGAGAGAGAGGAGAGGGAGATACAGAGAGAGAGAGAGAGGGAGATACAGAGAGAGAGGGAGATACAGAGAGAGAGAGAGAGAGAGAGAGAGAGAGAGAGAGAGAGAGAGAGAGAGAGAGAGAGATACAGTACAGAGAGAGAAGAGAGGGAGAGAGGAGAGGGAGATACAGAGAGAGAGGAGAGGGAGATACAGAGATAGAGAGAGAAGGAGGGGGAGATACAGAGAGAGAAGAGAGGGAGATACAGAGATAGAGAGAGAAGGAGAGGGAGATACAGAGAGAGAAGAGAGGGAGATACAGAAAGAGAGGTGAGGGAGATACAGAGATAGCGAGAGAAGGAAAGAGAGATACAGAGAGAGAAGAGAGGGAGATACAGAGATAGAGAGAGAAGGAGAGAGAGAGAGAGAGAGAGAGAGAGAGAGAGAGAGAGAGAGAGAGAGAGAGAGAGAGAGAGAGAGAGAGAGATACAGTACAGAGAGAGAGGAGAGGGAGAGAGGAGAGGGATGTACAGAGAGAGAGGAGAGGGAGATACAGAGATAGAGAGAGAAGGAGAGGGAGATACAGAGAGAGAAGAGATGGAGATACAGAGATAGAGAGAGAAGGAGAGGGAGATACAGTACAGAGAGAGAAGAGATGGAGATACAGAGAGAGAGGAGAGGGAGATACAGAGAGAGAGGAGATGGAGATACAGAGAGAGAAGAGAGGGAGATACAGAGAAAAAAGGGAGATACAGAGATAGAGAGAGAAGGAGAGGGAGATACAGAGAGAGAAGAGAGGGAGATACAGAGATAGAGAGAGGAGGAGAGGGAGATACAGAGAGAGAAGAGATGGAGATACAGAGAGAGAGGAGATGGAGATACAGAGAGAGAAGAGAGGGAGATACAGAAAGAGAGGAGAGGGAGATACAGAGATAGAGAGAGGGAGATACAGAGATACAGAGAGAGAAGGAGAGGGAGATACAGAGAGAAGAGATGGAGATACAGAGAGAGAGGAGAGGGAGATACAGAGAGAGAGGAAATGGAGATACAGAGAGAGAAGAGAGGGAAATACAGAGAAAAAAGGGAGATACAGAGATAGAGAGAGAAGGAGAGGCAGATACAGAGAGAGAAGATAGGGAGATACAGAGAGAGAGGAGGAGGGAGATACAGAGAGAGATAAGGAGAGGGAGATACAGAGAGAAAGAGAGAGAGAAGGGAGAGAGATGAATGAATGAATGAATGAATGACTTTATTTGACAATATAAAAAATAAGCATGTGACAGAAGAGCACAGTCGGGATATACTGCCAAGGATGAAACACAAAAAAGCTCAGAGCTTATTTCCATTGTGGTCCTTGTAGGGGGGTGGGGGAATGTGATGCTTAAAACATGCATCATACAAAACGTGACATCACAACACATCACATATACCATTTAACATTTATATACATACAGACTCATACAACATGCAAGGGTGCCTTAAGCTAAGTGTCTAGGTATAGTCCCTTTTGAGCCATGTCTTCAGGCTGGACTTGAATCTAACGGCACTGTCTATGGTTTTCAGTTCACTGGGCAGACTATTCCAATAGACAGCTGCTGAATATAAAAATGACTCCTTCCCCATACAGCTCCTGAATCTGACTGGCACAAAGTCAGTTGAGCTGCGCCTTGTTTGGTAAGCATGGGTGTCTCTGATTCGGTTTAAGTAGTTGTTAAAGTACACTGGCACTACCCCATGCACTATTCTGTGAACTAGGCACATCCCTATCTGGTTTACTCTGTCTTCCACCTTAAGCCATCTCATGACCTCAAAGTGAGATGGGTCAAGGTGGGTTCGAGCAGGTAGCCTTAGTATTACCCTGATTAGCTTGTTTTGATACAGAGAGAGAACGAGAGGGAGATACAGAGAAAGAGAGAGGAGAGGGAGATACAGAGAGAGAGAGAGAGAGAGAGAGAGAGAGAGAGAGAGAGAGAGAGAGAGAGAGAGAGAGAGAGAGAGAGAGAGAGAGAGAGAGAGAGAGAGAGAGAGAGAGAGAGAGAGAGAGAGAGAGATGGAACATAGTGCAAGGTCAGCCATCCGCCCCTGGAGCAGGTCAGTGCCTTGCTCAAGGACACTCCGGCAGACATATGAAAAACACATAAGCTCTCTCTGGAAATGGTGTATTGTGCAACAGCATCTGGGGGGCAGCGTACGGCGATTGTGCACAGGAAGTCAATAGTTGAAGGGGGGAGGGTTTGCAGTGAATGTTCACGATAGGAATTCATATTAGCTCAGTGTTTCTGCCGTTACTATAGAAAACCGTAATTGACATCATAAACGACACATGGATAATCATTTGATAAACATCATGATAAGGCTATGGTTTCAGAAATCTGAACTATCCCCATTAAGATGTTTCTCTGGCATTTATAGTACATACTATATGCAGCATGATGCATGGATCGCAGCAGTACGACGATAACCGGAGGTCGTCAGCCACTTCCAAGGTCTAAAAACACCCATTTCATCCATTAGTGTCCCACCCATTAACCCTGACCCTAACCCACCCGTAATTAGCGGATGCGTCTGAGGACCGGTGTGAGTCTCGAACGCACTGCATGGTGTGAACTTCAGGTGGTCTTGTTGAATAACCTCTTGTTGTGACTCCAGCTGAACCAGCTTACCAGGCTGCCCTCCTCTTTCAATTAGTTCCCCTCTCAGGCACATATGGCTGAAAACACCAGCCAGAGCGCTGCCGCCCAAGACCGTAGGGTCACCCACACCCAGAACTCCCACGTTTCCCAGCTTTATTTTCCCTCTAACGTTATAGGCGAATCGCAGAAGGCAGGGAAACCTCGTCTAACGTAATGTAACCCGATGGATTCCATACCGAATGATTTATGGCCCCAGTTAAGCCACAACTCCAAGGGTTGGCCTCTGAGGCGTCACAACGACTCGTTATGAAATGTGAACCACAGGGCAGTATACGTACATTTTACGTTTAAAAGGATGTCAAGAGGAATGTGGGGGCGTAGATGGACAGATGTGCGCATGTCAAAATGGACAAACACAAACACCGCAACCCACATGATAATGGTGAATGGCTGCAGCTTTTATCCAAAGCGCTTTACAATTTGTTCCTCACATTTTACCCATTCACTCACACATTCAGCGACGGCGGAGGCGACCATGCAAGGTGCCTACCTGCTCAGCAGGAGCAATTAGAGAGAGATTTAAGTGCCTTGGGTCTCATGAAAGGCGCTATATAAATCGAATACATTTTTATTGTTATTAATTGTCTTGCTCAATGACACTCCGACACACTGCTCGGGAATCAAACCGGGAACCTCCGGATTACCAGACGACTGCTCTACCTCCCGAGCCACATACATGATCTGTATTCCACTCTGTCTGTGTCATCCCTGTTTGCATTACTATTTTAATGTGTTTTCTTTTGCATCCGTTTATATTAGGCTTTTTTACCGATACCGATATACCGATATTGTCCAACTCTTAATTTCCGATACCGATATATGCAGGGTCCCCCCCCCCCCCCCCAAAAAAAACTGAATAATTTCAGGTAATTAACATTACATATCTCTTGTCGTGGAATTAACACAACATTATGCATACTTTTGACAATAAATAAAATCTGAATTTGTTCTTACTTGCTTAAAGAGGGCTTAAAGACTATTTATTTTCAGAGAGAGGGAGAGAATAAATACAACTCCCCCAGGAAACATTATTGTTTGAGCTCTAAGCATGAAGCCTGTCTGAGAGGGAGAGAGAGAGAGAGAGAGAGAGAGAGAGAGAGAGAGAGAGAGAGAGAGAGAGAGAGAGAGAGAGAGAGAGAGAGAGAGAGGAGAGGGAGATACAGAGAAAGAAGAGAGGGAGATACAGAGAGAGAAGCGAGGGAGATACAGAGAGAGAGGAGAGGGAGATACAGAGATAGAGGAGAGGGAGATACAGAGAGAGAGGAGAGGGAGATACAGAGAGAGAAGAGAGGGAGATACAGAGAGAAGAGAGGGAGATACAGAGAGAGAAGAGAGGGAGATACAAAGAGAGGAGAGGGAGATACAGAGAGATAGGAGAGGGAGATACAGAGAGAGAGAGATGAGAGGGAGATACAGAGAGAGAGGGGAGAGGGAGATACAGAGAGAGAAGAGAGGGAGATACAGAGAGAGATGAGAGGGAGATACAGAGAGAAAGAGAGAGAGAGAGAGAGAGAGAGAGAGAGAGAGAGAGAGAGAGAGAGAGAGAGAGAGAGAGAGAGGAGAGGGAGATACAGAGAGATAAGAGAGGGAGATACAGAGAGAGAGGAGAGGGAGATACAGAGATAGAGGAGAGGGAGATACAGAGAGAGAGGGAGATACAGAGATACAGAGAGAGAGGAGAGGGAGATACAGAGAGAGAAGAGAGGGATACAGAGAGTAGAGGAGAGGGAGATACAGAGAGAGAGGAGAGGGAGATACAGAGATAGAGGAGAGGGAGATACAGAGAGGGAGATACAGAGAGAGAGAGGAGAGGGAGATACAGAGATACAGAGAGAGAGGAGAGGGAGATACAGAGATAGAGGAGAGGGAGATACAGAGAGAGAAGAGAGGGATATACAGAGAGAGAAGAGAGGGATATACAGAGAGAGGGGAGAAGGAGATACAGAGAGAAAGACGGTAGCTCTCTCGGGGGAACACTCGTTGGGTGCGATCCATTGTTGCTGAATGTATAATGACTTTCAGTGCCACCAGGGGGCGCACGACTTAGTGCTTGAATGCCCCCATCCACTTCAATGTTAACGTTAATATCGCCTAATCTATGTTTTAAATTATGGCTATGTGTCTAATCTGCCCGTCGCTTATCAAAGAATCATTTTCCAGTCAGTGCTGTCAAGGCAGATTGGTTTTTTATCACTTCATTTCCGTTTGAGAGCATTTTGAAAAGCACCCGTTTTGAGGTAAAAACAGCCCATTCTGGGCCATTCTGTGATAATCGTCTTTTACTGGAATATTCCAGAACGTAGATATTTGTCGGCCTATTTATGAATCGTTTTCAAATAAACGCTAGATGATCAATATTATACGTACACGCACGCCCATTTGAGCCGCGCGCTGATAATAGCCGTTTTCATTTCCTCATGGATTTTACAGTGAAACCGATAGAGCACATTTCACAAAACAGCTTATATCTTCATCAAAACGAGTCTGATTATCCTAACACTGATAACATAGATTCCTTACCTGACATCAGATGGTATCCAACTGGTATATTCCAATTCCTGATCACCATTCGAAAAAATCGATAAGTGTATAGATCTAACGTGTATACAGTAGAACTCATGATCCACGGCGCTCAGAGGATCCATAATGAACTCTGGTAACCCTGGCTGCATCAGTGGACTGGAAAATGTGGAGTACAGGATTTTTTTCCCCATCCATTTTCATTGAGTCCATTCCAAAATCCCTGATGTCATCTGGGAGACGATAGGGGGCGCTTTTTTCCACATCTGATCGCCGGCGGCTCTTGGGTAGACTAGGGTAGACTCGCGTGATGCAATATGATTTCAGATCGCTAAATTTTTTATTTTTTTTTTAAATCCGAGAAATCTCGTGAGTGGCTTTCAACGTAACTATTATAAATCCGAGAAAACTTGTGAGTGGCAATCAAAGTGTTAAAAGTCTAGACCCCGGAAATAAGATGACGCCCATTTTTTCCTTTTGTATATTCGGCAGAATACGGTATTCTACAGATTTGGACAACCACATGCATACACACATCATGAACCCAAGTGTGCGTGGTTGGTGGTTAGGTAGATAGATAGATAGATAGATAGATAGATAGATAGATAGATAGATAGATAGATAGATAGATAGATAGATAGATAGATAGATAGATAGAAAATCTGCTTTGCTGATGATGGGCCTAACCCCTCCCCCCACGTAGACACACACGCACACACACACACACACACACACACACACACACACACACATACACACACACACACACACACACACACACACACACACACACACACACACACACACACACACACACACACACACACACACACACACACACACACACACACACACACACACACACAGACTTGAGACACCAATGACTCCATCTATGCATAAAAGCCTCTTCAACAATCAATGTAACATACTAACCATTAGACTCGTCTGCACTGCATTTAATGTACTGCAAAGGCATGTTTTGATCCCCTCAGCCTGAGAGAGGCTATGGATAATGAGCACGAGGTTCAGACTCACCCAGCATGCCCCAGGCTTTCTGTATTTTTCCCCTCTATTGTCTAATGCTTAGGAAACGAAAAGACTGTTCAAGCAGCAGGAACGTCAATGTTGTCATTTAAGACTGAAGTAAATGAGATATTGGGCTGAGAGGGAGACAGAGCGCAGGGAAAAACACTAAATATGAAATCCGGGCCACTTATTTTTCACTGTCTCACTCTGAAGTTGTTGAAATGGTACGATTAGTCAAAACGATAGGTTATGAATATAACCGTAGTTCTATGAATACTAGTGACGCTCAGCGTCATCTGCACTAACCTCACTTCATGCATATGCACTGAATAAAAACTCACAATGTACCTTTACATACCAACATTCGTCTGGCCACACCCCTATCCGCTACCTTCATAAGCAGGTGTGTGGCCCCACACTCGCCTCCTTCCCAATCTTTCACCACAAGGCAAGATCAAAGGCCGCAGTGGCGTCCAGACGCTGAGCGTCACTAGTATTCATAGAACTACGGTTATATTCATAACCTATTGTTCTATCATACTAGCTTCCGCTCAGCGTCATCTGCACAACGGGAGCTGAGCGGGAGCTTGAAGCTCGACAAATGTACCACACTGAGGCCCCCCACAACCAGCAGAATCGGGGAGGACCGAGCCCCCCGACCCTCCCTAATGGAGGATACCCTCCCTATTGGAGGACGGGAGGGAGACGGATCCGACCGTGCGAAGAGGAACTCGAGCAACTCAACGCACAGGGTGAGCAGATCGTGGCTTGACCCCACGACTACACACACGCACAACCCACATGCCACCAGGGAACGAACGGAAGGAACAAACCTCGTTACCGCCCCCAAAATCACGGGGTCAAGAGCAAACTCAACCCCGTGGCAAAGCCGTGGCAAGGCCGTAGCAGCGGAGCGTGAAGGAAGACCCAGACCCACTGAAGGGTCTGGATCCCCCGGAAAAAGGGGGCCCGGAGAGGTCAAAGACGCCACAGCATCAAGACCTCACCAGGCGGTCACTAGTGACACCGCCCCCCACATCGCCAGTGTATTCGGACAGGGCCCACCAAGAGCGCGCCCTTCCCCCCACTAGCACGCCGCCTGGCACACTGACCCTGGCACACTCAGGCAGTCAGCACGGCTGTAACTCGAAGCACTCAAGAGGCTACACTACAGCGGGAGCAGGCAGCGCACCGGGGAGACGACCTCCAGAAGGGGTCGATCCCTCAATCCAGGCAGCAGGCATTTGACCCGAGCCTGGAGCACTGCGGACGAGACAGCCGCCAAAGGGGTCAACTGAAACAGAACCCCGGTGGAAGGGGCGTATGCTGGCATTGTTGCGCACCATGACAAAGCCTGCACCAAAAAACCCCGACCCAGAGGGGCCGAGGCAGAGAAGGCTGACACGATTGGCAGACGTCATGAACTCTCGACGAAACACAACTTCGGACCGGGCCCGGCGGACCGGGAAGCACACATGGATGCCAGAGGAGGTCCATAAGACCACACCAACAGCCCCCTCTTCGCCATGCGTAAGAGAGGGGCGAAAATAATGGAGAACCAGCCCCTTCATGATAGCGCAGGGTACAACATGTACCCAACAAAGGGTCTCCATAACGCCCAACCCTGTGACACCCGGGCCGACCCGGCATTTTCCCCCCTGAAAAAAGCACAAGTCCCTCAGGGTACCATAACAGCAGATCTGCGTCCCCGGCGGACAACGGGTTAACTGACCTGGACCAGCGTGACCAGAACCAGTCCCGTGCCCTAATCACGCCGACATCCCCACTCCAAGAGAGGGGGTAGGTACGCGTGTCGATCTAAAACATGAAAAGAGGGCGCCACCCAGATGGTCCCATTCGTACCGCGCTCAGTGGCCCACCCCAAGGGCGTGAGACCCCTCTACCTATGTTTTGATCTATTCCGTTAACATCCCCCAGATATGAGCGAGAATTCGTCGAGACCTAGTAACAGGCGCTCGGAAGAGAAAACCTCCATCCCAGTTGCCCTATAAAAACGCCGTTTTAATAACGAGCAACCAAGGCGTACCAGCCTCATGCGTGATTCTTACCAGAAACACCCCGAGCCAGCACTATGTACGCGTCGAGACCCAAACACATCAATGGATAGTCTAACAAGACACCAGATATTGTTCCTCCAAGTCGCCTGGGAGAACGACAAGGAGCCATCGTGCTTCACGTTCTTTCCTCTTTTTATTAAAAAAGAAAGAAACACCGACTGACATGAATCCCACGTGACGCGGCTGAGGGTAATTTTTTTTTCATTTTTACATCCCGCCACCCTCACCTCAGAGAGATTTCCCACGTGAGCCATGAATTGAAAAGTCACGGTAACATTGAGCCATGTGACCAACAGACTCAAGTTACACGTATATCGAGCGTAGCAGAACACCAAGTTCCTACGCTCTGCCCCGACAACTTGACAATGACAGAACCACACATGGGTCTGAAAAAACTCACGGAAGCCGTCATCCAATAGAAACGTGCCCAGTGACGTATTCTATGACAGGGGGAAACCCATGACTCAACTGCCCGTGATAGGTGCGGAGTCAGGGAAACCCTCCCCCCCCCCCCGTGCCAAGCTGCCTAACAGCTTGGCCGGACCGAATGAAAAAAGAGGATAAAAAAAAAGACCAATCAGAAGAGGGAAGGAGGTGTTTATCCGGTACCCCCTCGCAAGCCCAACCCTAGAATACGACAACAACAAATAGCCATATGATACCTTAAGTAGCCAGTATGCTAATGAACAGCGCAAAGCTAACTCAATGCACGCTAGCCACAGACAAGTCTGTGAACAGGGTTTATAACAAGGCCAAAGTTTTATATGTGTGAACCCGACACCCGTGTTTATGTTGCAAGACACAGAAGATTTGATAGAGAGAGAGAGCGGCCTGAAAAACCGCAGTACCTTTACACACACGAGCATTACTGCAGACCAACACAACAGCGTTGCGGCTCAATATCACTGTTTAAGCAACAGAGCACACAACTAACCTCTACCTTTATGTGAAGACCTAATCTTCAGGTTGAGGCAGAAAAACCTTTTTCAACCAAGTGTAAGCTGCAGGCCTTGCTTAAGCTCTATAACATGAAAATGTAGCGACCAACAAGACTATAAGTCTAGCCCTCCTATCAAACCCACACTAGCGAAAGGTTCACACATCGTATCCCCATCATATGTAGTGAATAAACACACAGTTTGTAACAAAAACAGTCCCTCCCAGGAGGGACCTTTTATTTAACAAAATCATATGGTGGGCCGGGAAGGGAACATGGGGGACCAACAGAGGGAAAAGTCACTTAGCGACGCCTGCCACAAGCCGCTCGGGACTTGCCACCCCTGGGAGCCCCGGAGGGATGGTAAAGGACTGGAGGCTGGTCACGACGATCCCTACCGTCACCTCCGAGCGTGGATGGGCCGGCTGCAGTGGCCGAGGCGCCCTCTCTCCTCCTGGCCTTCTTCGCTGAAGGGCCAGCAGTGGCGGTGGTAGCAGCGGCGGCTTCGGCGGCGGAACCTCGACGATGAACCTTCCGTCTGACTCCACCGGCGACATCGGGCGGGGGGAAATGAGGCTGGAGCACGGAACGCTCCTCCTGCATTTCCCTGCAGGTTGAGGTCATCAGCTGCAACGCCGACCCGAAGAGCCCAGCATTGGAGAGGGGTGCCGTCAGAAATGGAGTCCTCTTCCTTTCCGGCACACGCGCCTGCTCCAGCCAAAGGTGGCGCTGGGCTAGAGTGGCCAGGGCGCGTACTTTCCCAGCGGCGATGGCCTGCAGCTGGATCAGATGCAGGATGGCTCCTGCCGCCTGGGCGAGCTGATCACATTGCACATCGATCAGCTCCGCACCGCCCGTCATTATCCCGGACATGAATCTTGCCAGCTGCGCGATGTTAGACGTGGCAGCCAGAGATTGAGTCGTGGAGATGAATGACTGGTCACTCCAGTAAGCCAACCGCCTCGCCGATTTCCCTTGGGGAACCGGCTTCCGTAACGGCTCCCACACCACCTCAGGACAAATGAGAGCTGCCATCGGCCGAGGCACCAGTGGCCAGGGCGCGTACTTTCCCAGCGGCGATGGCCTGCAGCTGGATCAGATGCAGGATGGCTCCTGCCGCCTGGGCGAGCTGATCACATTGCACATCGATCAGCTCCGCACCGCCCGTCATTATCCCGGACATGAATCTTGCCAGCTGCGCGATGTTAGACGTGGCAGCCAGAGATTGAGTCGTGGAGATGAATGACTGGTCACTCCAGTAAGCCAACCGCCTCGCCGATTTCCCTTGGGGAACCGGCTTCCGTAACGGCTCCCACACCACCTCAGGACAAATAAGAGCTGCCATCGGCCGAGGCACCCCCTCCTTCATACCGTCTACCAAACCCACCACCCTCGTGACTCGCACGTAGGTGGGGGTGAGGCCACGTGATGTGGGAGACCACCTGTCCCTGACGGACGTAGGCCTCCATCGAGGGGAAAAATGGGCAGACAACGCCCGTCTCTCTCACAGGACGACGTTTCCATAGATGACCTATGAGATCATCAGGGACAGGAACAGGCAGTGGATGCGGCAGCGGCACTCCATTTGCGACTGCCGCCGCCGTCATGAGCTCGGGGAACAAAGCACGCAGTTCCCCCTGCATACTTTCCCCCACCGAGCTCGCGTCCCTCACATGCGGCAGACTACTGGTTGCAGAGCCACATTCCGATGTGGCTGATAGCAGGGCATCCCGCCGCTGAGTCGGAGGTTCTAACCCAACATCAGCGTACGAGGTACCCCAAGGAGACCTATCACTCCCCGCCAGTGTAACCTGGACGGGAGGCGGACATGTCTCCACCGGGGCATCAAACAAGAACCCGTCTGCCTCTACCATGTAGTCCTCTGTTTCCATCGGCCACGGAGAAGCAGACGCATCCTCATCCGGCTCCAGCAACTCCCCAAAACCAGGCCGTTCGCGTCTACAAGCCACCATCTTACAACGGGAGCGAGCAGACGCAAAAAGTTTGCATCTCATATCCTCCGCCACCAGAGGAGCCGGCCGCCCAACAGCGGACGACGCTCCGGCGGCAAAGGAACCAGAGCAGGAACCAGGCCATCTCACAGGAGACGGCGCTGGTGCACCAGCTCCTTGGAGAGGCAAACTACCTACCGGGCGCGGATGCCGTCCACGACAGTGGCGTCAACCCCGCTCCAAGATGTACGGCAGAGGAGGAAATGAAAAACCGCTGGTGAAGGGTAACGTTGCTAGCGCGACCCTCCGAGGTAAACATCATGACTTAGCTTTTTTCTTTGTGAAAAGTATGAGAGAAAGAAAAAAGCAAGAAAAAATGTAAACACGTAACTCAACTTTCTTCAGCTTAATACCCTTGTCAAGTGATTGATATACAGGCACTTTCTTGTGGTGAAAGTGAAGAAGGAGGCGAGTGTGGGGCCACACACCTGCTTATGAGGGTAGCGGATAGGAGTGTGGCCAGACGAATGTTGGTATGTAAAGGTACATTGTGCGTTTTTATTCAGTGCATATGCACGAAGTGAGGTTAGTGCAGATGACGCTGAGCGGAAGCTAGTATGATATAGAACTTCCACAGAGAGTCTTTCTGCTTTTTCAACTCTTAACCACAACAGGAAGGACATTGTTGAGGAATTAACCATGAGTAAGGATGTACTGAGTCAAATATAGACTTGGTTACCACAGGTTTATTTAGCTCAAACAGAGTATCAAGTACAAATAGATCAAGAGTTATTGCTGGATGACTCCAGGAGTGACACCGGCCTAGTATCCCTCCAAAGAGCCCTAGAATCCAGTAAAACCTAGTATAGTAGGGAGAAAGGGATTGTGGGTAGATCGGGCCAGGTATTGGGTTGGAGGGGGGCCAGGAGGGGGGAGGGGGGAGTTAGAAGAGGGGGGAGACAAAGGGTGGTTAAATGGGGGAGGTTAGACAGATTGGAGAGGTGTGGGGGGAAAAACAAGAATGGGAGGGGGGAGGGAACATGACTGGGAGATTGTTTGAGGGGGAGGGGACATTATTCCACAACATGGATGTATCATATTGTTTACCTGTCCGGGTCTGGAGTTCTCACAGAGGAAGGTTTCATAGTCGATGGCGAACACTGGAGCGTTGTCGTTGATGTCCATGACGGTGATGAGGACAACGCCTTTTCCAATCTGTGACGGGTCCACTGTGGAAGGAAAGACACAAACACCTCGTCAGTGAGTTAGCTCAACTCACAGCATTGTCCTGTTAACCCTTTCACTACCAGAAGGTTAACCTTTCACTACCACACTACAGACGGTAGTGTGGTTGTGAAAGGGTTAACCCTTTGTTGTGTGGCAGTGAAAGGGTTAACCTTCTGTAATGTCGCAGTGAAAGGGTTAACCCTTTGGTAGTGTGGTAGTGAAAGGGTTAAGTAGCTACTGAGCAATTCATAACATATCATTATGGAACATATATCAATTCCAGTGGTGGAAAGTTTTTTTTTTTTTTTTTTTACTTCAATATTATGTACTGTACTACAATTTCATGGTATATTTGTACTTCACTTGCGTTCTTACATTTTAGGGAACTTTGTATTTTCTACTCCACTGCATTTACTTTTGCAAGTTACTTTAAAGAAACACTCTATTGTCTATTTGTGTGTGAAAATGTGAATATAAACAATAGCGAACTGAACTCCATTGGATACCTTTAAGTAAAGGAACTGTGTGCTTCTTCTGTGTAGCCCACCACTGATCAATTATCATTATAAACACGTATTGACCAAGACTGCTGTTGCATCCTGCTGACTAGACTGATGTATGGTGTCCTTGAATGACTCGATATCTATATAAATATTAAGCAACATTTTTGCTCAGTAAAGGATGGACCAGGGTTCTTATCTCTCCACTCTCAACCATGCAAACGGTTTTATTACAGCTCAAATCTGGGGGAGTATTTGTGGGGGGAGGGAGAGTTAAACACACAGTTTTGATTGATTGATTGAAAAGTTTATTAACAGATTGCAGAATGGGTACAGTACATTACAGGGGGGTGGGGTGGGGTGGGGTTGGGTGGGTGGGTGGGGCTGTACATTGGAGGTGTGGGGGGGGGGGGTGGGTAGGGGACACACACACTGTACACTGTACATTGGAATACTGACAAAGCCATACTTGGTCATTTACTGTACAACTGGGTTAGGACATTTGTAGGGGCCAGTTTCGAATTGCAGTCTCCCGTAGGTGTTCTGTGAGAGTGTTTTTGAAAGTGGGTAGTGATTCACATTCCTTTACAGCTTTGGGTAGGGCGTTCCACATTGATGTGGCATAATTGCGAAACGTGTTTAGTCCCTTGTTTGAGCCGAATCTGGGTTTAACATGATTTGTGGAGCTCCCTCTGGTGTTGTGATCGTGGTATTCACTGACCTTTGGGAAGTATTTTGACATGTACATGGGTACCTTGGTCGTGTAGTGTATCTTGTAGACCCGGCCCATTGCAAGTTGCTGTACTCTGTCGTCTACTCTAAGCCATCCTAGGTTGTCAAAGTGGGCAGGGGTGAGGTGGGTTATAGGAGTGCCCACCTGGGAGCTAGCCAGTATAACCACAGTCCTAGGGCGTTTTCACACCTAGCTCGTTTGGAGCTGTTATTCCGGAACCTGGAGCGTTTCCCCCTTATTTCGGTTCAGTTGGGCATATGTGAACACAGCAATTACATTCTGTTGCGGAACAAAACAAGCGGACCAAGACAACCTGGAGAGGGTGGTCTCGGCGCAGTTCCAACCGAACCCGAAGCGGACTCGTACGCTGTGAGAATGCAATCGATTTAACAAACCGACACAATTAATAATAATAATAATACGTCGTGGGTCAACGTGGAGCAGCGATGAGGTACACTGCGTCGTTGATATCAGTCAGCCGCGCGCAGGAGAGAGGAGCCGGGGTCTCTGTAGTGACAGCAGCAGCACCGTGCGGGACACACTCTCTCTCTCTCTCTCTCTCTCTCTCACCGAGAGAATGAATGTGGACTGTTCCATCGGGGAGCTTCGGTGGTAATGTGAGTGGCTACAGACCGCTGCACTTAAATATAAACATTAGTCTACCTGGAGACTCAATGAGGTAATTGTAGATGTCGCCATAAGACGTTTCTGGCCATTTAGTGGGATCATTGTTTCATTATCCTGGTCGGCTGAAAGGACACTGGCCACCGAAGCTCCCCCCTCTGATGGAACAGTCCACATTCATTCGTGCGTCATCTCGCGTCTCCAGACTCTGTGGGCAATCTGCGCATGTGCATGGGTAATAATAGGTGCTTTAAAATGGGCTTTTTCGCTGCCGATTTAGTTCTGATCGATTAGGAATGGCTCGCGACGTGTTCAGGAGATTGAGGCGCATAAAAGACTATTCGATCATGTCTCTAGCACCCCCACAGCCGTATCTGCAACCACTTACATCACGGCTCTCATCCACATTCATTCATTTGCTCCCCCGCTCTCTCCTCCCCGACAATGTAACGCGGAGATTCAGGGTTGGGGGGGGGGCACACCCCAAAATGAGTGATAGTTTGCTCGCGCGTGCGTTTTGTTTTGGTCCGTGTGAACACAGCCGTGTGAACACAAACGAACTATGAATCAAGTGCAACAATTGTATCATAATAGTCCCTGAATCGGAACAAAGCAAACTAACTACAGGTGTGAAAACACCCCTAGTTAAACACACCCAGTGCACACCTGGGAGCTAGCCAGTATAACGAAGGTTATCCTATAACCCTAGTTATATGAGTATAGTCAGCGCTCTGCTCTATTGGAACTGTCCCTTTAATCATATGCTATCATGAAAACTTTCAACCACATGCACGCTCCTTACCTGCCTGGCCACGCCCACATCCGCTCACACATAAGCGGGCCATGGCCATACTACCAGCTCCTTCCCCAGTCTTTCACCGCCGAAACGGAAGACACGTGGGGTCCTCAGTGAGTCAGAGCAGAGCGCTCGCTATACTCATATAACTAGGCTTATAGGATAACCTTCGTTATATTTCGTATAGCTTGGCGCTCTGCTCTATTGGAACACAAGAGTGGAGCAGAGCGGAAAGCCCGACAGATGTACCCGCTGAGGTCCCCTACAACCATCAGAATACCGGGGAGGATCCGGACCCCCCCGCCCCCCCTCGTGAGGAGCGGGAGGGAGACCGGACCAAAACTGTGCGAAGAGGGAACAGTACCTCAAACGCACAGGGTGAGCAGACCATGGAACTTACCATTGTATAGAAGGGCCAGCGACTACTCGGACGCGCATCCCGCACGCCACCAGGGAACGGACGTGAAGCAAAAAAAACCCGTCACAGCCCCCAACATCGCGGGTCGGGGTCAAAAAGCCCCAACACAGTGACAAGGCCGTAGCAGCGGGACGCAGAAGAGGCATCAGCCCCAGGCCACATCCCGGGGGCCAGGACCCCCTGAAAAAGGGGCCTGGCGAGGTCAACGAGGCCGCAGCATCGAGACCCTACCAGACGGTCACTGGTGACACCACCCCCCACATCGCCAGCGTATCGGACAGGGCCTAAAATAGGTGAAGGCCCTCCCCCTGGCACGCCGCTCCGAAGCGCTTCAAGCAGGCTCCCCCCCCACAATGTTGTGGGGCCAGCTGGCGCACCGGGGAGACAACCCTCCAAGGAGGTTGATCCCTCAATCCAGGTCGACAGGTCTTAAGAGCAGAACTCGACCTGCACCCGGAGCACTGCGGACTAGATAGACGCCTAAGGGGCTTACTGTAAAAACAGTATCCCGGCGGAAAGGGTGTTCAGTATGCCGTGCACCATGTCACAATCTCATGGGGCGACGAACCTCGCGGAGTCGGAGTTAGCCAACCCCGCCAGCGAACAGATTCCACCACGAACCCTGACCCTGCCAATTTATTAATCCCGCAGGGTCGAGGTTCAGAGAAAGAGTTTGACAGCTGTCACGAAACATGCGGGGCATACTCTCGGGCAGCCAGGGTCAGACCCGGGCTCAACCAGAGAGTCGACTCTGCTA
The DNA here is from genome assembly GCF_963971535.1 of Notolepis coatsorum. NCBI lineage: Eukaryota > Metazoa > Chordata > Actinopteri > Aulopiformes > Paralepididae > Notolepis > Notolepis coatsorum. The sequence goes on from NC_140168.1 coordinate 158,212,528, forward strand.
CCAACAGAAGCAGCCTCCCTGACAGCCCCCTCCCATCCCAGGTTTAGCAAGGAGGGAGGGGTAAAATTAATGGAGAAGGACCAATCCACCTAACATTGTGCAAAAAGGTACAACATAGTATGGACCAATGCACGCCACTGTTAAGGGCAACTCGTAGTGGCATCTATATGATGAGCTGGACATGCTTCTAAGCTCCTTACCGGAAGATGGTACCCCGCTCCTTCTATTGGGCGACTTCAACCTGCCTGACTCATCTCAGTCGGTCCCAGTGGTCTCCCTCCTACAACAATTTGACCTGACTCCCACTGCCATGCCTCCCACCCACAAAGCAGGCAACTCCTTGGATCTCATATTTTCCTGTAACTCCAGCATCATTAACACCACGGTAACTCCCCTACATGTATCTGACCATTCCTTCATATCCTTCTCACTAACTCTCATGCTTAACCGAAAAGTCTTCACCCCAACTCAAACCGTCTTACTCAGACGCAACCTGCCCTCCCTATCCCCCTCCACCCTCTCCTCTGACATAATATCCTCTCTACCTTTGAGTGACACCTTCTCTGCTCTCCCCACAGAGATGGCAACCTCCACCCTCCTCTCAGCCCTTGCAACCTCCTTCGACAAGCTCTGTCCCCTCGTTGAGAAACCTGCCCGCCATTCCCCACCCAGTCCATGGCTGACGGATGCAGTGAGAGAACAAAGACAGGTCCTGAGAGCGGCTGAGAGGAAGTATAGAAAGTCAGGCCTCACTGCTGACATCGACACATATCACAACCTCTTGTTAACATTCTCCAAAACCATTACTAATGCCAAAGCTTCTTTCTTTCACCATAGGATCGAGGCCTCTGCCAAGAATCTTCGCAAACTGCATGCTACCATGTCCTCCCTCCTCACTCCCCCCCCACCTCCTCCTCCCTCATCTTTTTCTGCCGAAGACTTTGCGATCTTCTTTGAGGAAAAAGTGGAGAACATCCGCAGCTCCTTCTCCCAACCCCCACCCATTCCAAACGCTGAATCGAGAACCTCATCCTTCACTCTGTCATCTTTCTCTCCCATTACAGAAGCCGAGACCCTGACACTGGTAACGTCGAACCGTCCGACTACATGCCAGCTGGACCAGCTACCCTCCCCACTCCTCCAGACCATAGCACCGGACATCCTTCCATTCCTAACTGCAACCATCAACTCCTCACTCAACTCGGGGGTGGTCCCCACCTCCCTAAAACAAGCCAGAGTCACGCCCCTCATAAAAAAACCAACCCAGAACCCCACCGTCATAGCCAACTATCGCCCTGTCTCTCTTCTCTCCTTCCTTTCTAAAACACTTGAACGTGCTGTATCCAACCAACTTACTGCTTATCTCTTACAGAATGACCTCCTAGACCCCAATCAGTCTGGCTTCCGGACTGGCCACTCCACAGAAACGGCCCTCATTGCGGTCACAGAGGCACTTCACTTAGCAAAAGCGAAAGGCCTCTCCTCTGTCCTGATTCTCCTAGATCTATCTGCAGCCTTCGACACAGTCAACCATCAGATCCTCCTCGCGGCCCTCGCAGGAATGGGAGTGGCTGGATCTGCGCTGACATGGCTGACATCATACCTCAATGACCGCTCCTACCAAGTGTCATGGAGAGGGACTCTGTCGGCCACCCGCCCCCTCCGGACGGGTGTCCCCCAGGGCTCGGTCCTAGGACCCCTTCTCTTCTCCCTCTACACTACATCACTGGGTAACATTATCACGTCTCATGGCTTCTCATATCATTGTTATGCCGATGATACTCAACTCTTCCTCTCCTTCCCTCCCTCAGATATCCACGTCTCTGAGCGGATCTCGGCCTGTCTGTCCGACATCTCCGCCTGGATGACGACCAACCACCTCAAACTGAACCTAAGCAAAACAGAATTGCTCCACCTGCCGGCCAAATCCTCCCCCCTGACCGACCTCTCCATCACAGTCGAGAATGCAGCTGTGACCGCATCGCCGACCGCCAAGAACCTTGGTGTTGTCCTCGATGACCAGTTGAACTTCTCTGCTCACATCGCAGCGACAACCAGAACCTGCAGATTCCTCCTGAGCAACGTCAGAAGGATACGCCCCTTCCTGACAAAAGAAGCCACCCAACTCCTCGTCCAATCAACAGTCATCTCCCGCCTCGACTACTGCAACGCACTGCTAGCTGGCCTCCCAGCCACTGCCACCAAGCCTCTTCAACTCATTCAAAATGCAGCGGCCCGCCTGATCTCAAACCTACTGAAGTCGGCCCATGTCACCCCACTTCTTAGGGACCTGCACTGGCTCCCCATTGCTGCACGTATCCGCTTCAAGGCCCTCGACCTAGCATACCGTGCGGCAAAGGGAACCGCTCCCGCCTACCTCCGGTCAATGGTCTCTAACTACACACCCTCAAGACCCCTACGCTCTGCATCTTCTGGCCGCCTCAGATCTACTCCTATCCAAGCTCCCGGAGGGTCATCAAAGAGAAGCCGCCTATTCTCAGTCCTTGCCCCACAATGGTGGAATGAACTACCCATCCCAGTTAGGACAGCCGAATCCCGTCCAATCTTTCGCCGTCGACTAAAGACTCACTTCTTCAACCATTATCTGAAATGATAAAAAAAAAAAAAAAAAAAAAAAATCTAACCCCGACTAACCTTAATGTCATGCACTTGTCCTAATAAACTAACCTACACTGTAACACGCAACACTTTGATGAACATTGTTACTCAGCTGATAGAGTTATACCCTTCTTGCTGTCTTGTCGCACAGAACTTGTAAGTCGCTTTGGATAAAAGCGTCAGCTAAATGACTAAATGTAAAATGTAAATGTATATGACACACACATTCATGACATCAACCCCTGTGACGTCCGGCTCGCCCAGGCATTTTCCCCCCGGAAAAGCTCAGGGTCCTTCGGGGTACCACAACTTGTCTGTGCCCCGGCGGACAACGGGTTAAACTGATCCGGTCCGGTGCGACCAGGACAAGTCCCGTGCCCTTGTCACGCCGCCGCCCCCAGTCCTAAGAGGGGGGTAGGTACGTGTGTCGATCCAAAACATCACAGAGGGCGCCACCAAGACGGTCAGTACGCGAACGCACCGCTCCCGGTGGCCCACCTAACAGGCGTGAAACCCCCCTGCCAATGTTTGATCTACTCCATCATCTCCCCCCGGAGATGTACGTGAGTCCTCGAGTCTAACCTAGTGCACTGGCACTCGGTAGAGACAAAAATCTCCTTCCCAGCCGGCCGCATAAAGTTTTTATGATGTTGGGCAACCAAGGCGTGCCGGTCCCAAAAAGCGGATTCAATCATTGAAAAACACCCTGGGCCAGCGCTGATCGGTCTCGTAAGACCAAACGCTGATTGCTCGTAAAGAACCCGAGAACAGTGACGACGAATTTCTAACAAGAAAGAGCCCCACAATGTTTCCCCTCGCTGTCTGGGACGAGCAGCAGGAAGCCGGCACTAGAGACACAGACACAGGTTCTTATACGACGAGCCTGGGAATAACAACCGTGTCAATTCTGCTCTTTATGTAAGAGGGGAAGACAGCGGTTTTCCCAGAGAGACCTCAACGTGAGTAAAACAATTGAAAAAGGTTCATGTAACAATTGGACTAAATAGACTAAGACTCTCTGAGGAGAAGGCTCCTCTGAGGAGGCTCTCTCACTGAGAGGGAGGCTCTGAAACTCTCTGAGGGGGAGGCTCTGAAACTCTCTGAGGAGGCTCTGAAACTCCCTGAGGAGGAGGCTCTGAAACTCTCTGAGGAGGAGGCTCTGAAACTCTCTGAGGAGGCTCTGAAACTCCCTGAGGAGGAGTCTCTAAAACTCTCTGAGGAGGCTCTGAAACTCTGAGGAGGCTCTGAAAACTCAAAACGGCCCAATATACACTACTGGTAGGGAGCAGAGCAGAAGAACCAATAGTCTCGACTGCATTGCATCACCTATCCTTTACAATGACAGCGGTCTGTAGCACAGGCCCTGTAACTCACGGACATGTCTCTTGGCCAATAAGAAAACGCGCCTGTGACGTCTTCAAATGGCCGGGGGAATCCCGTGTCCCACCTATCCTAATTTGGTGTGGGAGACAGGGAAATCCCCCCCTCCCTGTGACGAGAGAGAGAACACCCTCGTCAGGGAGACTGATAGGTAGAACGGCACAACCTCTCGGCCAATCAGTTTCGTAAAGGATATAACTATATCCGGGGGGAGGTTTATTCTGTCCACCCCCCTCAACACCTCACCCCTGATCCGACGCCATAAAAAAGCAGAGCCGTTTTGCATAGCGCGCTACATGAAAGCACATACTTACCTGTAGAGTAAAAGCTTTACATCATGCACGCCAACCTCAGCCAATTTTATCCACGGCTCTGGCTTATGTGCAAAAAAACTTGCCACCTGCTATTTTTTACCTTTACCCTTAAGCAAAGAAAAAATAACAGACTGAAGAGAGGGACTCAAAAAAGTCCTTGGTTCACATGCTACATGTACAACTCTGTAAGCTAACAATAGCACACGAGTTGTGGACTCAAATGCTACGTTTTAACCTAAAAACGTGAAACACACACAACCCTCATCATACAATGAAGCCGTCAAGTTCACTCTTACCACGTAAGAAAAAACACTGGCTTAGGTAGAGAGAAAGGACATAAGCCCCTGGCTAAGTGCTAGAACACAGGCCTTGCAAGTTATACACAACAGCAACCAAGCATATTTCAGAGAAATCTGCACAAACTCCCAAGCAAGAAGGCGCCCCCAGCATTTGTAGCTGTGTGTTTATATAGCACATACAGTGAAGTAAACAGAAACATTCCCCTGGCGGCTGGGTGGCGCAGTGGACATTGCGCTCGTCACCAACGCAAGAGACACCGGGTTCGAGGTTGGAAGTCGATGGGTGGTAATCTGGATGTTGTGGACAGCGAGTCCTACAGGTCGGTTGGGGACGCCTGCACAGCAGAGACAGGAAATGGCGGGGGTAGTGTGAGCCTCCCACATGTTACACCTCGCCAATGAGAGGCCGCGCTGGCAGGTGAAAAGAGGTGACAGGCTGCCTCCTCGTGTACCGGAGGGGACACGTGATGCACGGCTTCTATCCTCCCTACAACCGGCGAGTGGGGGGCATATGCGAGCAACGTTCAAGACAGGGGAGGGAAGAATTGGCACAATGGAATTGGGATAAAAAAAGAAAAGAAAAGAAAAAAGTGGATCAAAAACAAAAACATTCCCCCCTAGGAGGGACCCTTTGTGTTATCAACCAAAAACATTTGGGGGGGGGAGGGAGAGTGGGGCATAAGCGGTAACGTGTCCTACCTGACCCCCGGGCGCAGGATTATTGGCCGCAACAATGGCTGGTCCACCTCGTTGACGAGGCCTCTTGCTGGCGGGGCCAGTAATGGCGACGGCTGGAGTCCTGCTCCGGCGTTTTGCCCACATCCTGCGGCCGGCCGTGGTGCAGGCTGACGACATCCTCTGCCAGAGATGACGCCGAATCAGAATGTCCAGGGCCCGCTACCTCCCCACGGCTATCGCTAATGGTTAGCAACAAGCTAATGGCTAACTCCAGGCTGACGGTTAGCAATAAAGCTAACAGCTAGCCCTTACAGGCCCACCGTTAGCTACCGGCTAACGGCCAGCAACTGAAGCTGCGTAAAGGAGGGGAATAGTGATGCAGGCCTGGTCACTCCAGATAGCCGACTGCCTCTCCTTTAGCCCAAAGAAAAAAGGCTGACAACGCCTGCCAGAGATACAGTGGCGTCTGCAGCGGAGCCCCGTTTATGCAGGCCGCTGCCGCCTTAAGCTCAGGGATAAATAAGCATGCAAGCTCGCATCCCTCGTGCCGGGAGGCCAGCCCACTATCTTCTTGATAGGCGGGGGCCAACGTCCAATGCGGATGGCAGTGGGCATCCCTCCTCAGAGGCGGGGACTTGAACCCCGACTCGGAATTGGAGCTCTCAGGAAGACAAAGCCTCTGTCTTCGTGGGGCGTCAAACAATAACTCCCGTCCCCTCCATACAATCCCAATTGTCCATAGGACGTTACCGGCTAACGACCCGTTGACTGGTGTGGAGAAATGGCTTCTGGTGGGAACAGCCAGGCTCCTGCTCTTCTGGTGTGAACAGCCGGGCTCCTGCTCTTCTGGTGTAAACAGTCAGGCTCCTGCTATTCTGGTGTGAACAGCCAGGCTCCTGCTTTTCTGGTGTGAACAGCCAGGCTCCTGCTCTTCTGGTGTGAACAGCCAGGCTGCTGCTCTTCTGGTGTGAACAGCCAGGCTCCTGCTCTTCTGGTGTGAACAGCCGGGCTCCTGCTCTTCTGGTGTGAACAGCCAGGCTCCTGCTCTTCTGGTGTGAACAGCGGGGCCGCTGCTCTTCTGGTGTGAACAGGCTCCTGCTTCACGGTGCTTCGGTGTCCTGTGTGTTTCCCGGCCATGAGGCTCGTCTAACTCACTTCCTTCCTACACCTCTTTCCCGGGGATTTTAACTGACAACTTTGCAGTCATACGCTGGCTTCTTGCCAACCATGGAGGACTCAGCTTGAGATGAACAACTATGATAACCCCATAGTATTTATAGATTTTTATTAAGGAACTTCACTCTGCACCCTGGCCTATACCCCAAATTCTCATTTTGAAAATCCCTGTGTGTAAAGCTGTCCAAACAGGGGCGTCATTTTGGTATGGCAAGGTATGGCACTCGCCATACCTTGGCAAATAAAAATGTAAAAAAAAAATATATATATATATATTTTTATTTTTATTTTTTTTACAATTTTGTATGTTGATTTAAAATTTGAATGTCAACATTATGAACGAAGCTTCGAACTATTCGGTACAGCCCTAGCATGTTTTGATATTGTCAATTATCTCACTTTTACTAGGTGACTTTTACTGTGACTAACTGAAATATGCCCAAAAAAAAGGAAAATGGACATAGGGACGTTTTTTAATCAAAGGGCAGCAGAGACAAGTGATACAGGGACACAGGTAAGGTCTGGCTTAGTGATTATAATAGTGCAGTTCAGCATTCAGTAACCCATACTTTTTGTGAATCTGTTTTTGATACTACATTCTGTTGAACACACACCTCAAAACCGTACCTAAGGAAAATTGGCTCAATTGCAAGAAAAGTAATAGACAGTTATGATATTACATTCTGCATAATTCGTATGCAAAATATTGTGGTTCCCTGCTTTAGTCTGTTGACACATTTCTATACAAAAAATGCTTGTGTAGTCCTGTGTCATACCTAAATGTCATATAACTGAATTGTATAGAAACAACTCACCAAAAGTGACTATTGCACAACTGATTTGACAAAAAAAATCCACCAAGGGGGGGAAACCCCCCCTTCGCCCACCCACCCCCCCTTCTCGCCATACAAATCCGTCCGTGAGGCTCTGAAAGTGCGCACATCAGCATACAACACCGGGCTGGTGACAGGCAACATGGAAGAACACAAGATGGCAAGATACAACGTCAGGAGAGCAGTAATAGAGGCAAAACGGCGTTACAGGGATAAAGTTGAACTTCAGTTTGAACAGGCTGACTCTAGAGGCATGTGGCAGGGCCTCAGAACAATGACAGACTACAAAGGAACCCCCCTCAAACTGAACAGTGACATCTCCTTAGCAAATGATCTCAACTCCTTCTATGCGAGGTTTGAGGCTGTAAATAACAACACCAGCCTACAAACCACGGCAATGGGGGGGGGGGGGGTCTGCTGATGGAGACTCAGTGTTCAGGGTAACAGAGCATGAGGTGAGACGGATCTTTAAAAAAGTGGATATCAGGAAGGCAGCAGGACCGGACGGCATCCCCGGCCGCGTCCTAAAAGTCTGTGCCGACCAACTGGCCCCGGTATTCACTGACATCTTCAACCTGTCCTTGGAACAGGCTGTCATCCCCACCTGTCTGAAGAAGTCCACCATCATCCCTGTACCCAAAAAATCTACGCCCGCTTGCCTCAACGACTACCGCCCTGTAGCCCTCACCTCCATAGCCATGAAGTGCTTTGAGAAGCTAGTGAAGGGCTACATCTGTTCCTCCCTCCCCATCAACCTGGACCCTCTGCAATTTGCATATCGCCCCAACAGGTCCACGGAGGACGCCATAGCCCATGTGCTGCACACAGCAGCATCACATCTGGACAAGAGGCAGGGGAACTATGTGAGAATGCTGTTCATCGACTACAGCTCAGCATTCAATACCATAGTCCCCTCCAAACTCATAGCCAAGCTCAGGGACCTGGGCTTGAACTATGACCTGTGCCAGTGGGTCTTGGACTTCCTGACGGGCAGACCCCAGGTGGTAAGAGGCAACTGCACCTGAGGCAACTGCACCTCCTCATCCATCACGCTCAACATAGGGGCCCCCCAGGGCTGTGTTCTGAGCCCCCTCCTCTACTCCCTGTACACACATGACTGCGTAGCACAGCGGAACAACAACACCATCATCAAATTTGCTGATGACACAGTAGTGGTGGGCCTGATCTCTGCCAACGACGAAAGGGCCTACCTGGAAGAGGTAGAGAACCTGTCACAGTGGTGCCAGGAGAACTGCCTCTCCCTGAACGTCAGCAAAACAAAAGAGATGATTGTGGACTTCAGGAGGTCGGGGGTCAAGGACTACAGCCCCCTCAGCATCGACGGGGCACCGGTTGAGAGAGTGAACAGTTTCAAGTACCTCGGAGCCCACATATCCGAGGACTTGACATGGACCACACACATTGACAGTGTTGTGAAGAAGGCACGACAACGCCTCTACTTCCTCAGGCGCCTAAGGAAGTTCCAAGTCAGTCAGAAGATCCTTAGGAACTTCTACTCATGTACAATAGAGAGCATCCTGACCGGCAACATCACCTCCTGGTTTGGGAATAGGACTGCACAAGACCGTAGCAGACTACAAAGAGTGACACGTTCAGCCGAACGCACAATTGAAGGGGGGCTTCCCACCCTCCAGAACATTTACAACAAGCGGTGCAAGGGGAAGGCTAAGAGAATTATTAAGGACTCGAGCCACCCGAACAACTGCCTCTTTGAACTGCTGCCGTCAGGCAAGCGATACCGAAGTCTTAAGGCGAGCACAGAAAGACTCAGAAGGAGCTTCTATCCCCAGGCCATCAGGCTGCTAAACGAACAAAAATCGCTAAACGAACAATAATCACTATGCAACAACCATCAAATGCACACAGCACACACACCCACACGCACACACTCACTCAAACAAACAACACACTGCAGCACCCACTCTCCACACTTTAGATCACACAAACACACTTACACTTTATATTTATTGATAAAGGATTTGCACTACAACTCGTACACCTACTGTGAATTGTACCTAAACTGCACCTCGTCCATTTATGCCTTGCACTATATAGTATTGTATATTAGTACACTGCACAGTATTGTATATTGTATGGTAACTACGTCTACGAACATTGTACATATGTCTAAACTGAACACTGTGACCTCTTTTTTTACTTCTAATCTTTACTATGTTTTTATTTCATACTTATCTTGTCATGCACAGTCTCTGGAGCGCAACAGTAAGAAGCATTTTGTACAAAAGTATTCTGTACCTCTGTATGACAACTATTAAAAAAACTTGAACTTGAAACTTGAAACTTGAACCTTGCCTTTTACTGAAATGACGCCACTGTGTCCAAAGCCTGTGTGTATTATAATCACATCCTTAGAGGTAAAGAAAAGAATGGGCATCATTCACCAATACTCTCTTATTATTTTTCTTATTATTCTTTCTTACCTGTCTGTTAATAAGAGAAAAATAAGAAAAGCCTGCTTCATCAAGCCATTCTTAAAGTCCAAAATCCATTCTTATCCAGGTGTGTTGAATGATGAATCCCACTCATTCTAAACTGAAATGCGCGTTCACACTCAATTAATTTGCATACAGCTCATTATAATACGAGAGCCATGTGCAAAACATGGTTCCCCGTATTCAACAGGTAGCGCTGAAGAGCTTTGCGACGGATCAAAATTAGATCAGATTCAAATGTATTGTCATCATACAGCACCTATAGCTCTATAGTGGAATAGACTGTATTAATATTCCATATTTATACCGTCTAGTTGCGCGCTCCTGGCACCTGCCACAGCACACGCACACACACACACACACACACATACACACACACACACACACACACACACACACACACACACACACACACACACACACACACACACACACACACACACACACACACACACACACACACACACACACACGTATTTGTACTTTGATACTCTGTTTGAGCTAAATAAAGTTGTGTTCTACATCTGACTGAGTACATCCTTACTCATGGTAAATACCTCTACAATGTCAACTCGCAAATATATGTCATGTTGGGTGTTTATGTATAATTATTATAGTCAGCCTGGTGGTGAATGACAGCTTAATACCACTTGATGCCGTATGTGAGCCCTCCCCCTCCCCCTCACCGGGACCAGCCTATCCTGACATGTCAGACACCCCTCCCCCTCACCGGGACCGGTCTATCCTGACATGTCAGACCCCCTCCCCCTCACCAGTCTATCCTGACATGTCAGACCCCCCTCCCCCTCCCCCTCCCCAGTATATCCTGACATGTCAGACCCCCCTCCCCCTCACCGGGACCAGCCTATCCTCACATGTCAGACCGGTGGGAACGTGTCTGCAAGGTAACACCGGGAACAGACTAGCCCTTTCACTACCACACTACCAAAGTGTTAACCCCTTCACTGCGACAATACAGAAGGTTAACCCTTTTCACTGCCACACGACAAAAGGTTAACACTTTCACAACCACACGACAGACGGTTAACCCTTTCAGGTTCTGTAGTGTGGTAGTGAAAGGTTAACCTTCTTTCATGTGGTAGTGAAAGGTTAACCTTCTTTCATGTGGTAGTGAAAGGTTAACCTTCTGTAGTGTGGTAGTGAAAGGTTAACCTTCTGTACACACATGACTGTGTGGCTCAACAGAATAACAACACAATCATCAAATTTGCTGACGACACAGTAGTGGTGGGCCTGATCTCTGCAAACGATGAGAGGGCCTACCTGGAAGAGGTCAAGGTCCTGGCGGGATGGTGCCAGGAGAACAGCCTCTCCCTGAACGTCACCAAAACAAAGGAGATGATTGTGGACTTTAGGAGGTCGGGGGTCAGGGACTACAGCCCCCTCAGCATCGACGGGGCACCGGTTGAGAGAGTGAACAGTTTTAAGTACCTCGGAGCCTACATATCCGAGGACTTGACATGGACCACACACATTGACAGTGTTGTGAAGAAGGCACGAAAACGCCTCTACTTCCTCAGGCGCCTAAGGAAGTTCCAAGTCAGTCAGAAGATCCTTAAGAACTTCTACTCATGTACAATAGAGAGCATCCTGACTGGCAATATCACCTCCTGGTTTGGGAATAGCACCGCACAAGACCGAAGCAGACTACAGAGAGTGACACGTTCAGCCGAACGCACAATTGGAGGGGGGCTTCCCACCCTCCAGAACATTTACAACAAGCGGTGCAGGGGTAAGGTAATCATCAAGGACTCCAGCCACCCAAACAACTGCCTCTTTGAACTGCTGCGGTCAGGCAAGCGATACCGGAGTCTCATGGCAAGCACAGAAAGACTCAGAAGAAGCTTCTATCCCCAGGCCATCAGGCTGCTCAACGAACAATAAACACTATGCAACAACCATCAAATGCACACAGCACACACACGCACACACTCACTTTAAACAAACAACACACTGCAGCACCCACTCTCCACACTTTAGAACACCTAAACACACTTTATATTTATTGGTAAAGGATTTGCACTACAACCTTACACCTTACTGTAAATTGTACCTAAATTGTACCTCATCGCATTTCTGCTTTGCACTATATAGTATTGTATATTAGTACATTGCATAGTATATTGTATATTGTATGGTAACTCAGTTACTTCTATTCTGCATTGAACATTGTACATATGTATATACTGAACACTGTGACTTCTATTTTTACTTCTATTTTTACTTCTATTTTTACATGCTATACTATTTTATTTCACACTTATCTTGTCTAGCACAGTCTCTGGAGCGTAACAGTAAGAAGCATTTTGTATAAAAGTATTCTGTACTTCTGTATGACAACTATTAAAGAAACTTGAAACTTGAACTTGGTAGTGAAAGGATTAAGGCCAAAGTGGCATGAATGTAATTTCTCGTATAGCAAGTATGCCTGATTGTTCACACCAGCAGGGAATCGCACCATGAACCTCCGGATTACCAGACGACTGCTCTACCTCCTGAGCCACTGTCACCCCCAAGGTAGAGTTGATTTGATTTATCATAGGTTAAATGGGAAAATTAAGAGCTTGGTAACTCTTGGACATTTTAAATCCATGATTTTAAACCATTCTGTCTCTGTTTGTCTCTGGTCTCGGACCAGAGAAAGTGTCTTTCTCTGTTGTATCTCACTGTTGTCTCTCTCTGTTGTCCCTCTCTCTTTCTCTCTATTTGATCCCCCTCCCCTCTGTGTGTGTGTTTCTTTCTCTGCTTTTCCTAGACTGCATGTATATATAATTGACAAAGCACATCCTACCCATCATCTGTACATTCACTGATATACAATTAACATAATAAAACCTTAATAACGTGTTTGTTTATCCATTTTAATAATCTGGTATATTTGTCTTGATTCACTCGCGGCTCGCGCTGCAAATAGACCAGACGACAAAGCTATCGCTGCAGATATCGAGCCGGCCAGTTCATTTATCTGTGCGTTACCAAGGCGACGGACCGGCAGTTTGCAATCAGACGGGGGGTTTTATATTAAAGTTTAGAATGGCCGTCATGCACAAGCTGTGCCTGGCTGCTGTAAGTATAGAGAGAGGGGTACAAAATAGTATTTTTCCACAAATTAATGTGATTACAGTGCCAAGAATTCCCCCCCGGTGTGAAAGACTAGATGCCAACACATCACCATGGTGAGTCAAATTGACTTTATTGACGTCTATTTTCGACGGCGAGCTAGTTGTTTATTTCTCAATGCGCTGCTTACAGACCCTGTGGAGCTAGCTTGCAAGGCTAGGACCAATCCAATCCCTCCACCCTCCTCCCTCCTCCTAACACACCAGCTAACATGGTACCAACACACTACGTTACATTTAACATTTTGTCATTTAGCTAACGCTTTTATCCAAAGCGACTTACAAGGTCTGTACGACAAGTCAGCAGGAAGGGTACGACTCTTTCAGCTGAGTAATAATGCTCATCAAAGTGCTGCAGTGTCGAGTGTACTGTATGTTAGTATATTAGGAAGAGTGCATGACAATAGAGGACAGTAAGAAGGTTATTCTTATTTATTTTTTCTTCATTTCAGATATTGATTGAAGAAGTGTGTCTTTAGACGACGTGAAAGAGTGGTGGGGTTTCGGCTGTCCTGTCTGTGGTGGGAAGTTCGTTCCACCATTGTGGAACGAGGACCGAGAATAGGCGGCTTCTCTTTGAACACATTCAACACACAACCACAACCTTTGTATTTCTGTTCTTCCAGAAACCAGACCAAATGACACAGGAGTGTGGGGAGGAACTAGATTTGAACATTAACCAAAGGTAAGAAAATGGAGTGACGGTCGTTGAGGACCAATGGGAATGAAGCATCATAATATATTATATTATATTATATTTATATATCGTTATTTTATTGGACACATTTATTTTCAAACTCATCTCGAATGCTGGTGGGGACAGTGGCAAAATTCCACAGACACACACCAAAGATATACCACACACCACACACACACACACACACACACACACACACCACAGATATACCACACCACACATACACACACACCAAATATACCACACACCACACACACACACACACACACACACACACACACACACACATCACACACCACATATATACCACACACACATTACAGATATACCACACACCACACACACACTCACACACCACATATATACCCAGTGGCGGACTGGGACACAAATTCAGCCCGGGACATTCAGACGCACCAGCCCACACACCGGCCCACGCACCGGCCCACGCACCGGCCCACGCACCGGCCCCGAAACCGGCCCACACATCGGCCGTTATGAAACACTCGTCCAGTATTAAACAACCCAAGGCTGTGGCTAAGGAGTCAACATCAGGGAGACCAAATCTACACAGTGCACACACACACACACACACGCACGCACGCACACACACACACACACACACACACACACACACACACACACACACACACACACACACACACACACACACACACACACACACACATATATATACCGTTACTTCCTGTCATTGGCATATGTTTTTTTTTTACTAACATCTTAGTGCCTCATTAGCCTAGGGATTAAGGATACATGAAGTATTAACTACACCATAATAATATTGAGGTCCATAGAAAGGTCTGTGCTACACAATTTCAGTTAGATTGGATTTATTGTCCTTTAATTTGGCACTCATGACATTAGTTGCTTGCCGTTTAATCAACATCGAAAGACCCCCCACTTCCTCCCAAACACCCATTCCAAGAGCCTGTTCGCTCTCTCTCTCTCTCTCTCTCTCTCTCTCTCTCTCTCTCTCTCTCTCTCTCTCTCTCTCTCTCTCTCTCTCTCTCTCTCTCTCTCTCTCTCTCTCTCTCTCTCTCTCTCTCTCTCTCTCTCTCTCTCTCTCTCTCTCTCTCTCTCTCTCTCTCTCTCTCTCTCTCTCTCTGTGTGTGTGTCTCTCTCTCTCTGTGTGTCTCTCTCTCTCTGTGTCTCTCTCTCTCTGTCTCTCTCTCTCTGTGTGTCTTTCTGTGTGTCTGTGTGTCTGTCTGTCTGTCTGTCTGTCTGTCTGTCTGTCTGTCTGTCTGTCTGTCTGTCTGTCTGTCTGTCTGTCTGTCTGTCTGTCTGTCTGTCTGTCTGTCTGTCTGTCTGTCTGTCGCTCTCTCTGTCTCTCCCCCAATTAAACTGTCCTATACTCTACATCACCAGCATGTTTCACAGCAAGTCACTTGTTCCTGCGATCCTGTCAATCACTCCATCAGTGTCCAGAGCCGTCAGGATCTCCTTCTCTGTGCACATGAGCATGAACGCCTCCAGATGCTCCTGGGTCAGAGTGGTCCTCAGTCGAGTCTTCACAAATTTCAGGGTGGAGAAGGTCCTCTCACAGGCAACTTGACTGAATGACAGTGTTAGGAGGAACTTGTAGCCCAATCCAATGACATGATAGGCATCAGTCAGCAAGTTGTACTTTGACAGTACATGATGCACACAAACAGGACAGTCTTTACATGAGTTGCAACTCTTGTTCTCCAGCTCCAGGTCTTCTTCTCCTTCTCCTCCATCCTCACCTCCGGTTGTCCTGACATTGTATGCATCCAAATGAGGCATCTTAAGTCTTTCCCAATGGTTGGCCAGGCTTGAGAGCTCAGCCTGCAGTCTTCCAGCAGTGGCTCTTTCATCAAACCTCTGCAGGTATTCGCTCAACTTTTGCAATGCTTCTGTTGGAAGGCCCGTTTCCATTATTTCAGGGAAATTCCGAGGATCAAGACATGCAAAGTCCGCGCAGAGTGGTCCATTTGCAGCATAGCGACTCTTAATGCTCTCCGTGACTGTGTCCAGAATGACATTGTGGACCTTGATCTTGTAGTTTGCCTCAGCATCTGACACAGGCTCATCTTCAGCCAACTCACCTGGCATGGCCGTCTTTCTCCTGACCCGTTTCTCTGGGAGCACAGTCTGGACCACAACTTCACAGTCTTCTTTCTCCTGCAGCTTGGCATTGGCCCACTCAACAAATGCATCTGCTGCTCTTTTCACCTCATCAAAATCCCTGACACACTTTTTGAGGCTCTCCTGGCTCCCTGTCACTAACCGATGAGCAGTCAGTAAGTCCATGCCACTGGTTTGGAGATACTTGGAGAGAGGTGACGTGATCTCAAATATTCTGAGAAATATCTGAGCGGTCAGTATAGTCTCGAACCTTAGGAGAGCCTCTAAGCCTCCTAGAGCCTTCTCTGGCTTTCGCTCTGACTGTTGGCTTCATGGAGACATCTTCTTCAATCTTTGTTAATGTTGACACCAAGTCGATGAACAAGGCATGGTCAGGATTGCCAAAACACCCGAAAATCTTGCTCAGAGCCCGATCCTTGGCCCACCACCTTGTCTCCCCGATTGTAGTAAGCCGTCTGTGTCTAGTATCTTCACTCACTTTCTCCTACATGTTCATACGCTTGTATGACTCTCTGATGAATACAGCAACATCATTAAGAAGTGAGAAGAGCGATGCACTGGCTACCACAATGCCTGTGGTGTCTCCTAGCACAAGGTTCAGGACGTGTGCGTAGCACCAGATGTGGACTTGGTTGGGAGATTCTGCGGAAAGCAAGGTGGAGAACCCCTTGTATTGGCCCTGCATATTTGCTGCTCCGTCAGTTGAGTTTCCCACACAGTTCCCAAGATTGATGTCCACCTTCGCCAGAGTTTTCCTCAGTAGCTCCACAAAATACTCCCCAGTTGACGACTCACAGTCAACCACAGCTACGAGCCTCTCGTCAATCACATCTGTCACATATCGGAGGATGACAGCACACTGGTCTTTAGACGTCAAATCCTGCGTGGTGTCGATCTGAACAGAAAACATGCCTGCCTCCCTGACTTCCCTAGATATATTTTCCTGGATCAGGTGGCAGATGACATTGATCACCTTGTTGACTGTGTTTTTGGAGAGCAGAGTAATAAAGGACCCTCTGCCTTTAGACCAGTGGAGGCTGCTGACCAAATTTTTAGGTGAAGCACAAATTATTATATTATATTATATATTAAATAATATTTTTAAAACATCCCCCACTGTGTGTCAGTGGTCAGTGGACACAGATGAAAACATATTAACATTAGGTGACAGCAGACCTGACCAGATGAAAACATATTAGGTGACAGCGCACCTGACCAGATGAAATCATATTAGGTGACAGCGCATCTGACCAGATGAAATCATATTAGATGACAGCGCACCTGACCAGATCAAAACATATTAGGTGACAGCGCACCTGATCAGATCAAAACATTTTAGGTGACAGCGCACCTGACCAGATCAAAACATATTAGGTGAAGGTGACAAGGAAGCCACAGACTCATACCCCCCCCGACACTCAACTAACCGCCTCGGACAGTCCTTCATACCAGTGGCCATCAGGCTCCACAACAGTGGGCAGCGACTGCTGCCAGACATCGACCTAGAACTAATAAGAACCCAAGTAGGACAATAACACTACCTTATGCATACTGCACCTTATGTGGATACTGTGATACTGTGAATAATGAATAATGTATAATTCAGTTAGTTAGATAGTAAATTATATTGACCTATTTGTTTACATTGCTTGTGTTGTTTTCACTACCTGTACCCCCCCCCCCTTCCCTCATGCTGCTATGATGCCTGAATTTCCCCAAGGGGATCAATAAAGGAATATCTTATCTTATCTTAAAAGGAAAGATGAAATTACCTACCTGGGTTCCATCCTATACAGGCAAATCTTTCCTGTGACAAAATGGGATCCAATGTAATAAAACTAAGTCAACCAACAAACTAGATTCCTGTACCGGATCTCCTCTCTGGTAAACAAGAATACCTTGAAGACTCTAACAGGAGCACTCATTCAAGGGTACTACGACTATGCTTGCACCTCATGGTACCAAAGCACCTCAAAGGCACTAAAAACAAGATTACAAACATCACAAAACAAACTGGTCAGACTACTGCTTGACCTTACTCCTAAAACCCACCTCACCCCTGTCCACTTTGACAACCTAGGATGGCTTAGAGTAGACGATAGAGTACAGCAACTTGCAATGGGCCTGGTCTACAAGATACACTACACCACTAAGATACCCATGTGCATGTCGAAATACTTCCCAAAGGTCAGTGAATACCACGACCACAACACCAGAGGGAGTTCCACAAATCATGTTCAACCCAGATAAAATAATTAAAAAAGTTAAAAAAAAAAAGTTTTTTTTAATAAAAGAAAATAGTCATAACTTAGAAATGAGATTGCATAGGTCTATGAATCGATATCGCGATTCTGTTTCGATTAATTGCCCAGCCCTACACTGTGTACAGTAAGTTAGCTTGGTGATTATCATTGTGATATAGGCTAAGCTGGCTAGCTACTGTTAGCATACAAGCACTGTAGCCTACTTACTTTTTCATCCACAACGTTTTTTCTGATCCAGATGCATAAATCCACTTCTTCATGTTGCTCATTTGCTGGTTTATACTTCGGTCTTAATGTTGACGCAAAGTTTAATTTAGCCTGACTTGACTTGTTATAGATGTACAGCTTACTAACTACTAAACAACAACTTTCTCATAGTCTCAACTTTCACATAGTCAAAATGGGCCCAGCTGCATGTCCGGAGGATAGGTTTAGCTCAGGCCAATCTCAAGTTTCTCAAGTTTCTTTATTAGTTGTCATACAGAAGTACAGAATACTTTTATACAAAATGCTTATTTATGTAACATTTTGTATAAAAGTATTCTGTACTTCTGTATGACAACTAATAAAGAAACTTGAGAAACTTGAGATTGGCCCGAGCTAAACCTATCCTCCGGACATGCAGCTGGACCCATTTTGACTTTGCAATGCAGAAATCTCTGATTGGATTTGCAAGGCTGCCAATCATATTCAACCTCCGTGTATTGGATGTCAAGGGCTGTCAATCAATCAACCCTCCATTCAATGGCAAGAGTTTAACTGCACAGACCATGCTTAGATGAAGTTAATAGCCTATTTTGATTCGCTGTTATTTATTATTTATTTAACAATGGGTCACACCTGTGAAGTTTTCTTCACGAATAATTACTGCAGGCAATACTGCAGTGCAGGCCTGCTCAGAGCTGTCAATTTTGGCAATTTTTGAAGAAAAAAAAATGCAGGAAAACATTTATTAAACAAAAATAATAATAATAATAATAATTTAAAAAAAATATATATATATATAGTTTTTTTTTTTTTTTTTTTTTTTTTTTAATATATAGGTATATGTAAATTAATAATAATTATGAATTATGAGTGAATTTGTGTTTCACGTGTTGTCATAGAGAAACCTCCACTGCTTTAGACCCAGTCTCATGCAGCTTTTTGCTTTTCTCGATACATTGGGCGACATGTTCCTGCAGGCATACATCGTATTTGCTGAGCATGATGATTAATTCTAAGAAGTTCCCATGGTCAACCGCAACGTTCTCAAGTCAAGAGTTATGCTGATTCGAATTTGTGGCCTCTGAAGCTTAGACCACACTTTCCAATGAGTTTGACTACTTCTATGATCCGTTCCATGACTTGTCGTTTCTTCCTGACCTGGTCTCGGTGTAGAGAGATTTGTTTGCCACTGAGTAGGCTTGCTATGTCTACTTCACTAGCCTTCATGAAATATGCTGTTGCACTTCCTCTGTGGACTTGGTTTCTCTCGTGCTCTTCTATCCTTTGGTGTACATGCCTCCAAGCAGTCATTCCCCCTTTGATGAATGAGCCGTCATTTGCTGATGACTTTGCATACACTAAACATACTGTACAGTAAAGCGAGTTGGATTTCTCACAATATGTAAGCCACTTTCTGTTGATTCCATCTTTGTTGTTGTAGATACTTCTACCGGTGTGTTTCTGTTTCTGCAGGCCGGGCAAAGTAATCAAAGCTCACTTCATCAGTCAACATCTCCATGTCTTTTGGTTCTTCTGTGCTGGACTGGGCTATCTCTCTCCCCTCACGGTCAGCTGTGCTGGACTGGGCTCTCTCTCTCCCTTCAGGGTCAGCTGTGCTGGACTGGGCTCTCTATCTCCCATCAGTGTCAGCTGTGCTGGACTGGGCTCTCTCTCTCCTCTCAGTGTCAGCTGTGCTGAACTGGGCTTTCTCTCTCCCCTCAGGGTCAGCTGTGCTGGACTGGGCTCTCTCTCTCCCCTCAGGGTCAGCTGTGCTGGACTGGGCTTTCTCTCTCCCCTCAGGGTCAGCTGTGCTGGACTGGGCTCTCTCTCTCCCCTCAGGGTCAGCTGTGCTGGACTGGGCTTTCTCTCTCCCCTCAAGGTCAGCTGTGCTGGACTGGGCTCTTTCTCTCCCCTCAGGGTCAGCTGTGCTGGACTGGGCTTTCTCTCTTCCCTCAGGGTCAGCTGTGCTGGACTGGGCTCTCTCTCTTTCCTCAGGGTCAGCTGTGCTGTACTGGGCTTTCTCTCTTTCCACAGGGTCAGCTGTGCTGGACTGGGCTTTCTCTCTCCCCTCAGGGTCAGCTGTGCTGGACTGGGCTCTCTCTTTCCTCGGGGTCAGCTGTGCTGGACTGGGCTTTCTCTCTTTCCTCAGGGTCAGCTGTGCTGGACTGGGCTCTCTCTCTTTCCTCAGGGTCAGCCGTGCTGGACTGGGCTCTCTCTCTTTCCTGAGGGTCAGCTGTGCTGGACTGGGCTTTCTCTCTTTCCTCAGGGTCAGCTGTGCTGGACTGGGCTCTCTCTCTTTCCTCAGAGTCAACTGCATAAGAAGAACATCAGCA
Source organism: Notolepis coatsorum (assembly GCF_963971535.1). Lineage (NCBI taxonomy): Eukaryota > Metazoa > Chordata > Actinopteri > Aulopiformes > Paralepididae > Notolepis > Notolepis coatsorum. The sequence goes on from NC_140168.1 coordinate 158,233,066, forward strand.
ATCAATAATAATGGCTTGAATTCATACAGCGTTTTTCAGCCTTTTGAAAACACCCAAAGTAGTAGTAGTAGTAGTTACTTAGGCCTTTTATTCCTTTCGGAACATAGGCCATTGATGAAAAGTTTCCACCCGTCTGTCTTGCGCCATCCTCTCCAGCTGTTTCCACGTCAGTCCCCTTGTCTTGAGTTCCTGCTCAGTGTCTCTTCTCCGGGTGTTTTTGGGTCTTCCTCTGCCTTCCTCTGCCTCGCTTGCCTTGTGGGTTCCAGGTTAATGCCTGTTTGGTTATTGCGGTTTTGTGTCTTCGAAGTGTGTGCCCAATCCAGCTCTATTTTCTCCTGGTCAGCTGGACCTCCACTGATTCTTGCTTGGTGCATTCCCACAGCTTGATGTTGGTGATTGTGTTTGGCCAGAAGATCCTGAGGATACGTCTCAGACAATGGTTGATGAAGGTCTGCAGTTTATTGTTGATGTTAGTGGTGGTTTTCCAGGTTTCAGAGCCATATAGCAGAATGGATTTGACATTGGAGTTTTTTTTTGTATTTAATTTTTTTATTATTTTTTAAACAAACACATAAACAAACATGACAACACACGATAAGATATACAAGCATTAGTTGACAGTGCACATCCAATGAAATCACATTTTAGCTAATTGTCATATATAGGATATACCCTTAATACCTGTTATCTAAAAACCTACACACATATGCTCCAGCTCGTACCCCCCCCCCTCCCGGACCCCCCATTGGATAATCCATCCATTTTCCCTCGCTCCTAACCAGACATTACCATTATATGCTAGCTTTTATTTTCTCCACCACTTCTAACCACAATGTCATTTTGGATTCATTGAGACCCAACATTCTTGCTATAGATATTTCTTGATAGATCACATCGAGATATGTAATAATCCAGACCTTTCGGCAAATTTTTTCCGGTTGGAACCATCGTGATGCTATCAGCTTTTTAGCCACTGTGATACCCGATAAAACCAATCTCTTTAGCTGTGGATGTACTGCACACTCAAAAACATCATTCAGCAGTAATACAGAGGGGTGTACAGGTATATTCCAAGTTAAGAGATTTGATAATTGCTGGGTCACCTCTTTCCAGAATATCTTAACTGGTGGGCAGTCCCAGTACATGTGCATAAATGTCCCCTCGTCCCCATTTGTACATAAAGAGCATTTGGAGTCTTGTATAAGACCCATTTTTTTCAGTCTTATAGGAGTCAAGTATGTCCTGTGAATATAGTTAAGATTGATTTGTTGATGGTCCGGGTTCCTTGATGTGAGTCGAACATTTGCCCAGGCTTCTTGCCAATCAAAATCACTTTCCAGGTCTGGTATATCCCTCCTCCAGACGGAGTCTAGGTGGAGGGTTTCATATGCGGACGTTAGTAATTGATGATAAAAATCTGAAACAAAACCTCTTGATGTCTCTCTTTCATAGAAGAATTTGTGGTATCTGTGGTGTTCAATTGGTTTCGTTAATGGAACACCTTGAGTCTTCAAACATAACAATAACTGTAAGTAAAAAAGATGTGTGGACTTGGTGAGATTAAATTTCTTCTGTATTTCTTCATAACTACAGAAACCCTGTTTGTTAAAAATATCCCCTAATGAGTGTATGCCTTGCTTTTCCCATATACTGTAGGGAATCTTATAGGTCGTTTTCCAATCAAGAGTGCATTGTTATTGAATAAGGGAGTATGATTGTGCCATTTATGTGGGTTAGGATATTTTTTTTGTGTTTCACGCCATATCCGGATCGCATGAGTAATTATGGGGCCAAATTTCCGTTCGCAATGCTTGATTGGTAGTTTAGTGTATGCTATGTCCTTCAGTCTATGTGGGGCTACTATGTTTTCTTCTAATTTTCTCCAGGATACTAATGCTTGGGGATCAAACCATGTTGTCAATGGTCTTAATGTGTATGCCTTAAAATAGTGGAAAAAATCTGGAAATGCCATGCCACCGTCTGCTTTATTTCTCTGTGCGGTGGATCTTTTTATACGTGGTGGTTTGTTATTCCAAATAAATTTGTATGTGGAGGAGTGTAATCTTTTCCAGTAACCCTCTGGAGGGGGTAACGGTAGCATTGAGCTGAAGAAGTTGATTCTAGGTAGTACGTCCATCTTAACTATTGATATCCGTGCCTGTACTGAGTTTTTAAGTTTTGCCCACCTATCAAGGTCGTCTTTGATTTTGTTTTGGATTTTTGTGTAATTGTGCTTCACCGTTTGTCTTATGGTGGGGAATATTTCCACTCCCAAACATCTAAAATGTTTTACCATAGGTATCTCTCCTGGGAGGGTTATATCTTTTTTTGCAGGGGCGTTAAGTGGAAGGAAAGCCGACTTCGGCCAATTTATCTTGAATCCCGATAAATCTCCAAAGTTCTCAATCAACTTGAGCAGATGAGGCAGTGTGGTGTTGGGGTTTTGCATGAACAGTATTACGTCGTCCGCATATAAACTAATTTTATGTTGTGTGCCCTTGATTACGATTGGTTCTATGGATTGGGATTGTCTTATGTATTGTGCTAAAGGTTCTAATGATAGATCGAATAGTCCGGGACTAAGAGGGCAACCCTGTCTAGCTGAGCGTGATACCGGAAAGATTCCGGAGGTGATTATACCTGTTGTAATCATGGCAGATGGGTCTTTGTATACTACTTTAATCATATCAATGAAACCTTTACCTAACCCCATCTTCTCTAATACTGCCCATAGATACGACCATTCCAGCCTGTCAAAAGCTTTCATTGCATCCAGGGACAGCATCGCCTTAGGTATGGTGTCGTCCTTGTCGGCATCTAGTATGTGCAGTATTCGTCTTATGTTATCAGTGATCAGGCGGCCTCTTATGAAGCCAGTTTGGTCCGGATTAACTAAAGACGTCATATGCTTTTGTAATCTGATGGCTAATACCTTAGAGTGCAGTTTGATATCGGTTCCGAGGAGGCTTAAGGGTCTGTAACTACCGCACTCGGTGGGGTCTTTGTCTTTTTTGAGAAGGACTGTTATGAGTGCAATATTGTCGTTCTTATGGAAGTTCCCCTCCTTGACTGAGTATAAGATCATATTTAGTAATAAGGGTCCAATTATGTCCCAACAAGAGAGGTACATTTCTGGTGGGATACCGTCTCTTCCAGGAGCCTTACCACTTTGCATTTCGGATATGGCCTTCTTGAGTTCCTCTAGTGTGATCGGTGTTTCTAACTGTTTAGCGTCATCCTCTGAAAGTTTAGGGAGAATAATTTGATTAAGATATGTGTCCATTTTGTTTTGATCGAAGGTCGTTTCTGATTTATATAAGTTGGAGTAGAATTCTTTGAATGTCACGTTTATTTTTTCCGGGTCTGTTTCAAGTACTTGTTGTGCTCTAATGGTAGTTATATCTGCAAATTTTGCATTAATTCTTAATCGCATGGCTAATAGGTGACTAGGTTTAGAACCTTGGGAGTACTGCTGTTGTCTTGTGCTACGTATTTGTATTTCCGATTGTTGTCTGTATATGGCATTGATCTCTTTTTTTAGTACCTTAACTTGATTTTCTAGTCGAGTTGAGTTGTTGTATTGTAAAGAATTAAATAACGTTGAGTAAAGCGTTTCCAGTTCAGCCAGTTTTGTGCATCGATTCTTGCGCATTTTGGAGGAAAAGCTATCAGTGAAATCCTTGATCATTCCCTTTACCGACATCCATATTATTCTGGGGTCTTGCACCGAGTTTGCATTCTCCCGTAGGAATACTATAAGAGCTTCTTTGAGTTGTGTAATGAATTCCTTGTTATTAAGCAGCATCGAGTTAAATCGCCATCTTGGGGCTCGGGAAGATAGTATACCAAATGTTCCTTTTAGGAGTAAATAACAGTGATCTGATAGTGCATTGGGTATCATTTCCACTTCATAGTTATCAAATAGTCTCGGGGATGCAAAGACATAATCTATTCTGGATAATGTGTTATGTCTCGCAGATCGACAAGAGTACTTTCGGGTCGTGGGATTAAGTGATCGCCATAAGTCATTTACACCTGTAATCTTCGACCAATCCTTTAATGCATTAGATGAATTATTTTGTTCGCTGGAAAAGGTGAGGTAAGATTTGTCCATCCTTGGATTCCAAATGGCATTAAAATCTGCACCTATTATAAATGAGTAATCGGGATGGTCTAACATTGCTTTGGTTAGTGTAGTGAAGAAACCCTCTTCGTACAAATTTGGGGCGTATACCGCTGCCAACGCTATTTTCCTGTTCTTGTGTACAATCTTAGCTATAGTTATCCGACCATCTACATCAGACCATACTCCCTTTAATTCAATATTCAACTTACGTCTAACGACTATGGCTACACCTCGAGTTCTCGTACCAAAAGAAGAGTGACTAATATTATGATATGTGTTGTCCGCTAACGTATCTATGTCTTTCCCTAGAATGTGCGTTTCGCTTAGCAGAGCAACGTCCACCTGTTCTTTTTTCATCAGTGTGAGCACGCTTTTGCGTTTGTGTTGGTTATTTATTTCCCCAGTGTTCCAGATCATTATATTCAAACTAGCCATAATCTATACATGTTGTTGTGTAGTTATTGGTAATGATTCTGGAGTGCGAGGCAACAATAGATATACATCCAACTAGTGAGGTCCCGTTGAGAGCCGAGCTTAAAAACATACATATATACAAATAAAAATCCCCTTTCCCCCCCTCCCATCGGGAGTCGTACAGGATTGTGTCCCATAGACACATCCTACACTTATGACTCCCTCCCTTAGGCCACCGGATTACCCAAATTGTGCTTTGTAATCCTATTCTTCCTATGCTAATTGCCATAGGATCTAAAACGTTCATTCTAATTCGATAGAATGTCGCTTTTGGTCTTGCGCCTTCCCATTAACACTTTAATCGCCGGAAACGCCGAAACTCGTCATTGCCCGCCATGCTCATTCTGCCGAAGACGCCGTAACACGTCTTTGATATCAATATTTAAAAAATCTGTGATCGAAATCATATTTCTCCTCCGGGGACCTGAGATATACTGCTGAGCTCCACTCAACTCTATAACGGTTCAAGAGCGCCATCTGGTGGCCGATCGGCAGATCGCCCAACAGGAAGTGACGCGCCAAACAGGAAGTGCTCACCCATATTTCGTCCGGGCACTCGCGATCGTTAGCAGGACTCCATCTCGACCCACTGGATAATCAATCGCTCGCCCTAACTCAATAAACAACGTTATTTGGACGTATATAGTATTATACAACCTGGAAATGGTTCATCTAGATCAACATCCCATAATAGAAAACTGTCTACTCCAAGCTGATCGCCCAACGGCCCGAGAAGACTGGGGTAAGTTTCAGCGTTTATTATTACCGTGTTCGATATAAACTGCTCTGATTATCATATGACCCACACTAGATGAATGATATAACGTTGCCCACGGAATTATAAACGACCCCCCGCCCATCCGGTCAACATCAGATCATACGTAGTAACTTCTAGAAGTACCTCCAGTTGAAATTTTTTATCTGGCACCGATCGCTACCAAACTGTATTTGATCATCAATATAATGCATTTGGGGCTATAAATCAAGTTCTGGAGAAAGCTGCAGAAAACGATAAAAACATACTTATACCTTAGACCGTATTTTAGTATGAATATGTGAATGAAAAAGTATAACGTTGTTACACCCTGAACAATAGATATAGGACATTGAATGGGCCATAATAATGTCAATTTAGCAATAGAATTTAAAAGGTTATAGCCCTGCAAAGAAGGGGAACTTCTCCATAGACAAATAGAGCTGGCTAGGGATGGTAAATTATGAATTTAACCATGGCGATCAAAGTGTTAATGTACTAACAATAGTTTGAAAAATTAAAAATATACCTTCATTAATATATTCATTTGAACCTTCTACTAACTTATGTAGGAAACATCAGAAAAAAGGAAAATAGTGGAGATAAACACTAACACCTTAAAATGAAAAAAGATAACAATGAAAGATAAAAAAATTAAAAAAGGAGTGAGAACTAAAATAAAACTCATCAGAGAAAAACAGATCAAATAAAATTTAGTAAAGAGAAAAAAGAGAAAAACAGAGACTTTTAGAGCTACATTGTGCAAATCTCTAAATCAGTGGAGTAATTATTTAAAATATTAGAATAACCTTGTTGTGCTTATACATTTAGATGTGGCTAATGTCTTTTTATTTTTTATTTTTTTAAAGCCTTATTAAAGCCTAAACTTCAGTCCTTGAATCCTATGCTTATTCACACCGGATGTTAGTGTTAAATTTACAGGCCTTCGTTGAAGGGGTGCATTATATTCTAGAAGGTTGTAGAATACTAGTAAATATGTAAACACTGCTGTTATGATCCAGAATGATCTTCCTACCCAGGGGTCATGACCTTCTAGTATTTTCCGGGATATTCCTTTGTGTCCCTGAGCAGTCGAGAGATGAGCCCAGAATGTTCCAGAATATTCATAATGTCAATGTTGGATTATTGTCTCCACAGAGACCAGAAGACTGTAAATATAATGCCTTACGAGCCATATTAAACATCTTGTGCCTTATTGTTGCCAGCGTGCATATCATCTGTTACTTTTGTTGAGCCGTGGTAAAGTCATTCTAATAAAATTACTAAAATACAAAGAAATAGAGAGATGAGTAAGCTTATCTGATTCGAGCCAGTGTTGCGTCCTGCCCGGGGGGACCTGATCCATGTAGCTTCATGTAATCTTCGGCAGCTTTAGGCGTGCGTATTCCCTGTCTAATACCGTCTTTTCCCATGATCGATAATAGTGCCGGGTAGTTAAGAATTGGCCTGAGACCGCTCTTGAACATTCTCTGCATCACATCCTTGTAGAGGAAACGCTGAGCGATGGCCTCCTTACATAGATCTTCGTAGATAGCTATTGAATTTTCACCATATTTCAGTTTCCCCCTTTGATTGCGCGCTGCTCTAATGATGGTGTCTCTTATTACCGTCTTACGCAGGGTAACAATGATAACTCTCGGACCGTTACCTCTTTGGCCTCGTGTACCGACTCTGTAACATTGGTCCACTGTCGGCGCTGTGGGAAGGTTGTTATTACCTAAAATATCTACTAACACTGTTGGAAAGCTGTCGTCTGTGCATTTGACTGATTCATCCAGTCCCACGATGCAGATATTATTTCGCCTGTAGTAGCGTTGGGTCTCGAGCTGCCTCTCCATTGCTTTCTCTTCGACTTCTTGTATTTTCTTCAGACATTCTTCCTCCACCTGTTTTATCTCCGTCGATAATTCTGTTAATCCATCGTTGAGGTTCTTCTCGTTCACTTGGACCCTCTGTGTAATTTCTATCACCGTATTCTCCACTGCCATGATTCGCCCGGCCTGTACAGCGGCTGCTTCCATAACCAGTTCGAATTTAGCATCGATGTGTGCTTTGAATTCCTCGATAGCGACCATCTGTTCCTTCATCAGGATAGTCAGAGAGTTGAAGTCGGGATGTGAAATTGCACTGCTTGTGTCAGATGATGTTGTGGGTGCAATGATGGACCCGATGAGTTTGTTGGAGATTATCTTCTCAAATTCCCCTGCTTTATCTTTTACTGTATTTTTACACGTCATTACCGTTGTGTCGTCAACTGCTGTCTCCCTCTCGGGGCCAGTCGTCGTTGGTCCCGGTATATTCTCTACTATAGTCCCCCCATCGGGGCTAGTCTCCAATGGTACCGCTGCTGCGTCAGCTGTGCCCTTCGAACGTGTCAAAATCGGCGCCGTTGGAGGGTTTTTCTTTCCACTCTTTTTCTTATCATTAGTATCCATGTTGAGTCTTTCTGTCTTTTGATATAGTTAGTAGAAGGTCTTATCGATACATATGATGTGGTTTAATCTCTTTTGGTATTGTTCAAATACGTTTTTTAAACGAAATTAACGTTGACGGGAGCGGAGCTATAACCAAACGCGTATCGATTTACATTGCGTTCAAACCGGAAGCCCTTGACATTGGAGTTGAAGATTTTGAGCTTGGTGTTGAGTTTGATGTTTCAGGTTTTCCATATCTTGTTTAACATGTTGAAAGTTGCTCTTGCTTTTCCTATTCTTGCCCTTACATCTTCCTCAGTCCCGCCATCAACAGCTATAACACTACCCAAGTATGTGAATTTGTCAACCTCTTCCAGTGTCTGGCCCCCGATGGTTATGGGGTTTGTGCTTTTATTATTGACTCTGATTACTTGAGTTTTTTGTCCATTTATTTTAAGCCCAATTCCAGCTGCAATTGTTTCTAGCAGTTGGGTTTTGTCTTGCATCTGTTGATGGTTGTGTGAGAGTAGTGCGATGTCATCCGCAAAGTCCAGGTCTTCGAGGTGCTCCGTTAGACTCCACTGGATGCCAGTCTTTTTATTGGTTGTGGTTTGCCTCATGATCCAGTCGATGCATAGGAGGAAGAGGAAGGGGGAAAGTAGGCAGCCCTGTTTCACGCCGGTGAGCACTTTGAAGTGTTCTTGTGCACATCCGTTATGTAACACTTGGCATTTCATGTCCTGATACATGTTCTTGATTATGCTGATGTATTTTTTAGGGATTCCATAGTGTGCCATGAGTTTCCAAAGCAGCTCGCGGTCTACACTATCGAATGCCTTTTCAAAATCTATGAAATTGATAGACAGGGGTGTGCCATTCTATGGATTGCTCGATGATGATCCTGAGGGTGGCAATTTGGTCACTGCACGATCTACCGTTCCTGAAACCGTAGTGGTAGTAGTAGTAGTTTATTCAGTCATCATCTCACACAATACAATATACACCATCATTTAACAATATTTGATTTTACAGTGACTGAAAAGGTACAGACTGAAGCATAATGCTTATATATGCCTGTCCTATATACGTAACAAAAATTACAAAAATTAAGACTCCAAAACAGTATTCTAAAAGAAAATAGCAAAAAAAACTGTATTATCCACCCTTGTAGTTTTCAAAAATAGCTTTACAAACCATTTTCTTAAAAACCAAAAGTGAATTACTCATTCTTAACTGTATATCAGCATTGTTCCACAAAGCGCTTCACAGCATTCACATCAAGCATTCACACTCACACAGTCAAACGCTCTACTGGTGGTGGTGAGCAGCATCAGCAAACACAGCTGCCCTGTGGCAGACTGACGGAATCATGTCTGCTATTCAGCGCCAACCACCATCAACAACCTTCATAAATACATTCAACATTAATGGAATAGGCTAACTACCAACTTAGCTGTAGCAGTTAGCTGTTATATGCAATCACATTTGTTTAACTACGGGGTAGTAGTTGACCTAGTTGTTAGCTTAAGCTAATTAGCTGTGGTTATTTACAAACATGTAGATGAGACTAATCATATACAGATCGAGAACATGGCTAACAGTTTGGGAATTCTAAGGTACATCTTATTTAACCTGTTCCACACAATGTGAAAATCCGCATAAAATATATACCTAGGTAAATGGAATATTGCTCCACTTCTACAAGGGCTATTTGCATATTCTTGGTATCTAGGTACATCTATGGACCTCAGGGAATGTATTCACAGTGTCAGAAATATTGTGTCTATTACTAGGCTTGCTTAAATTGTGATGAAACAAAGGAGAATATGAATTATGATTTTTCTTTGCATCTTTGACAGTGAATAACACCATGATAATAATGACCAAACTTAAAAAACTGCCACTGACCACGTTCAGTACCCTCTTGAGATCATGTGTACAAAAAATCGAAGGAAATTAATAAAGGGAAGATGATAAAACCGAAGGTTCTGTAGATACAGTACTGAATTCTCCCATCCGGACCAATGCAATTTGAAATATTATTATAGAATATAGAATAGATGCTTATACATTACCTTATTATAGCCAATTTGCACATTATATATATATATATATATATATATATATATATATATATATATATATATATATATATATATATATATATATATATATATATATATACATATATTATCTTTCAAATGCCTGAGTTCAATTTGGATTTAGTATCACCAGGCGTGCATAAGAACAGATAATGATATCTACTTTAATCTAGTGTACTTTTAAATTTTCCCCACAGTGCAACCATTTTGAAACTAATTTCAGATCTAATTGTTTCTACATGCTAACAATAGGGAGGAGAAACTAACTGCGTTTCAATACTTGTCAAAAACTTTACCTTTTGTGGCTTATTATCACGAATAATAACAGTTATTGACATAATTCAGAATTCAACTCTGAACTTTGAACCCCCATAGAACTTGCCAGGAAGTGTAGTTCGGAAAAATTGGTGGTCGACAGCTATGCATGTCCTCTACGAAATGGCCACAAAAAGACTACAATTACCATGGTTAAAAATTTCCATTTTCGTTTCAAGCTTGGAATGGAAGTTCGAAAATCGAAAACTTAAAACTATCTTTTAACACGTTTAACCTATTGCTAAACTAACGTATTGATGATAATATACATTCTACATGCTTTTGTGACATGTTAGTGATGTTAATACTTGAAAACGTTTGATTTTAAAATCGCTAATTTTTTGCATCACTCTGAAAAATATGGATCTATGATCATAATGTAATTTAGGGGTCAGTACCGACCCAGGGGGATGGAACAGGTTGTAAAATGGCAACTAATCAATTCAATCAATTAGATTACCAATATTATATCAACATGAACATTTGGAAGGGAACATAATAGTATTTTATTTTAGTATTTACTATTATAATATTAGTAGCCGATTAATTTGCAGCCCGTCCTAGGTTCTGATTGGCTCTCTAGGTTAGCACTTTAGCTTCTGATGCTGTGGTGGGCACTAGTCCTAACATTGCTAACTAAACGTTTAGTCAGAGAAAAAAACGTCACGAGTCACGACTATTTACGTCCACGTGCTGTAAGGAATCAGGAATACGGAAAGCACATTGTCTTGTAATAGAATGACTGAAATCACTGCAAGAGCTAGTATAGGCTAGCTAGCCCTCATGAACCGGCGGACACCAACAGTAGAATATGCACTAGGCTACTGCACGTACCTGTCATGTTACTGTTGGTTCCTTCCACTTGAACTTCATCATCATTAGCAGCAGCAGCTACTCTAACGCCAGCCCTTCCTCTACTAAACACGTCTGTAATTTTAAAACATTGTTCTGTGTCTTTTACTAGCAATTTTTGTTTTTTAATTCTAGCTTTTTCAGCTCCACCCTTTTTTTTTTTTGCGTTCTCCATTTCTGCGCTTCTAGGCCTACTCGCGGTTGGGAGGAAACGTGAATCTCATTCACTGATGTCTCATGTCTCATTCAAGACTGGCTAACAAAAGCACTTAACACCAAGAAAACAGTGTGTATGATGTTCACAAAGTCACCAGTAGAGGTCACTCACTCTAATGTGTTTCTGGGAGAGGCGGAGCTGGACATTGTACATTAATTCAAGTATCTTGGGGTCACATTGGACTCTACATTGACCTTCAAAAAGTCATGTGAAGAAAGTGACAAACACAGTCAAGTTTAACATCGAACACTTCAGGCAGATCAGGCCCTGCCTGCCAGTTAATGCTGCAAGGATGTTTCTGCATTCAATGATTTTATCACACATCGAGTACTGTTTTATCAGCTGGTCTCTTTCATATGTCACTACTCTTACACCAATAAAATTACATATAAAAAAAAGCCATAAAAGTATTTGATAGGAAACCAAATTAATTTCATCACTGTAATGTTTTAGAAAAACATAACATGCTAAGTTTTGGTTGACACTGAAGTTAGTAAAATGCCATCTGAATTATGAAAAAGCTTTCTTGATGGAGAAACAGTGTATCAAAAATCTGAAAGAAGGAAAGATAGCCTACTGTTTGAAATGCTCACAGTTGTTAGATTACTGCTTCCCTCTGCTGATCAGCTCTTCCACCTTAGAGCTATATCTCCAGGCAGCCTCACGTTGTTCACTAAGTACAACATTTGACGACACAGAAGCGAATTGAGTTTCTCTCGTTCTATGTCACGGATAGGCTAGGGGACACACACTGGCCCACATACTGGCCCACACACTGGCCCACACACTGGCCCACACACCGGCCCACACACTGGCCCACATACTGGCCCACACACCGGCCTACACACTGGCCCACACACTGGCCCACACACCGGCCCACACACCGGCCCACACACTGGCCCACACACTAGCCCACACACTGGCCCACAATGGCCCACACACTGGCCCACACACTGGCCAACACACTGGCCCACACACTGGCCCACATACTGGCCCACACACTGGCCCACACACCGGCCCACACACTGGCCCATATTAGTGGCCCACACACCGACTCACACACTGGCCCACTGGCCCACACACCGGCCCACACACCGGCCCACACACTGGCCCACATACTGGCCCACACACCGGCCCACACACCGGCCCACACACCGGCCCACACACCGGCCCACACACCGGCCCACACACTGGCCCACACACTGGCCCACACACTGGCCAACACACTGGCCCACACACTGGCCCACATACTGGCCCACACACTGGCCCACACACCGGCCCACACACTGGCCCATATTAGTGGCCCACACACCGACTCACACACTGGCCCACTGGCCCACACACCGGCCCACACACCGGCCCACACACTGGCCCACATACTGGCCCACACACCGGCCCACACACCGGCCCACACACCGGCCCACACACCGGCCCACACACTGGCCCACACACTGGCCCACACACTGGCCCACACACTGGCCCACATACTGGCCCACACACCGGCCCACACACTGGCCCATATTAGTGGCCCACACACCGGCCCACACACTGGCCCACACACTGGCCCACACACTGGCCCACACACTGGCCCACATACTGGCCCACATACTGGCCCACACACTGGCCCACACACTGGCCCACACACCGGCCCACATTAGTGGCCCACACACTGGCCCACACACTGGCCCAAAAGAAGATTGTAAAAAAAAAGTTATACACGTTTTTTTTATTATTATTATTTTTGGACCAGCCCACTTTGGTTCCGGCGGCCCATCGGGATTCGTCCCGAACGTCCCGATGGCCAGTCCGGGCCTGGATATACCACACACCACACACACATATCAAACACCACACACACCACATGTATACCACATATCACACACACCAGATATACCACACACACACATATATCACACACCACACACACACACACCAGATATACCACACACCACAAATATACCACACACACACTACACACACACCACACAAAGACAGAGCCTGTCCAATGCATCACTTATCTTGTTTCGTTTAATTCAGATAACATTGAAGGCTCTCAAAGACATGTTGTGCCCACAGAAACCCTTAGATCTCAGAGACAGTTGTTTCCACGCTTTATCACAAAGACAAGCATTGCCACGCTTCCACCCTGCTCTCTTTAAAGCTTGGTGGACCGTTCCGGTGTGAGAGAGAGAGAGAGAGAGAGAGAGAGAGAGAGAGAGAGAGAGAGCATTCAGTAGGACTCAATCAAAGGCCATGCAATTGAGTGATGTTAGTTGCGATGACTATCAGCAGGTCGTTTCTTTGTTACTCATCACTTTATATACTTCCTGTCCAATTAAATGGACTGCATTTACATAGCGTTTTGATCCTAAACAACTTATGCCTCACATTCACCCGTTCACTCACACAATTACGGCAGAGGCACCCTGCTCATCGGGAGCAATTAGGGGTTAAGTGTCTTGCTCAAGGACACTTCGCCGCGCTGCACGGGAGGAGCAGGAATCGAACCGGGAACCTCCGGATTACCAGACGACTGCTCTACCTCCTGATCCACTGTCGCCCCGTGTCGTGAGACCAAGGATATTGCTTTCCCAGTGTATGGCCCTCCTGAGGGTTCTCCCCCACTCCTCCTTAATTAAGATGTTTCCTCATGAATGTTTTGTGGGTCTTTTTCTGGTCAAGGTCAGGAGAGGGTGTTCCGTTGTGGGCCTGTGGAGCCCTTTGAGACATTTCACTGTGATTAAGACACAAATAGACTCGACTCGACTGTACCTTGCTAGCTGTTCATAGGACAGCAGCCCACGTGTTATCAAAGAAACAGAGATACCATTAGGAAACAGAGATAGTACTATATTTAACGTAAATAAACCCAAATATTCACCTTATACACCCCATCCACTTCTGCCATTGTCTCTTGATTTCCCTGTAGCTGAACTTCGTCATAATGCTAGCTAATGTGTATAAATAACTCATCTATAAGCTCCTTATCCATATAGTTAGATCTCTGCAAAGAAACAGAATGAGGGGCGTTTTTCATACAAAGATTACGGACTTTGAAGGCCAATGTATCCTTTTCTAGATAGTATCACAAGCTCATAGGAAGTTGAAAGACACATTCTGCAAGCTGGCAGAGTCCGTGTTACCTAGGAACATAAGGTGAATGGTGTGGTATTACATTTATTTTGTAAAGTGTCAACTCTTTGCAGGTTTTCTAGGTCTATAGGCAGGGCAATTAATTCAGGCGCTCAGCACAAGAACCTTGAGCAATTTTCCACCTCTTGCATTTAAAATGGGCAACACCTGGCTCCCCATTGCCCCCTCGCATACGGCATGGCCCCCTGTGGTCACTGCCCGCGGCCTACAGAAGAGCCAACCACACACACACCTGTGGAGGGCAAATGGCAGCAATTCAACCAGAAAGATAACATCTGGTATAGAGGGGGAGAGGAAATCAGGACAGATGAGGACATGGTGGGAGTTATGGGAAGAGGATGCACACTTGGCCCATAAAAGAAGTGTCCACACTTTGTCTTCGACACCTAAAAAGAAAAACTGATCTCATGGATCACGTCCATCCATTCTCTCTCTGTCTGCACCACCTGACTCATCCACTTCCTTGCTACAGCCTTTTTATTGGTTGCCACCCTTAACCTCTTAAGTCCTAGCCATATTTTCAGAAAATTGGTAAATCATCCGGTTTGCGATGCAATGTGCTGAGATTTTTACAAGCGCATATTTAGCTAATAACACTTAAAATCATTGGTAAACCAAACAACTGCCTCATTGAACTGCTGCGGTAAGGCAAGTGATACCGGAGTGTCATGGCAAGCACAGAGAGACTCAGAAGAAGCTTCTATCCTCAGGCCATCAGAATGCTAAAGGACAATAACACTATGTATCAACCATCAAATGCACTCACAGCACACACATCCACACGCACACACTCACTTTAAAACAGACAACTCACTGCAGCACCCACTTTACCCACTTTAGAACACCTAAACACACTTTATATTTATTGGTAAAGAATTTGCACTACAACACATATCTCATTACACCTTACTGTACATTGTACCTAAATTGTACCTCATCCCATTTCTGCTTTGTACTGTATAGTATATTGTATTGTAACTCAGTTACTTCTACTCTGCATTGCACATTGCAATATATGTATATACTGAACACTTTTGTCTACGTAATTGACTTATATTTTATACTTGCTATACTTATTTTATACTTATCTATTTTTGTCTAGCACATTCTCTGGAGTGTAACAGAAAGAAGCATTTTGTATAAAAGTATTCTGTACTTCTGTATGACAACTAATAAAGAAACTTGAGACTTGAACTAGTACTGAACATATACACTTTGACTGCTGTTTTGATAGGGTTAGGGTCTTTACTCTTGGCTACATTTGAAAAAGAAACGCAACATTAATTAATACGGACTGTATTGATCTATTTATGATGTGAAATAAATCTCACCCGGTACAGGGCTGATCGGGCTTAAAGGGGAACTATCTTATAAATGGCCTTTTTCAGTGTTTAGCATTGTTTCCTAGCTATATGGACTTATATTAATAGGATCTATGTCTCTAATTCTCATATTGGCGCATTCTTCCAATTCTCCTCTCACAATATTCACCCTCACTGAACTGAGTCACCTGAAAATGTGCTGATCTGTGATGTCAGAGATGTCTCAGCTGCATAATAATGTGGCAACTCAGGCACCAGGCCACGTAGTGGTTGGAGCCCAGCCTCAAAACGGCTCAAGATCTTGAGGTAGAAAAATGCTGTTTTTGAGTACTTGATTAGAAATACAAAACAATGAATTAAAAAAAAAAAAAATACAGAGATGTTCCATAGACTCACAGGAATTGTGTAAAAGTGCCCAAATAGTGAAAGAAATAGTAAAAATAGTTCCCCTTTAACTCATTCTGCGCCAACCACGTAATATTACGCGTTTGCTCGCCAGCGGTTGAGCGCCAAACACGTAATATTACGTTTTTAGATCATTTGATCTTTTTCCTCTGATCCCCATTCTAAATCATCATCTGGATCATTCTAGCCGTCCCTGGATCATTTGTATACGTTGGAATTGCAATGCCGATCGAATATCACTAGGTGGCAGTATCGCCTACCTTTTGAACTCGCATAGAAAGGCAACAGGCTATCGAGGCTCGCTCTGTGGGGGAGGAGCTCTTCCAAAGCAATCGCTAGCAGATCTGATCGCCTCAAAACCTATAGTGTCCCGTAAACACGTGTAATTACATATAAAGGAGTAATCGTGATCGCCAATGGGATCATTGGAATTATTCTTTTTGGATTACCTTCTGGCTAAGGTAAGGACCCGCTATGTCTATTTTACCGAACGTGAAACATGTTTATGTAACGATTTTGTGAAGGTACATATGTACATGTTATATACCTTTGATTTGTGAGTATTTGGGGGTTCAGGGAATCAACCAGAACGATTCGGGCTTATTGCACATACATCTCGCAATCTATGAAAAAAGACTGGATTATGGAAATGCGTGATGTTTAGCGTGTAATAAACTACAAACTACAGTGTGTAGAAACAAAATCTTTTTTTACATGTTGGACTACAAATAGTGTCTCCACAGCTATAATACAAAACACACACACACAGCTCTGCAAACATCGTGAAACACCGCAGAAATGACCATTTTAAACTGGCCTTCTAGCGGCAGAGTGGGGATTAAGCGTGGCGCTGAAAGTGTTAAGGGGTTAATATGTTCAAAATATATTTGTTATCATTATCCCGTAATAATATCAAATATATCACTTTGAATTTGAATGGTATTTCTACTTCATACTTCATACATACTTTTTCCATGTATTTGTGTCCATAGAGGGAGAGTAATCCCAGAACAGATGATTGTGGTTGGCATTTTTATTCCCGCATTCCCTCCTGCTCCTGCATCTTAGGAGAATAGTAAATGTCTTTTCAGAATCAACCAGAGAAATGTACATTGCCTAATATATATTAAAGGTGTGTACGTAAATGAAAATGTATGTGTCTGACAGAGCATGTGAGCGGCGCGGCGCGGGGAGCGGAGCGGGTGGTTTTGAAGTGGGTTTTAAAATGGGTCGGCCTTGACTTCCGGAGCGAGAGTTCTCCTCCGCTCCAATCCGCTCCGGGCCGCTCACAGTGGTTTAACACTGATGTAATATACATGTACTACAATGCCAAAGCAACAGGTGGCGATGTACAAACATGAAGGCTATTTTCAACCAATGAGAAGGGTGAACCGTCACTCACATCCTGCTAGACCAAAGTATATTCCACCATTGTTGTTGTTGTTAGCTTACATGCTAATGTGAATGGCAGCGACCATAGCATTGTGGCTAGGCTAGCTACCATCGCTTAGTAGAGCTAGTTGAATGGATATTATGTTATTTAACATTGCAGAATGGGTACAATTACAATACGGCTCAATACAAACAATTGTTAAGGGGCCCAGGGGGTGTAGACTGTTGTAGTTTGGTCAAATCAAGCTAATTTACATCATGCTCCAAAAAAATATATATATCTGCCGAGCGAGCTGTGGAGCGATGTGGAGCGGGGAGCGCTAGATTCGTAAATGAAGGTGAGCGGTGAGCGAGCGGAGAGCGACTTGTGGGCGGGGTCAACATGAGCGATTAGCGGAGCGGAACAAGCCGTCTAGAGCGAAGAACGGATTTCTCGCCCGCGCCGATCCGCTCACATGCTCTGGTGTCTGATAAGGAGATAGGGAAGTGTTTCCCCTATATGCATTCAGCAGCGGCTCTGAATTAAGACCGCCGCTGCTATGAACTACACTATAAAAAAAACAATTATATAAAAATAAAAATAAACAATTATAATATATATATATATTTTTGTATCATTTCATTTGGGCTGTGGGGGGTGCTTAATGTAAAAGACTGACCTGAGGAAAAGGCTGCAGGGAGAAAGCACTGCAGTCTAGTCGATTTTGTGCTTTGAGCACAAAGTTCATCATAGATCTAGCCTCTTTATTTTGCACCAGATTGATGCATTTAACTTTAAAATGTAAAAAAAAATTAAAAGGTTCAGGGGGGGCATGCCCCCAGGGCCCAGACCCCCCTAGAGGCACAGCACCGCTGCTGAATCTTTTTTCAGGGGAAACACTGTAGGGATATATGTAAATTAAAATGTATGTATCGGATATGGATATATTATTAGAAGATTGAATATTGGTTGATATAAACATAGATAATGTATGAAAAAGCTAAATAGTATATTATGCTGTATTGTATTATGAATTGATTAGGAGTATGTATTGTTGTATTGTATTATGAATTTGATTAGGAGTATGTATTGTTGTTTTTAATTTGTCTGTATGCCATGTGAATGTTTGTGGGTGTATAATGTAAGTCTGTAACTGTATTTTACGTGTTATGGACCCAAGGAAGAATAGCACTGCTATGGCTAATGGGGATCCAAATAAAACAAACACATCTCTATAGGTGAGGGTGTGATGAAGAGTATGACCATGTTCTTCCACCAAAATGTCTCAATTTCAGCTCCTGACATTGAATACCCCTTTGGTATACAGCTTATAATGGAACGTGAGACCTCTCTGCTTCCATCGCTCCTCTCCCTCTGTCCGGGAGAGGAAGTCCAAGTCATGTGCACACCATCTCGATACCCTTCCCATCCCCCTCACGTCTCTCATCTATAATATTTCCTTCCAGATCTGCAGTGGCAATTTGATCCATGGGTCGTCTTTATCAGTCAGCCTCTTCATCAGGCCCCGGTCTCCAATCAATCAATCAATCAATCAATCAATCAATCAATCAATCAATCAATCAATCAATCAATCAATCAATCAAATAATCAATCAATACAGCCTGTGTCAGTTCTCCTCTAACCAGGTCACTTTCTATGTCCTTCCATTTTGCATTATAATCAGGATTACACCAATGGTCTTAGTTGGGCCACATAATCGTAATGTTTAAGGCAGGAGAGAGCCATTGCCCTTTTCTTTTCTGACTTTAGGTATTTTCCCCTGACACACAAATCATGAAATAATTGTGTCCCCCTCTGAATTGTTTCTCTGTGACCTCTACAGGTAGTGACTGGAAGACATACAGTAACCTTGGTAATACATTCATTTGTATTGAGTCTATTCTAGAGCTCAGTCCCAGGAAAGGCAGTAGGTTCCATCTTGCTATGTCTGCAAACAAAAATGTACATTCAATTTGAACCCTGATTTTAATAAACCATATATTTCCACGCTCTTCATCATCTCAGGGAAAGAGTGTTCTGGTTGCATCAAATATATCAATACATTGTACAAGATAGATACTAATTTCCTCTCTGTGCGTTCAGTAGAAAGCTATTTGGCTGCAAGCTAGCCTAGCTTATTACAAATTAATGGAAGAAGATACGGATCAGCTAGCCTAGCTGTTGGCTAAAACACCTCTCCCGGAGTTAGGCTAGTGGTCTGTATCTGCTTCCATTAATTTGTCCTAAGCTAGGCTAGCTTGCAGCTAGATTCTTTCTAGCTTTCTACTGAACACACAAACTCCATTGGATACATTGGTTTTATTCATTGCATTGTTTTTATTCTGTTAACTGTATGCTGATTTTATGCCTATGTAAATTTTATGCTACTTGCTGTGGGGCATGTTGGGCTGCGGTCCATGTGTGAAAGGTGCTATATAGATAGTTATTAATATGAATTATGTCTGTAACTGTAAGTCTCAATGACATTGAAAATGAGGATGGCCTCAATTGTCCTTTTCGAGAATAAATAAAGGTTTGAATGGATACCTTTAAAAAAATTTGGGGGATGTTTTGGCTCCATATTCAGACGGTTGGTCTTAGTTTGAGAGTGCTTTCTGCCACACCAGATTGTCATAGTGTTATTATAATGAGCATGACAGTAACTTTACCTGTGATAGGGCGCCTTATATGTTGAGTAGATGCTCTAGGCGCTGGGCCTGTATGTACAGTAGGTGTCATGTGTACACCGGTAAAACAAGTCAGCTAGCTAATAAACCAGACAGTGGACATTCTGTGGTTTATTACATGGATAAAACAATAACTTTTTTCTACAACCTTCCCCATTTCAGGGTGAAACAGTGTCTGAGGTCTGAGCACAATGTACATAAAATGTATAAAATAATCTTCTAAGGCCGCTGCACGGTCTTGACTTGGCGAGAAGATGATCAGCATTAACTGATATTGTGTCTTAATGCAGTGGTTCCCAAAGTGTGCGGTGCGGTACTGCAGGTGGGGAGCGAAAAAAAGAAGAAGAATATTAATTTAGCCTACCAAAACTAATAAACGCCAATGTCAACAAAAATTAACCAACCGCCATGTGTTATTCTTTATACAGACCACATTCAGAAGCCTAATACGTTTAGCCAAAAAAGGTGGCAAATGATTATTATTTGAATGAAAATAAATCTCCTATCCTACTGTAGGTAGGCCTAACACTACATTTTTAATTAGGCCTAATTATTTCACAGTGGCACAGAATCATTTGCCAAGCTTTTGTAAATTTTCAAATAAAACTATAATTATGTTAATCTTGTCTTGTTAGTAGTAGAGGAAATGACATGTTTGTAGCATACAAATAATTCTAGCCTCTAGGTGGGGACCTGGTTAGGTGGGGCTCGAAAATAAGTGGGGCCTGATTGGAAAAGTTTGGGAACCACTGCTTTAATGCACGGAAGGCTGTGGACCTCTGCTGGCCAGTGTCTATACATTATAAGATTGAGGGATGTTATCCGAGAGTGCTGGTCTCCTCCCTGCTGTCTCTTTAATGTTCCTTCGGAAGTCTAATTGGAATCACTCTCTGTCATTCATCGCCTAGGTTCTGTCAAGCCCATAATTCGTTCTTGACTATCTTGACGCTCTGTAGCAGCTGAACTGAAGCCATGTTTGATAAATCAAAACCCTTCATTTACATTAATTTCGCCAACCATGGACTCCATGCTGTGCCAGTGTCAGATACAGAGACAGCTGGGGGAAAAGGACTAAAAAGGAGACAATAACATTTTCTTTTTAACATCAAATCATTATTCTCAATGGTCACTGATGCTGCCTCAGTAGAATATTCCTCACATATCGCAATGTTTCAGGAACCATTGTTTGCCCATCTGTTATCACGTGGTTACATCTCAAGTTTCAAGTTTCTTTAATAGTTGTCATACAGAAGTACAGAATACTTTCATACAAAATGCTTCTTACTGTTACGCTCCAGAGACTGTGCTAGACAAGATAGTATCAAATAACATAGTATAGCATGTAACTTAGAAGTAGAAAATGAGGTCACAGTGTTCAGTATAGACATATGTACAATGTTCGATGCAGAATAGACGTAACTGAGTTACCATATAATATACAATACTATGCAGTGTACTAATGTACAATACTATATAGTGCAAAGCAGAAATGGGATGAGGTACAATTTAGGTACAATTTACAGTAAGGTGTATGTTACAAAGGGTCAGATTAAACCGAATATATGTATTTATTGATTGATATATATTGTATACTATTTGTATATCGTCTGATATCCCTTGTGTATTCTTTGTACATATACACAGAATATCCCTTTAACCTAGTACAGACCATAATATTTCGTTCTCCTATTGGAAGCGATCCCCTAGGCGCCAGCGGCCATACCCCCAATGCCGAGTTCAAAGCCACCGTCAAGGCTTGTCTCAACATGCCCGGTTTTGCCCAGGAATACGAGACAGAAATAAGGTTGGCACTAGATTATTCACCGTACATATAAATATGGCGCAGGTGAATACAGAAGTAGTTCGAGTTACCCAAGTGAAGCCTCACCCACGATACAACGTGCTGTGAAGTGGGCCCGTTTTGCCCCAAAATAGAGTCTTGTCTTATCCTAATACGTTTGTTCAACGTATCGTTCGCTCCTTACTAGTAAAGCCTTCATCACGAGTCAACGACCAAGTGAAGCGAGCAACCGTGCATCTAAATGGAGCACTTATAACCGCGTGCGGATAGGATAGTAAAAGTGTCAGAGCTTAGTGGAATAACGTCAAGTTCAACCTAGTTAATGTGAAGTACCGCGCACCGGAGAATCTACACCGGTGAATGCAGAGCCCCTTTCCGGCTGGATTATTATTATTATTGCTTTGGACCAGGCTGTTGGAGCGGAGAAGAATCGTTTACAACCCACTACTGTGTGGGATTTACCCGTGACGTGAGGAACATCATTCGAGCCCGTCTCAAGGAGAGGCTGGCCGGCTTTGACCTATGCTGCACGCATACTTGGATTACAGCTGCTGCTTTTCGTCTGCTGATCCAGGGAGTAATATACCGCCTCCCATAGCAGGAGCTTATTGAGTCCCTGTGGATCCAGACTTTGCATTCGAACATTTCCTCCCCCTGCTGGCTTACAACCGGTGGGAACCCCCTACCAGTATCTCCCGCTGCCTCCCCAGAGTACCATAGATATAATTCCTAATATTCAGGTTGTATTATTATCTCCTGCGTAATATGAGAATGGACATTCGTTATTGATTTGCCTACGCACATTCCTTTGCCTTATAAGCGCATTGAAAGTAAAGTATATTATGTATTCTTGCTGCTAATAAATACTTAAATCCAGATTTGTGTGGAAACCGTGTCATTGTGGAGGTGTTCTCATCATATACTCGTGTACTGTATGGCCAGTAGTAATGTACATAAGACGGTAGTGGTTTAATGATACCATACTTATTAATACAGTCAGGGAATTGTACCCCTCAGTTACAATTGGTCCTTCGAGCCGGATAAGAATTAGCGTAATATTAATATAATATTAATATTAACATGGCCGATGATGAACACTCCACAAACGGTTCTCCTAAGCTAGATCGCCCGGAGCGCAGACGGCAGCCACCTCTTCACCTAGAGGACTATGTTGTCAGTCCAATACCTAGCTTTAAAAGGAAGTTAAATACGGATAAAGTAACTAAAGCGGATAGTAAAATTATGTCCAACCCTACCGACCAGGCTACCCCGCCAGTAGAGACCCTAGTGGGTTCTAACGTAACTGACCAAGCTCACGGGGGGGACCAGGAGGGACATGACATGACTTTACCCCCCGACAACGCCAACGGGACAGTCCCCGGAGAGCTCCAGGATAAAGAAAGCGCTCCAGGGACGGAACCCGACCCACTACCAGAAGAGAAGCGCGCCCAGGAGACGGACCTCGAGGCGCGCCCAGAGAACAGATCTCCAACGAGCACTGCCGGAAGCCGATCACCTCCGCCGGTGTCTTCCCCCAGCGAAGCGGACAAGATGCTGGCGCAGGCACTCATCGCCACCCTGGCAGCCTCCACCGAACGCGATCGACTTCAAGCGCAACAGACGCGCGAGCGCGAACATTCTGCAACCGAGCAAGAGCGCTTCCAGGCGCAACAAAGGAGTGAAGACGACCGCATAAGACTGGAGACCAGACGCCTTCAGACGGAAGAGAACATTGAAAGAAGCCGCGCCGATGCACAGCACGCCGCCGCCAATGCACAGCGCGACGTCGCAAATGCACAGCTCCATGCCGCCCAGGCCAGCGCCAATGCACAGCGCGACGCCGCCAATGCCCACCGCGAAGCAGCGCGCGACGCAGCCCATGCCCAGCGCGAGGCAGAGCGCGACCGGCTGCAGGCGCAGCTGATGTCTCTAATCCTTTCAATCTCACCATTGTTACACTCTACCGCCCTCCAGGTACACTCGATCACTTCACAGATGAGCTGGACATGCTTCTTAGCTCCTTACCGGATGATGGTACCCCTCTCCTTCTATTGGGCGACTTCAACCTGCCTGACTCATCTCAGTCAGTCATAGTAGTCTCCCTCCTACAATCGTTTGACCTGACTCCCACTGCCATGCCTCCCACCCACAAAGCAGGCAACTCCTTGGATCTCATATTTTCCCGTAACTCCAGCATCATTAACACCACGGTAACTCCCCTACATGTATCTGACCATTCCTTCATATCCTTCTCACTAACTCTCATGCTTAACCGAAAGGTCTTCACCCCAACTCAAACAGTCTCACTCAGACGCAACCTGCCCTCCCTATCCCCCTCCACCCTCTCCTCTGACATACTATCCGCTCTACCTTTGAGTGACACCTTCTCTGCTCTCTCCACAGAGATGGCAACCTCCACCCTCCTTTCAGCCCTTGCAACCTCCTTCAACAAGCTCTGTCCCCTCGTTGAGAAACCTGCCCGCCGTTCCCCACCCAGTCCATGGCTGACAGATCCAGTGAGAGAACAAAGACAGGTCCTGAGAGCAGCTGAAAGGAAGTATAGAAAGTCACGCCTCACTGCTGACATCGACACATATCACAACCTCTTGTTAACATTCTCCAAAACCATCACTAATGCCAAAGCTTCTTTCTTCCACCATAGGATCGAGGCCTCTGCCAAGAATCTTCGCAAACTGCATGCTACCATGTCCTCCCTCCTCACTCCCCCCCCACCCCCCCCTCCCTCATCTTTCTCTGCCGAAGACTTTGCGATCTTCTTTGAGGAAAAAGTGGAGAACATCCGCAGCTCCTTCTCCCAACCCCCACCCATTCCAAATGCTGAATCGAGAACCTCATCCTTCACTCTGTCATCTTTCTCTCCCATTACAGAAGCAGAGACCCTGACACTGGTAACGTCGAACCGTCCGACTACTTGCCAGCTGGACCAGCTACCCTCCCCACTCCTCCAGACCATAGCACCAGACATCCTCCCATTCCTAACTGCAACCATCAACTCATCACTCAACTCGGGGGTGGTCCCCACCTCCCTAAAACAAGCCAGAGTCACGCCGCTCATAAAAAAACCAACCCTGAACCCTACCGTCATAGGCAACTACCGTCCTGTCTCTCTTCTCTCCTTCCTTTCTAAAACACTTGAACGTGCTGTATCCAACCAACTTACTGCTTATCTCTTACAGAATGACCTCCTAGACCAGGGGTGGGCAATTATTTTTCCCGGGGGGCCGAATGAGCAACTGAAAATATGTTGGGGGGCCAAACTCAATTATGCATAATATACATTTTATTTCTATATAAAAAGCAGTAAATGGCATTGTTTTGACCCCTGGTAAGAGTGTATGTTATTATTTGGCAATTAAAAGGTGAGGTTAGCTTTCAAAAATATCATTTATTCAAATAGAATTTATTTCCAAAATGATAAACAAAATGTGAAACATTAATAACAAAGGGCATTTTGAGTTTCATATACTATTGAAACAAGGATTTTCTAAAGACATCACATCATCTTATAGCAAAAATAAACAAGACATGTCACTGAACTGTGTAAAGAAAAGTGTCCCAGTTTTGTAGCCTTTTTTACTTTACATGCCTATATTAAACATTTAAGAAAAAAAAATATCAAGTGTCCCATTTCACTTGTTATATTTCCACATTTGAGTGTTTTTCAGTTCTTTTTTGTTTCATTCAGTTTGAGAAATCCAGTCTCTGTTGAGCTTTAACAAGTCCATCAAAGTCAGGTTGCATGTCTGAGGTGGAGATGCGAAGCACAGCTGCCAGATGTTCATCAGTGAGAGAGGATCTGTACCTGGACTTGGTAAACGAGAATGAGAATGTCTGTTCACATATGTAGGTGGATCCAAAGAGAACCAACATCTTCTGAGCAGGTCTCCTAAGCGTATATTGTGCGTGTGAACGTTGACATGAAAAGAAAAAAGTAAAAAAAAAAAAAAAAAAAATATTAAAAAAAGATTTTTTTTTTTATTTTTTTTTTTTTTTTTTTATTTTTTTATTATTATCATGTAATCTTTCGCGGGCCGGTCAGAAGCATCCCCGTACAATGCCCAGGTCTGTCCTAGACCCTAATCAGTCAGGCTTCAGGACTGGTCACTCCACAGAGACAGCCCTCATTGCGGTCACAGAGGCACTTCACTTAGCAAAAGCGAAAGGCCTCTCCTCTGTCCTGATTCTCCTAGATCTATCTGCAGCCTTCGACACAGTCAACCACCAGATCCTCCTTGCGGCCCTCGCAGGAATGGGAGTGGCTGGCTCTGCGCTGACATGGCTGTCATCATACCTCAATGACCGCTCCTACCAAGTGTCATGGAGAGGGACCCTGTCGGCCACCCGCCCCCTGCGGACGGGTGTCCCCCAGGGCTCGGTTTTAGGACCCCTTCTCTTCTCCCTCTACACTAAATCACTGGGTAACATTATCACGTCTCATGGCTTCTCCTACCATTGTTATGCCGACGATACTCAACTCTTCCTCTCCTTCCCTCCCTCAGATATCCACGTCTCTGAGCGGATCTCGGCCTGTCTGTCCGACATCTCAGCCTGGATGACGTCCAACCACCTCAAACTGAACCTAAGCAAAACAGAATTGCTCCACCTGCCGGCCAAATCCTCCCCCCTAACCGACCTTTCAATCACAGTCGAGAATGCAGCTGTGACTGCGTCCCCGACCGCCAAGAACCTTGGTGTTGTCCTCGACGACCAGTTGAACTTCTCTGCTCACATCGCAGCGACGACCAGAACCTGCCGATTCCTCCTGAGCAACGTCAGAAGGATCCGCCCCTTCCTGACAAAAGAAGCCACCCAACTCCTCGTCCAATCAACAGTCATCTCCCGCCTCGACTACTGCAATGCACTGCTCGCTGGCCTCCCGGCCACTGCCACTAAGCCTCTTCAACTCATTCAGAACGCAGCGGCCCGCCTGATCTCAAACCTACCGAAGTCGGCCCATGTCACCCCACTTCTTAGGGACCTGCACTGGCTCCCCATTGCTGCACAAATCCGCTTCAAGGCCTTCGACCTAGCATACCGTGCGGCAAAGGGAACCGCTCCCGCCTACCTCCGGTCAATGGTCTCTAACTACACACCCTCAAGACCCCTACGCTCTGCATCTTCTGGCCGCCTCAGACCTACTCCTATCCAAGCTCCGGGAGGGTCATCAAAGAGAAGTCGCCTATTCTCAGTCCTTGCCCCACAATGGTGGAATGAACTACCCACCCCAGTTAGGACAGCCGAATCACGTCCAATCTTTCGCCGTCGACTAAAGACGCACTTCTTCAACCATTATCTGAAAAAAAATAAAAATTAAAATAAAAAAATTAAAATCTAACCCTAACTAACCGTACTGTCATGCACTTGTCCTAATAAACTAACCTACACTGTAGCACTCAACACTTTGATGAACATTGTTGCTCAGCTGATAGAGTTGTGCCCTTCCTGATGGCTTGTCATACAGAACT
This sequence comes from Notolepis coatsorum, assembly GCF_963971535.1. Lineage (NCBI taxonomy): Eukaryota > Metazoa > Chordata > Actinopteri > Aulopiformes > Paralepididae > Notolepis > Notolepis coatsorum. The sequence continues at coordinate 158,260,567 of NC_140168.1, forward strand.
TGTAAGTCGCTTTGGATAAAAGCGTCAGCTAAATGACTAAATGTAAAATGTAAATGTAAAATGTGATGGACAAATTGGTTGCCATGGCGACACCCCCTCACTCCGCACGGAGCTCCCGGAGATCGCCACGACAAGGGTCTAGGACACATTCCCCTACCCGACCAAGCGACCCGGGACCCCGCCAACAGGAGGATCCTGTCCACGTCTCCGAGCCCCCTCCCCGGCCGGTCCATACGAGACCCAGCAACCGGGAAGAACCGGACCACGCCGAGAGACTGAACCGAAGACTCCAGGACCTAGCAGAGGAAGAGGAGGAGGAAGAGGAGGAATGTCAAGCCGACCAGCAGCAACGTACTCTGGACCAGGAGGCCCAGTACAGCCCCTACCAGCAGCAATGTACTCTGGACCAGAAGGTACAGTACAGCCCAGACGTCAGCCCCGAGGCACTGCGCTACAAACCCCAGACTCAACTCACGGGTGAGTTTGACGCACCGTCAGCACCGAGGAACAGCACCTGGGTACCCGACCTTCGGTACCCACCAAGTACCAGCCCAAGACGACACGCATGGGGAGACTCGCCCAGGAGGCCTCTCCCCCAACGCTCACCGATGTGCCAGCCATCCATGGCATCGTACCTTGGCACACCGACGTTCCCGGACTTCACACACGAGAACAGAGCACAGTACACAGAGCTACGAATGTGCTTAGAGACAATGATGTCCGATGTACCGGATGAAACGTACAAGTATGCTATCCTACTCAAGCACCTGCAGGTGCCCAGAGCGCACAATATAGCGCTGGCATATTCCAGCTCTACTACCCCATACACCGCGGCTCTAGTAGCCCTCGACCAACGTTATGGACGCATATGGGACTACGTGATACAAGAGATAAGAGACATTGACCGCCTCCCCCCAGCCAGAGACAACAGAGCATTAGATGACCTGTCTATCAAGGTACAGTCCCTGGTAGGGATGCTGGGGGCCCAAAAGGAAAAGGGGATCTATGAACTGTACGCTAACTCTAATGTAGAGAGGATACTAGAGAAGCTCCCTCCCGCCCGACAAGAGCGCTTCAGGCGGCAGAGAGACCACCGCGACCCCAACGGCCCAGAGGCATCCCTCCTAGACCTATCTGAGTTCCTCGCCAGGGAGGTCAGTAGCCTACGACTCGACACGTTCGTATGGAGTGGACCAAGCCCAAGACTCGGACCTCGGGGATCAACAGATAACCGCCGGTTGGTGACCGTTATGCACCAAGCCGAATCAGTACCGCAGCACAAGAACCACAACACCCCCTCGACGAAAGAGGACCAGTGGAAGATTGAGTGCCAGTACTGTGAGGGAGAACATCGGCTGTATCAATGCGAAGATTTCAAGAAGCTGACCACGGATGATGTGAGTCAGTGGATCAAGGACCACCGCCGCTGCTTCCGCTGCGCGCGCAGCCACCTGGCAGCTGAGTGCCGCTTGAAGAAGAAGTGCAGCAGGTGCGGTGGCACCCACTTGGAGGTCCTGCATGACATCAACAAGCGTCAGCCAGGACAACAGAGTGGGCCCGTCGCGGTAATGTACCATGCCAACGCGGTGGCACCAGTACCGAAGAGCCACCAGACCGCCCCCTACTGTACCTACTGCAACGGCGGAATATAAGACACTGAACCCCGTCCAAGTTGACCAGTGGCGTGAGGCGGCCCAGGCGGGCGCCGCTTACCGCGCAGGGGCGGCCCAGGCGGGCACCGCTTACCGCGCAGCACTGTGCGGGGCCCACCAGAAGATCCAAGGCAACCGACCAACAGGAGTGCTCCACATTGACCAGCATAGCGGGACCCCCCGAGTGCTCATCAAAGTGGTCAGAGTGCTCCTGAGCTACGAGGACAATGTCCTGGACACTTACGCCGTCCTGGACGATGGGTCTGAAAAGACTCTCCTCCTCGCTTCCGCCGCAGCCCAGTTGGGCCTGCGGGGTGCCAAAAGTACCATGACCATACGCACCATCAGAAGGGACCATAAGACCATAAAAGGTGAAAAGGTCTCCTTCAAGATAGCAGCGGTGGACCAGCCCGAGAAGCAGTATAGTATAACCAACGTCTTCACCAGCCACGACATAGGCCTGTCTCAGTACACCTACCCCATCCCACAGCTGATGGCCAAGTATGTGCACCTACGTCAACTACCTATACCGCTTATCGACGGCGCCACACCGACCCTGCTCATCGGCTCCGACCACGCGGACCTCATTCTCCCAATTGAGGCGGCCCACATCGGACCCAAAGGATGCCCAGTCGCGGTTCAGACCCGACTGGGATGGACGCTCCAGGGCCCCCTCTACGGACTTGACAGTCAACCCACGTCTACACGCTGCCTACACACAAAGGCGAGCGACACCGGCCACCCCCTCGTACAGCCCGTTGAGAGGCTATTGACATTAAGCGAGAGGCCTGTGAGAGAACCGTGGGCACAAGAGGGAGTTCGGAACTCCACCCCCCTCAGCTGCGCTTCAGACGTAGCTGACCTCGAACCTAGCACCCCAAGCGACTCCTTGACGGGGCGGCCAGAACCGGCCCCTCCTCAGACGGGGTACAGAGCAAACAAGAGAAACAGACGGAGGAGGAGGAGGCACAGCCAAGCACAGATCAAAGCAGTCTCAGGCCCGCTTCCTCCTAAGCCCCCCTTCATCCCGTCCAGTCGTCATGATCATAGACCAGTCACTACCCCGAGCTGCGTGGCCGGCCGGCCGCGTAAGCAAAGTGATCACTGGTGCCGACGGAAGGGTCAGAGCGGTAGAAGTGCTCGTCCAAGGGCGGACATACAACCGACCCGTGGCGAGGCTGATAGAGTCGCCAAGGCTCCCCGACTCGCTTAATGACGATCATGACCCCCTGACTTTGTGAACTGCCCTACCCTCACAACGGACATTGAGTAGTGGACAGTGCGGTTAATCTGTCTCTGCTTATCTAATTAGGTGGGACTAATTAGGAGGCGGCTGTTACAAAGGGTCAGATTAAACCGAATATATGTATTTATTGATTGATATATATTGTATACTATTTGTATATCGTCTGATATCCCTTGTGTATTCTTTGTACATATACACGGAATATCCCTTTAACCTAGTACAGACCATAATATTTCGTTCTCCTATTGGAAGCGATCCCCTAGGCGCCAGCGGCCATACCCCCAATGCCGAGTTCAAAGCCACCGTCAAGGCTTGTCTCAACATGCCCGGTTTTGCCCAGGAATACGAGACAGAAATAAGGTTGGCACTAGATTATTCACTGTACATATAAATATGGCGCAGGTGAATACAGAAGTAGTTCGAGTTACCCAAGTGAAGCCTCACCCACGATACAACGTGCTGTGAAGTGGGCCCGTTTTGCCCCAAAATAGAGTCTTGTCTTATCCTAATACGTTTGTTCAACGTATCGTTCGCTCCTTACTAGTAAAGCCTTCATCACGAGTCAACGACCAAGTGAAGCGAGCAACCGTGCGTCTAAATGGAGCACTTATAACCGCGTGCGGATAGGATAGTAAAAGTGTCAGAGCTTAGTGGAATAACGTCAAGTTCAACCTAGTTAATGTGAAGTACCGCGCACCGGAGAATCTACACCGGTGAATGCAGAGCCCCTTTCCGGCTGGATTATTATTATTATTGCTTTGGACCAGGCTGTTGGAGCGGAGAAGAATCGTCTACAACCCACTACTGTGTGGGATTTACCCGTGACGTGAGGAACATCATTCGAGCCCGTCTCAAGGAGAGGCTGGCCGGCTTTCACCTATGCTGCACGCATACTTGGATTACAGCTGCTGCTTTTCGTCTGCTGATCCAGGGAGTAATATACCGCCTCCCATAGCAGGAGCTTATTGAGTCCCCGTGGATCCAGACTTTGCATTCGAACATTTCCTCCCCCTGCTGGCTTACAACCGGTGGGAACCCCCTACCAGTATCTCCTGCTGCCTCCCCAGAGTACCATAGATATAATTCCTAATATTCAGGTTGTATTATTATCTCCTGCGTAATATGAGAATGGACATTCGTTATTGATTTGCCTACGCCTCAAACAAGGGACTAAACACGTTTCGCAATTATGCCACATCAATGTGGAACGCCTTACCCAAAGCTGTAAAGGAATGTGCATCACTACCCACTTTCAAAAACACTCTCAAAAAACACCTACGGGAGACTGCAATTCGAAACTGGCCCCTGTAAATGTCCTAACACAACCCCCTCCAATGTACAGTAAATTACCAAGTATGGTCTTGTCAATATTCCAATGTACAGTTTTGCTTGTACAGTTGTACAGTGTCCCCCACCCACCCCTCCTACCCAACCTCCCCCCCACCCACCCAACCACCTCCAATGTACAGTCCCCCCCCCCCCACCTACCCAACCTCCTCCAATGTACAGTTTCTACGTCAAATGTATATACTCTCTTTTCTGGACTCTTTTCGTATCACAAACAGTACTGTATTTGTAATTTGTATTTATAAATGTATAGATGTAGCAGTACTGTCTATCTGTATGTCATGTATGTCATATATGTTATGATGAATTGAAAATGGGGGACGCTGATGTAAATAAAGTTTTCAATCAATCAATCAATCAATAGTAGTTACTACCAGTATTTATACACTTAAATGCATTGAAATATCTAAAGGATGTGATGTCCCTAGCTAAACAGATGTGTCAAAATAATTACAAAACCTGGCTTAATATTGTGTGGCTCTAAACTACAGAGAGAGCTTGAAATGCTACGATACACAGATGATACAATTAGCATGTTTTGGTTAATTTGTGCACACAAGATACGTGTATATATAGAGAGTCAGCACAACAGACCAGCCGTTCTCCCCGAAACACGACGTCCAGTGCACCTGCTTCAATACGGAGCAGGTGGGATTGTGACAGGGATTGCAATGTAAATGGTGTCATTTACATTGCAATCCAGGAGTACAAAAATCTGAAAATGGTGAACGTACACTTTAATCATGTTGTAGGCTACGCCTCATACCAAATTTGAGTATTTTGCATTTTATTTTTAAGTTTGTATTTGTGTACCTCATTGCCTGCATTTCTACGTCATTGTACTTTAGTTGTATATTGTATATTTGTATAGTGTTGGGACTTTATTCCTCTTTTACTAGCTTTTTTACTGTATGAAGCACATTCTCAGGGGCTCATACAGAACCAAGCATTTCACTGTAATGTACATGTAGCCTACTTTATAGGTGACAAATAAAAGCAAACTTGAACTTGAAACTATGCATCCATCCACATAATTTTACGCATTGATGACGATGAGCTGCCAAGTGCATCCACTGTAAAATCAACCTGCATAAATTATTCACCAAAGTAAACCTGTTGTTGAACTGTCTGCCCACCAAGTGTAACAATACACACAGCCAAAACTGTTTGCAGAAATAGTTAGTTTGCTCAGTCCATTTTCTGAGAACTTGCTAATCATAACTTGACAATCATAACTTATACCAACCTCCTGCCCTGACATTTAGACAATTTAACATAGACATTTAAACAATGCAAATATTAGAGGGCCATGGTTACATTTTAGATTTACATTTAGCTGACACTTTTATCCAACGCGACTTACAAGTTCTGTATGATAAGTCAGCAGGAAGGCTACGACTCTTACAACTAAGTAACAATGTTCATCAAACAATGCTGAAACTTGGGTGCTGCAGTGATGAGGTCATAGTAGGCGTTGTTGAATAAGTTGTGTGCGTCTCTTTACGCACGGTGGATATACTTGGATTAAGACATACCGTAGTTGCGTGTTGACAGTCTACCTATGCGTTCAATGTATACTTTATTATGGTGAAGAAATTGATGCCAAGTACAGTAGGTTGGTTTTATAGTTTAGTCCTTAATTATCCAAGTTTAAATTCAAGTTCTTTATTTGTCAAATACACAAAAATACAGGGGGCATTGCTGGTAATGAAATTATTGTGTTTCGAGCTCAGACTCAACAGTGCACAATTAAGTCAGTGTACTGTCAGTATACAGTTGGTGCTCACTTGGTAGCTCACTGCATCCGTGCGTACTGTAAGAATAATGAGCACAAAACACGACTTGCATAATTAGGCCTGTGATTTTAAAGAATGTGCCATGATGTTAATGAGGCTCCACTATAGCGAACACATGGTGACTGATCCACATCTAGTAAACTAACCAATATTTGTCAAATTAGATGCAATCGAGTGATTTAATTTGAATCAGTACATTCACTGTTGATCACTATTGTGTTGTCCTCATGCAGAAAGGTCAAAAGTAGAAGCCGTCCGCAGCTGAAGCTGGCAGGATACTCCGCTGGGCTCCCGAATCCACCAGCAAGCGCCTACTGGACAACGTGTCCTCAATGAACAGCAGCCTCGTCGTGTCGCCAGCACTCACAGCTGCTAATGAGCGCCGGCTCTGGCATTTCCTTGGCCGGAAAAAGAGCAAGGCTGCTCACATGGCCTGGCTTTGGCACCATAACGCAGATGAAAAAAACAAAGTTCATTCTCCCTCCGGCGATCCGATACCCCAGCTCCCGTCATCTCCCCCGCCGGCAGCGCAGCGTTAACGTTAACGCTGTAGTGGCGGGTTGCCAGCAATATTCTGTCAGCCCCCGATAATCCTTGGCTCTCACGAGCGGCGAGCTGGCCAGGGCAGTGCGTACTGGAGGTGGAAGCTGACGCAGAAATAACTGTATAAATAAAAATGATGCGTCACCTGAGCCGAGCAACGCCAACATGTTCTCCATGAGCTCGGTTGGTTTACTGTCACCTAAACCGTTCAGTGACAACAGGTGCTCCGCCCGCTCTGTATCTGACAGCTGAAACAGCCGTAACAGCTGTTGTTTGAGAGCGGCGTATTTCCCCATGGCTGGTGGATCTCGCAAAAATCCCATGACGCGACGGGTGGTTTGTGCATCCAATGCAGCGACGACATGATAGTATTTCGTGTCGTCCACTGTGACACATCGCAGATGGAATTGAGCCTCGACATGTTGGAACCATGGGTCCGGGTCATGCTGCCAAAACTCGGGCAGCTTGACAGACACTGCAGCTGCCACCGCAGCGGGCCGAACAGCGTTTTCTTCATTATTACTCATAATAATAATAATAATAATAATAATAATAATAATAATAATAATAATAATAATAATAATAATAATAATAATAATAATAATAATAATCCAATGATCAGGGTCACCAATGTGGGAAGTTGAAGGAAGAGGCGATACAATAATGACAGGTCCTTCAGTGACTTCCTACTTTATTCATTCACAGAATCAACCCCGTACACACACATACCACTCCCCTATATCTCCTCCCCTGTGACGCTTCAACTCTGGCGTGAGAGACTCCCTTAATGTGACACCACAGTACCATATTTAGTTCCTAAAATATGACCGTTAATTATCCCCTCACCCCCCACAACCATTCTCTTTGCAGGAGGACTTAATAACTTAGATAAGAGACGTTTGGAACACACATCACATCTGGCCCTCTAAAAACACCAATGTGTTCACCAAAGCTCTCAATATCTTCGTTAATTGCCTTTTACTAAGAATAATCCCTTGCAAAGCAAGTGTTGTCAACATGTCTTGATAACTCATCCCCAAGCTGAAGTAAAGCTTAATTAAAGAGTATCTATCCATAGCTATCTTACAATCAAGGGCAAGTGCCTTAAGCAGGAGGCTTCTGGAATTAATGACTTGGCCTTGTGCACTGCCAAAATGATTTGATTATTTAATTTGTGGGAATGAATTAACCAAAATGTTGGAACTAATAGTATCTTGTCTGCACAAATTAACCAAAACATGGGAATGCATATTTTCTTGTATCTTGTGCACACAAATTAATCCAAGCTGTGGGGAATAATGTTGTGCACACGCAATAGTAATTTTGAACACTTAATGTAGTAAAACATTGCCTCAATATATATATTTCTTCTCTCTATGGCCACTCCGGGGTGGCATACATCACATGTTGTGTTGTTGTTGTTTTTTCAACACATCCTCACCTGCTCTGTGAGGATAAATAAGTCCTGTGTTGCCTATTTAAACACATATTTTTTAAGAGTGTACTTGTACGCATAACTGTGATATTTTTGAAAAAATTGTTGTAATAGGGCTGCTCGAGTATGGCAAAAATCATAATCACTGATTATCATTGATATTTGTCATCTTCTACCAGTTACCAAAGACTGCCTATCTGTCATCTTGTACCAGTTACCAAAGGCTGCCTTTCTGTCATCTTCTACCAGTTACCAAAGGCAGCTTTTCTGTCATCTTCTACCAGTTACCAAAGGCTGCCTTTCTGTCATATTCTATAAGTTACCAAAGGCTGCCTTTCTGTCATATTCTATAAGTTACCAAAGGCTGCCTTTCTGTCATCCTCTATAAGTTACCTAAGACTGCCTTTCTGTCATCTTCTATAATTTACCAACGGCTGCCTTTCTGTCATCTTCTATAAGTTACCAAAGGCTGCCTTTATGTCATCTTCTATAAGTTACCAAAGGCTGCCTTTCTGTCATCTTCTATAATTTACCAACGGCTGCCTTTCTGTCATCTTCTATAAGTTACCAAAGGCTGCCTTTATGTCATTTTCTATAAGTTACCAAAGGCTGCCTTTCTGTCATCTTCTATAAATTACCAAATGCTGCCTTTCTGTCATATTCTATAAGTTACCAACGGCTGCCTTTCTGTCATCTTCTATAAGTTACCAACGGCTGCCTTTATGTCATCTTCTATAAGTTATCAAAGGCTGCCTTTCTGTCATCTTCTACCAGTTACCAAAGGCTGCCTTTCTGTCATCTTCTATAAGTTACCAAAGGCTGCCTTTCTGTCATCTTCTACCAGTTACCAAAGGCTGCCTTTCTGTCATCTTCTACCAGTTACCAAAGGCTGCCTTTCTGTCATCTTCTACCAGTTACCAAAGGCTGCCTTTCTGTCTTCTTCTACCAGTTACCGAAGGCTGTATTTCTGTCATCTTCTACCAGTTACCAAAGGCTGCCTTTCTGTCATCTTCTACCAGTTACCAAAAACTGCCTTTCTGTAATTTTCTACCAGTTACCAAATGCTGCCTTTCTGTCATCTTCTATAAGTTAGCATTTCTGTCATCTTCTACCAGTTACCAAAGGCTGCCTTTCTGTCACATTCTATAAGTTACCAAAGGCTGCCTTTCTGTCATCTTCTTCCAGTTATCAAAGGCTGCCTTTCTGTCATCTTCTACCAGTTACCAAAGGCTGCCTTTCTGTCATCTTCTACCAGTTACCAAAGGCTGCCTTTCTGTAATTTTCTACCAGTTACCAAATGCTGCCTTTCTGTCATCTTCTATAAGTTAGCATTTCTGTCATCTTCTACCAGTTACCAAAGGCTTCCTTTCTGTCACCTTCTATAAGTTACCAAAGGCTGCCTTTCTGTCATCTTCTACCAGTTACCAAAGGCTGCCTTTCTGTCATCTTTTACCAGTTACCAAAGGCTGCCTTTCTGTCATCTTCTACCAGTTACCAAAGGCTGCCTTTCTGTCATCTTCTACCAGTTACCAAAGGCTGCCTTTCTGTCTTCTTCTACCAGTTACCAAATGCTGCCTTTTTGTCATCTTCTATAAGTTAGCATTTCTGTCATCTTCTACCAGTTACCAAAGGCTGCCTTTCTGTCACCTTCTATAAGTTACCAAAGGCTGCCTTTCTGTCATCTTCTACCAGTTATCAAAGACTGCCTTTCTGTCATATTCTATAAGTTACCAAAGACGTTTCAATATAACCAGAGCAAACATGGCATTCGGCACAATAATTGTTTTATCTCGATCATCTTGTTTTCATGATCGTGGGAAGCCTCTTAGTCCACTGCAATTCTGCCGACAGCAGCCAGTTTGAAGTTAGGTTGCATCTTTGGATGGTGTTTCCTACCCATTGATATTACAGATATAACAGATTCCTTGCGCTCGTCACCAACGCAAGAGACACTGGGTTCAACTCCGGCTGTCGGCGTTGCCTCCGGCTTGGGCCGGCCGTCATACTAACTCAATTGGCAGAGTTGGCGGGTGGAAGTCAATGGGTGGTAATCTGGACGTTGTGGACAGCGACTCCTACAGGTCGGTTGGGGACGCCTGCACAGCAGAGACAGGAAGTCGCGGGGGTCGTGTGAGCCTCCCACACGTTACACCTCGCCAATGAGAGTCCTCGCTGGCAGGTGAAAAGATGTGACAGGCTGCCTCCTCGTGTACCGGAGGGGACACATGATGCAAGGCTTCTATCCTCCCTACAACCGGCCAGTGGGGGGCATATGCGAGCAACGTTCAAGACAGGGGAGGGGAGAATTGGCACAACGGAATTGGGATGGGAGAAAAAGAGAAAAATAGAAAAAGTGGATAAAAAAATAAAAGATATAACGGATTCCTCGGTAGATTTATAATCCTAATCAATTTAATTAGATTCCTGCGCACTTCCCTGTTGTTTCCATTGGAAGTGCAGTGGTCTTTACAGTCATGGTGTTGGGGGACCTCTAAGGCTTCTCTACTTCTCCATACAGAGGGGCAGTTTTTAGGATACTGGAATTCACCTTTGGACATGGGCCTAATAATGAAAAAATCTGCGCTTTGCCAGGTGCCAAATTGATAACACCAAAAACATACCCTCACTCTCCCCCCTCCCCAAGCCTGCTTTCTATTCAATCACTATTCTATTCACCACAGACAAACCACAGACAAACCCACAATCTCTGATCTCATACAACCAAGAGTAGCCGAGTCTCATCCCACTAGAGTGCAACTTTAGTGGAAATCCAGCGATGAGTATTGTCTGACGAATCGCGAGTCCCTCGAATAGGCTCCCTGTGATCTATGTGGCCGCAACACTCTTCCCACAGAGCCGCGTTTCCCCTTAGCGCGGGTTTGATTGAGTTCCAAAGCTATATAGCTGGAGCTTCTCCTCCGGCCGCGGCTCTGTCTGAAAGCGGGGGAACATGTGTGTACTTCGTTGAAGGTCGCGCAAAGTCAGCAGCAGGAGCGCTGAGCTGGTGGAGGAGATCATATGGGGTGGGGGGGGGGGGGGGCTCTGGCCATCGTTAGGAATCAAGGGATGGTTCCATCATGCCTGGAAGAGCGCCGGAGCCGTCGGCCTGACCGCGGTCACCTCTAGCAGATACTCGATGCGGAGCATCTGCTCCGGTGCCGCCGCCTCTCACTTGAGTGTCGAACAACAGCATTATAGGTTAATAACGGATTACAAGTATTTTTTTTACAGGATTACAGTCATCTCATTACAAGAAACAGTTATGGTAATTTGATAGTTACGGTACAAATAAAAAAAGTTTTGAATTGGAAAAAAGACAATTAGATTGTGAGATTTGTGACACCTCGTTCACACATCGTCTCACGAATTGTCCGTTTTATACATCTTGGGATGATGGTTGGAAAGGATGACGATACAGGGGAGAAACACATATATATAAATGGTAAATGGCTGCTGTATTAATATAATTGAATAATTAATTTGTTCCTCACATTTTACCCATTCACACACCGACGGCGGAGGCAACCATGCAAGGTGCAGACCTGCTCATCGGGAGCAATGGGGGGGTAAGTGTCTTGCTCAAGGACACTTCGACACACTACCTGGGAGCAGCGGGAATCGAACCGGGAACCTCCGGATTACCAGACGACTGCTCTACCTGCCGAGCCACTGTCTCCCCACATACTAAAGTAAAGTTAATGAGGTCCTGATTACTGGTAAAAGTATTATGTATTTAAGATTGAAATGGTACTCCCCTGCTCCATATTGAATACATTTTATTTGACCAATGTTTCATAAAAAAGGCTTTTTTTGGGACCCAAATTGATTGACTACATATGGAACAGAAGTATTTCATTTCAATATCCTCAAGTATATGTGATGGTGGGGAAGCAGATACTAATGAGGAACTGGAGGAACCCTGGGGAGCCCTCTTTTCAGGAATGGTTCACTGAACTGGCAAACGTTGCCTCATATGAACAAATATCATTTAACTCAATGGATCGGACCGATCAATATGTGGAGAAGTGGGGAGAATATCTGAAATACATAGATAATGTGAAAAGATCATGAGCTTGCTCCTGGATAACACAACCCTGTTATAAAGACTATTATGAGACATGTCTGTTATGGTTTGAAACCGACCCCAACAGCACGGCACAGACAGGTAGTTCAGAGTTAGCCAAAGACTAGGGCGTATTTTTTTCTGAAACAGGAATGAGCGAAATAACAATAAGAACAACAAAGGGGAGAATGTTCTTGGCAGAGTTGTCTGCGGCTCTGCAGATCGTCCCGGTATTGAGATGGAGAAGCGGCGTAGCGCCACTGCCTCTGCGGCTCTGCAGCTACTCCAGGATCCAACTCGGGGAGGAACGGAGAGAGAGAGAGAGTGGTCAATAAACAAGCCAACGGAATACAGAGGCAGTCCAGTCCTCCTTAGCTGAGTCCCGTATAAACACACGTGACTTAATCTTCAGTGTTACCAACACACAAGTTTAGCTGAGCCCAGTACAATCCCACGTGACTTAATCTTCAGTCTTACCAACACACAAGTTTAGCGGAGTCCAGTACAAAACAAAAACGGCAAATCTTCAGTGTTATCCAAACACACAGAAAACAGAGAATCCAAAAGGTTCGTTCCAAAAACTCACCAAAGCGCAAATGCGCAAAGCGGGCAACGAGGCACAGCTCCAACGGATGATAGAGATAAACAACAGCGGCGACTTCCATGGACGTCCTGAAGAAAAACAGACGAGGCACAACAACGGGGGGAACAGGCAGTAGCAGAGGTAATCCAAAACGACCCGACAACGATTGACAGAAAGACCCGAGTATATGAAGTGCTCTGGGCGCTGATTACAAACAACCGACAGGTGCGTGACAGCAATTGGTACTTGACCTAGAAGCGAGTGGTGGCAATGAGCCAATCCTCCTCACAGTACCTTGAAGCGTGTGGCGGGAATGGGCCAATCCTCACAGTACCCCCCCCTCCACGGGAGCCACCCGGCGACCAGCCCGGCCCAGCTTGTCCGGATGGGAACGATGGAAGTCGGTGATCAGGTCGGGGTCCATGATGAGCTGGCGGGAGACCCAGCTCCGTTCCTCCGGGCCGTATCCCTCCCAGTCCACCAGGTACTGGAACCCCCGTCCCCGCCGTCGGACGTCCATAAGCCGACGGACCTGCCACTGGGGGTGTCCGTCCACCATCTCGGGAGGAGGCGGGTCCGGAGCAGGAGGCATCAGGGGACTGAGGGAGACAGGCTTAACCCGGGACACATGGAAAACGGGGTGAATGCGCATGGACGCAGGAAGCTTAAGACTCATCGCCGCGGGACTGAGCACCTTCAGAACCTCAAAAGGACCGACGAACCGGGGGTTAAACTTCTTGGCCGAGGATCGAAGCGGAAGGTCCTTGGCGGACAGCCACACCCTCTGCCCAGGGTGGTACGTCGGCGCAGGGATCGGCGCCGGTCAGCCCCACGACTGGCGCGCTCCGATGACCGGAGCAGTGCAGTCCTGGTGATCTCCCAGACCTGTCGGCACCGGTCGAGATGGTCCTGCACGGAGGGAACTGCCACCTCGGACTCCTGTGCAGGGAAAAGAGGGGGTTGGTAGCCCAAGGATACCTCAAAAGGCGAGAGGCCGGTGGCGGAACTGACCAGGGATTTGATGGCGTACTCGACCCAGGGGAGGAACCGGCTCCAGGAAGCGGGTCTCTCGGCAGCCACACAACGGAGAGCAGACTCCACGCTCTGGTTCATCATCTCTGTTTGTCCGTTAGTCTGGGGATGATAACCAGAGGAAAGACTGACTGTTGCCCCCAATCCCTTGCAAAAGGCCCGCCATACCTGGGAAGTGAACTGGGGGCCCCGGTCCGAGACGACGTCCTGGGGAAAACCATGGAGGCGGAACACGTGGCTTGTCAGGAGGTCCGCTGTCTCGGCAGCCGAGGGAAACTTGGGAAGGGCCACGAGGTGAACCCCCTTGCTGAACCGATCCACCACAGTCAGTAGGCACGTGTTCCCCTGGGACGAAGGAAGACCCGTGACGAAGTCCAACGCCACATGGGACCAAGGGCGGCTCGGAATGGGAAGCGGCTGCAATAGCCCGGAGGGTGCCTGGTGGGAGGCCTTGCTGCGGGCGCAGACTGCGCAGGCCAGAACAAACTCCTTGACGTCGTTCCTCATGGTGGGCCACCAGAATCGACGAGCCAGGAAGGAGAACGTGCGATGAACGCCCGGGTGGCAGGCGAACCGGCTGGTATGGCCCCACTGGAGGACCCGGGACCGGACTGAGTCGGGGACGAACAGGCGACGAATGGGTACATTGCCGGGAGCGGGATGGAAGCGTAGGGCACGCCTTACCAACCCCTCGATGCCCAAGGTGACCACTCCCACCACCCTGGCCTCTGGGAGGATGGGAGTCGGATCCTCAGTGGTTGGAGCCCCCTTGGAGTGTAACCGGGACAGGGAGTCGGCCTTCGTGTTGCGGGACCCAGGGCGAAAGGTCAGCGAGAAGTCGAACCGACTGAGGAAGCTGGCCCACCTTGCCTGCCGGCCGTTGAGGCGCTTGGAAGCACGGATGTACGTCAAGTTCTTGTGGTCCGTCCAAATGGTGAATGGTTCCTCGGCCCCCTCTAGCCAATGACGCCACTCCTCCAAGGCAGCCACTACCGCCAGCAGCTCCCGATTGCCGATGTCATAGTTCCTCTCGGCAGGGAGGAAACGACGTGAGTAGAAGGCGCACAGATGTACCTTCTGGTCCGTTGCCGACCGCTGGGACAAGATAGCCCCTAGTCCAGTATCCGAGGCGTCCACCTCCACAATGAACTGTCTCTTGGGGTCTGGGTGGAGCAAGACCGGGGCGGTGGTGAACCTCTTCTTGAGGGAACGGAACGCAGCGCAAGCCGCTGGGGACCAGTCGAATGGCAGGGAGGGAGAGGTTAGCCTGGTAAGTGGTTCCGCCACCTGGCTGTAGTTCCGGATGAATCTTCGGTAGAAGTTTGCGAACCCGAGGAAGATCTGTAGCTCCTTCCGAGAGGTGGGTTCCGGCCACTCCTCCACGGCCCGAATCTTGCGAGGGTCAGATCGGGTCAAGCCGCTCTCCACGATGAAGCCCAGGTAATCGACGGAGTCGGAGTGAAATCGGCACTTCTCTGCCTTGACGAAGAGCCGATTGTGGAGGAGGCGCTCCAGCACACGGCGGACATGCTGGACGTGTTCCTCGAGGGTCTTGGAGAAGATGAGGATGTCGTCCAGGTATACCACCACAAACTCATCCAGCATGTCATGGAGGACGTCGTTCATGAGCGCCTGGAATACCGCCGGAGCGTTGGTGAGGCCGAACGGCATCACCAGGTACTCGTAGTGGCCCCTGGGAGTCTTGAAGGCGGTCTTCCATTCATCGCCCTCTCGGATATGGACCAGATGGTAGGCACTCCGGAGGTCCAGCTTGGTGAAGACGGTAGCCTGGGTGAGGGGCTCGAAGGTGGAGTTCATGAGAGGAAGAGGGTACTTGTTCTTAATGGTGATCTCGTTGAGTTGGCGATAGTCGATGCAGGGTCGAAGGTCTCCATCCTTCTTCCCAACAAAAAAGAAACCGGCCGCCACCAGGGAGGAGGAAGGCCGAATGAGGCCTGCTGCCAAGGACTCAGAGATGTACTTATCCATCGCTGCCTTCTCAGGGACGGTCAGACTGTAGAGGCGGCTGCCGGGAAGGGGAGCCCCAGAGCGGAGGTCGATGGCACAGTCGTAAGGCTGGTGAGGCGGAAGGGCCTGAGCCCGGGACTTACTGAAAACCTCCTTGAGGTCGTAGTATTCGGGGGGAATAGTCGAGAGGTCCGGGGGCGGCTCACAAAGGGAACTCCGGGGCGAGGGACTGGACGCCGCCTGAAGACACTGGGCATGACAGGAGGAGCTCCACCCCCTGATGGTACCGGAGGACCAGGCGATGTGGGGCTCATGCAGCGCGAGCCAGGGCGACCCAGGACTACAGGGATAAGAGGGGATCTGGTGATAAAAAACTGGAGTCTCTCAACGTGGTTACCAGCAATAGTGAGAAGGACTGGACAGGTGCGTTGAGTGATGTCAGCCAGGCGGTGCTGGTCCAACGCGAACACCTCCAAGGGTCTCTCGAGTTCCTCAAGTGGAATGTTGGCCTGGGTGGCAAACTCGAACTCCAGGAAACTCTCATCAGCACCCGAGTCAATGAGTGCCTCCACCGTCGCCCGTTGGTCCGCCCAGGCTAGGGTGACGCTTGTCAGACGGTTAGGTGGTGCACGGGTGTGTGAACAAGAAAAACGGCTCACCAGGATCTCCCGGGGTCCCGGCGAGCCTGGTCTTTTGGCCGGGTGGGGCAATTGGAGATACGGTGTCCATCCCGGCCGCAGTAGAAGCAAAGGCCGGACCTGAACCTGGCCTCCCATTCAGCCTGGCTAAGGTGTGTGCGTGCCAGCTGCATGGGTTCCTCCTCGGGCACCGAACGGGAGGGGAAGGGGCCACCAGTTGCGGAGGGAGCAGGACGGACCGCAGTACCGTCACAAGTGCGCAGGGTCTGGGGAACGTCTGGGGGTCCCAGTCGGGCTCTCTCACGCCTTTTCTCCCGGAGGCGTCCGTCGATGCGAATTGCGAGGTCGAATAGGCCCTCGAGGGAATCGGGCTCCTCACGGGTCGCGAGCTGGTCCCTTACTGCGTCATTGAGCCCCCTCAGGAAGGTGAGACGAAGCGCTTGATCGTTCCAACCGCTCTCCGTTGCGGCCAGTCTGGACTCCACCCCGAAGTCGGTGACACTGCCACTGCCCTGCCGGAAGGTGCCCAACCGAGCTCCTGGGTCCTGGCCACGAGCTGGGTGGTGGAAAACCCTGCGGAGCTCTGCCACGAAGTCTGGGTATGAAAAACTAAAATCAGCCCTCATTGACCAGGAGGCAGTAACCCACTGTGCTGCTCGGCCTGAGAGCAGGTTAGTCATGTAAGCCACTCGGGCTCCCTCTGAAGTAAATCGGCTGGGTTGATGAAGGAAAACCAACTCACATTGCATGATGAATGTGGCACAATCCTCGAAGTTACCGTCAAACCAACGTGGTTCGGAGAGACGGGGCTCCCGAGGTGCAAGGTCGGGAGGCGCGGGGTCCGCCACGGCTGCGGGTGGTGCTCTGGCCGAGACTCCTGGAGTAGGTGGGGTTACAAGCAGGGCGTTAAATGCTTCACTCAACGTCTGTAGTTGGTGCAGAATATCAGCCTGCTGATTACCCTGGGCTGTCTGCAGGGTAGCCAGAGAGCTAAGGGACTCCTGAATAGGCTGGACCTGAGCCCGGAGGTCCTGCACAGCAGCCGCAGCCGCACCTAACTGTAGGCTGTGGTCGTTGGTCAATTCGATCTGGACCGCCAACGCTGCCTTGACCCTGTCTGTGTCGGCTGGGGTCATCATGGTCGGGTCGTAATGTTATGGAAACCGACCCCAACAGCACGGCACAGACAGGTAGTTCAGAGTTAGCCAAAGACTAGGGCGTATTTATTTCTGAAACAGGAATGAGCGAAAATAACAATAAGTACAACAAAGGGGAGAATGTTCTTGGCAGAGTTGTCTGCGGCTCTGCAGATCGTCCCGGTATTGAGATGGAGAAACGGCGTAGCGCCACTGCCTCTGCGGCTCTGCAGCTACTCCAGGATCCAACTCGGGAGGAACGGAGAGAGAGAGAGAGTGGTCAATAAACAAGCCAACGGAGTACAGAGGCAGTCCAGTCCTCCTTAGCTGAGTCCCGTATAAACACATGTGACTTAATCTTCAGTGTTACCAACACACAAGTTTAGCTGAGCCCAGTACAATCCCACGTGACTTAATCTTCAGTGTTACCAACACACAAGTTTAGCGGAGTCCAGTACAAAACAGAAACGGCAAATCTTCAGTGTTATCCAAACACACAGAAAACAGAGAATCCAAAAGGTTCGTTCCAAAAACTCACCAAAGCGCAAATGCGCAAAGCGGGCAACGAGGCACAGCTCCAACGGATGATAGAGATAAACAACAGCGGCGACTTCCATGGACATCCTGAAGAAAAACAGATGAGGCACAACAACGGGGGGAACAGGCAGTAGCAGAGGTAATCCAAAACGACCCGACAACGATTGACAGAAAGACCCGAGTATATGAAGGGCTCTGGGCGCTGATTACAAACAACCGACAGGTGCGTGACGGCAATTGGTACTTGACCTAGAAGCGTGTGGTGGCAATGAGCCAATCCTCCTCACAGTACCTTGAAGCGTGTGGCGGGAATGGGCCAATCCTCACAATGTCAGTGTGTGTGGGACTCTCAGCGTCTGGAGAGCAGGACAGCAAGCTGCTGTAACAGGCTGTAAGTGTGTAGGATATGTGATGCATAAATATAGTGATGAGTGCAGTGAATATCTTGTCCAGGTGAGCTTATGTAGTACTGCTATTGTTAATGTGTATCTTTTGATTGGCTTGCCTTGTTTGCTTGGTTGTGTTGCCGGTGTTTTTTGTATCGTCTTGTTTTGTTAATTTTATTTATTTATGTATTTGTTATTTGTGTGTGTGTGTTTGTTTCACCGGAGATAATTGCTATACATGTCCAGGTTGTGTGTCAATAAAATACTGATTATAAACAAATATATATCCTCAAGTATGGGGGTGATGATCATTACACTGCTCAAACTACAGACCGTAAATTGGAATATCGTTTTTGGTCAACTACACATTGTATGTTGTAATCCAAAAGTCATAGTATTCGTATTACAGTCGACCGCCCAACAGCAGACAAATACAAAAACCGATTCTCAGATCTTTAGACATGGATATTCTCACCGCTGGTTCGTCACAACACAGCTACTAAAACCCCCCTGAGCCTAACAACTAATGATATTCATTGGGTGAAGGTATAAAGTTAAGCTCTTCTTATCTCTTTAGTACACCAGACTGATTCGTTTTAATAGAATTTGACATTGGAAAGAGCGCAAAATGAAGTTGCTTATTCTCCTCTGCCTATTGCTTTTTGAGATTGATTCTTTCCCCCACAAAAGGGGGGTATGACAAAAGCGAGCAAACTGTTTTGAATTCATCATCTGTCGGTCTCGACTCCCTGGCAGAAAAGGAGCTCTTCAAACCATCTTAGACATATCTGTATACATGTCTTTAAAACAAAAGGTTTACCAAATAAAGTGGAAACTGCACTCTACTCTTTAAACCTTGTTCAAAGACATACTCCTCAATCTGGGCTTCAACTAAAACAAGTGACAAACTAACATTTTAAACAAGTTTTAATCTAATCACATCCCAACCTTCCATTGTATTCTGTAATGTAACTGACCAATAACATTATTTCATTGTCATCAAATACCATTGTGTCAGAAATACCGTTCTTGGTATATGTAGAAGAGTATGAGTACTTTAACCTAATATCAGGATGCTGCTCTATTGGTATCTGTAGGAGGAGTCATTAAAAATATTATGAGTAATTTAACCTGATATCAGGACGATACTCTGAGGTAGACTACTTTAACAATACCCTGTACCTGGCGCCACGCTGCTCGGCCGCCTTTCTGTGGGCTCCGTCGAGATTGAGCTTGATTCGGTACATTTTTATAGTTTTACTCGTTTTTTATGCACCAACTGCTAGTGCAGTTAATATACTGTATATGACCGTCAGACACTTTTTAACATTGGACTACAGTTTACTCCCTGTTTGGATTGCTCTCTTGACCGGCTTGTTGACGCACACTGGGCTGCATAGATTCTCAAGCAGAACTCCATGGGGAACAACAACAACATCAGCCCCAGGCGTAAAAAGAGACAAAGGGGGAAAAGAGCTGACATTCGCAACAAACTTCGGTCCCGGGCTCACCGACCACCGCTCCCCAGCATCCTGCTGGCCAACGTATAGTCCATCCAGAACAAACTGGACGACATCAGGGCCAGGATCAAGTTCCAGAGGGTTATCAGGGACTGCAATGTCCTTTGTTTCACTGACTTGGTTGACGCCAGCGGTACCAGACCACGCTATCCAGCCCGCCGACTGGTGTGACCCAGGGAACGTGAAGAGACTGTCGGACCACTGCTTGGCCAACCTGGAGTCATTGCATCAAGTGTCATCCATTCTTCATCCCGAAAGAATTCATGTCGGTCATCCTAATCATCCTTATCTCTTTAGTACACCAGACTGATTCGTTTTAATAGAATTTGACATTGGAAAGAGCGCAAAATGAAGTTGCTTATTCTCCTCTGCCTATTGCTTTTTGAGATTGATTCTTTCCCCCACAAAAGGGGGGTATGACAAAAGCGAGCAAACTGTTTTGAATTCATCATCTGTCGGTCTCGACTCCCTGGCAGAAAAGGAGCTCTTCAAACCATCTTAGACATATCTGTATACATGTCTTTAAAACAAAAGGTTTACCAAATAAAGTGGAAACTGCACTCTACTCTTTAAACCTTGTTCAAAGACATACTCCTCAATCTGGGCTTCAACTAAAACAAGTGACAAACTAACATTTTAAACAAGTTTTAATCTAATCACATCCCAACCTTCCATTGTATTCTGTAATGTAACTGACCAATAACATTATTTCATTGTCATCAAATACCATTGTGTCAGAAATACCGTTCTTGGTATATGTAGAAGAGTATGAGTACTTTAACCTAATATCAGGATGCTGCTCTATTGGTATCTGTAGGAGGAGTCATTAAAAATATTATGAGTAATTTAACCTGATATCAGGACGATACTCTGAGGTAGACTACTTTAACAATACCCTGTACCTGGCGCCACGCTGCTCGGCCGCCTTTCTGTGGGCTCCGTCGAGATTGAGCTTGATTCGGTACATTTTTATAGTTTTACTCGTTTTTTATGCACCAACTGCTAGTGCAGTTAATATACTGTATATGACCGTCAGACACTTTTTAACATTGGACTACAGTTTACTCCCTGTTTGGATTGCTCTCTTGACCGGCTTGTTGACGCACACTGGGCTGCATAGATTCTCAAGCAGAACTCCATGGGGAACAACAACAACATCAGCCCCAGGCGTAAAAAGAGACAAAGGGGGAAAAGAGCTGACATTCGCAACAAACTTCGGTCCCGGGCTCACCGACCACCGCTCCCCAGCATCCTGCTGGCCAACGTATAGTCCATCCAGAACAAACTGGACGACATCAGGGCCAGGATCAAGTTCCAGAGGGTTATCAGGGACTGCAATGTCCTTTGTTTCACTGACTTGGTTGACGCCAGCGGTACCAGACCACGCTATCCAGCCCGCCGACTGGTGTGACCCAGGGAACGTGAAGAGACTGTCGGACCACTGCTTGGCCAACCTGGAGTCATTGCATCAAGTGTCATCCATTCTTCATCCCGAAAGAATTCATGTCGGTCATCCTAATCAGAGTTTATCCCCCCTGCTTTAAGTCAACACTGGGGCAGCGCTTTCAGAGCTTAACGACAAGGTAAACAAACGCCAAACAGCTAACGTAGATGCTGCAATTGTGGTGACTGGGGACTTTAACAGGGACCGGTGGACAGGGTCTGACAGACTGGGAACCTTTAAAAGGTTTTACAGAATTTCTACCAGCATGTGACCAGAGGTGAGAGTACATTGATTAGATCATTGCCACTCACAATTAAAGGACGGGTACAAGTCACAGGTGCTTAGTCCATTCGGTAAATCAGACCACAACGGCATATTTCTCATACCAAAATATAAACAAAGTGTTAAGCGAGCTCTCGCGGAAGCGCAAGAAGTGAAACATTGGTCTGTGAACCCAGAAAACACGCTCCGAGTGTCCTGGGTATGACGTAAAAAGAGCTTTGGCCCGGGACCAGAATGAGGTTACCCCTTAGATCCGCTACCTCCAGGTGACTCGGGTGACAGATGCATTGAGCTCCTTGTGAAACATTAACAACATCTACAACTCAGGAAATATTCCAAATGATTTCCTAAAATCAATGTTCATTCCGATCCCAAAGACCGGAAGAGCCCCAGAATGCAACAATACAGGACTATCAGTTTGATATCTCATGCATCAAAAGTACTCCTGAAAATCATCAAGAACAGAATAGAACCCATAATTGAACATCAGCTCTCGGATAGCCAAATGGGTTTCCGCAAAGGAAAGGGAACAAGAGATGCAATATCTTGCCCAAGTCCTTTGTCAGGATGGTATTCGTGGACTTCTCAAGTGCATTCAACACTGTGCAACCTTATCTGATGGGACAGAAACTCCTCCGGATGAATGTCAACCCCCACCTCATACTGCTCATTCTCTCTCACAAATAGACACCAGACTGTTAGATTCAACAGCAACTACAGCTCCAACAGAACTGTATCCACCGGGGCACCACAGGGATCTGTCATCTCACCAGTCCTGTTCACCCTCTATAACGACGACTGTAGCAGCTCAGACCCTGAGATGCTTTTCATCAAATACTCTGATGACACAGTCATCGTTGACACCACCAACTCCAATGACCGCATCATTGGAGAAATTAACAGGTTCGCAGAGTGGTGTAAGAACAACTTCCTGGACCTAAACCCCAGCAAAATGAAGGAACTGCTGGTGGACTTCAGGCGTGACCCCACAACTCCCCCGGCTCTGGAGATAAATGGCCAGACAATAGAGCGCGTTGAGGAGTACAAATACCTTGGCACCACCATCGACCACAAGCTCACCTTCAAGACCAACGCAGATAATATCCACTCTAAGTGCCAACAGCGACTGTTCTTCCTCAGGAATATGAGGACGCTTCAGGTCCGACCATCAATCCTGCAGGATTTCTACAACTCCTTTGTGGAATCAATAATGTCATTTAACATCACATCATGGTTTGGAGTGCTGTGTGCCATCAACCGGAAACCTCTCGACAGGGTCATTAAGATCAGCGGCAAGATCATTGGGAAGGACCAGGAGCCACTCAGCAGCATCCACAAGAAACAGACAGTTAAAAAGGCCTCCCAAATAGTTGAGGACAACACACACACCCTTCACACCCATTACAAACGAATGCCCTCAGGCCATCGATACAGAGCTTCAACATTGAACAAAAGGGGCTTAGGTAGCTTCGTGCCAACCTCCATCAGACTGCTGAACACCTAGGTCTGGTGGAGGCCGGACTGCCCCCCCCCCCCCCCCCCCCCCCCCAAGGACTTTGGACTACTTAAAATAGACTCCCCCTTCCACCTGATGGAGACTTATCACCTGTACTACTATTATTTATTATTTATATACATATAGAACTGCTCCACAATGATTTTAATATATCTTGCTTTAAGTACTGTAGTTCAGTTCAGTTCAGTTATTTTTTATTTCTGGCTTTGGACGCATAACAACGGTCATTCCATAAATCGCCAAAGTTTTACCAGCTGCTATTGCAGCATTGTCCAATTGTCCGAAAAGGGCTAGGGAGAAGCACTAGGCTTGTCGGGCCATACCCCTGAAGACTTGTGTTTTTTAGTTTTTTTAGTTTTTGTTTGTTTACATACATACATAGTACATACATATATTACACATTACAGTACACACATATAGTACACATTGCAGTACACATTACAGTATAGTATACCTGCAGTATATAATAGTATATAGTACATAATAGTGTATACAGCACATATATAATGTGATATGAGATATATAGTATATGATATATACAATATAATATAGTACCATAATATAATAGTATATACTGCAAATATAGTTCAATATAATATACAAATTAATTATAATATGATTATATAATGTAATATGATATAACGTACAATACAGTATCATACGTTCTTTTTTTATAATTAATATGCAATTAAAGTTCTTCTTCCCTTCTGTAGCCTACCTAACAAAAATAGATTTTTTTTGTCTAGATTTGAATTGATTTCTGTTTCACAATATCTTAGTTCATCCTCTAGCCCATTCCACAGGGTGGCTACGTAAGAGGAGATACACATTATTTTCAGGTTGGTTTTCATCACAGGTTTTTTGAAGTTCAATGGTCCTCTGAGGTTGTATCCCCCCTCCTTATCCAGAAATGTGCTTCTTACATTTACCGGTAATTGATTATTTCTTGCTTTAAAGTACTGTATTAATGTAGTTGGTGTTTTTTTATACAGTGGTCTTTTTTACTGTAGTTTTAACAAAGCTGGTGTTTTTTTTATAGTGGTGAGTGTCTATGTATTGTGACTGTATGTTTGTCTTTTAACCACTGCACAAATGAAGTTCCGAAAGGAAAAGAAAGTAATTTGAAGTTGAAGTTGAATCTGCTTACTCAGAATCATTGGCGAAAAATCGATAGACCAACAGAAGAAGCTGTATATTTGCTTCATCGATTTCACAAAGGCCTTTGACAGAGTTGAACATACAACATTAATGAGAACAATGGAAGAATTTGAAATACCATTTTTTTTTATCAAATATTAAAAAAAAAAAATTCCCAACATGAAACAAAACATATATCACAAACAATACAATAATAATACATAAAAAGACTTCCCAAGACAATAACTTAACACCACATGACAAGACAATAACTGATACAGACTGTACAGTGATCATCCTACATGGACACTCGCTCGTTCTCCCCCCCCCCCCCCCCCCCGCTCACCCAATGACCTCAACATGAGTCACACTCACATTACACTATTCAGTAAAAGAAAAAGAAAAAAACTAAAATCAACAAAACAAATTCCCAAACTTATATGCGTTCTTTTAACTTTGCCACTGCAGCCAACCAAATTGCGATATTAGATTCCTTAACCCCTACAACACGTGCCGTGGATATCTCCAAATAGATCACATCAAGGTAGGTGAGAAACCATACCTTCGGGCAGAGTTTGTCTGGGTGAAACCAACGTGAGGCAATCAATTTTTTTGTCTTTTCACCTGTATAGAGGTCGGTAATTGAGAGAGATCATTCAATAACAATACAGAAGGAGATACAGGTATGGTTAAAGAGAAAATGTCCGAGAGCTGATATGTAACATTTTCCCAGAAACTCACAACAGGGCATTCCCAGTACATATGCATAAATGTACCTGTGGCGCCGTTTGGACACAAGGTACATAAAGAGTCAGGTCTGAGACCCATTGAATTCAATCGTCTAGGGGTTAAATAAGTCCTGTGAATAAAATTTAGGTGAATCTGTTGGTGATCTGGGTTGTGTGAGGATAACTGAACATTTTCCCAGACTGCATCCCAATCAAAATCTACATCCAACTCCGGGACATCCTTTCTCCAAATCGTATCCAGAGGAAGGTCTTTATACGAGGACATGAGTAAATGGCGATAAAAGTCCGAAACTAAGCCTCTCGATGTCTCTTTGTCATAAAATAATTTGTGAAAGCGGTGATGCACTAGTGGAGCGTCCCATGGCACTCCATGAGCCTTCAGAGCTGCTCTTATTTGTAAATAAAAGAAAAAGGAGGTTCCGGGGAGATCATATCCGTTGGATATATCCTGAAAAGAGCGGAGACCAGAGTTGTCGAAGATATCCCCCAATGTGTGTATGCCTTTCTTTTCCCATCTAGGGTATCTAATAGGTTGTTGTCCAATAAGGAGAAGATTGTTATTAAATAGAGGGGAATGCGTGTGCCATTGTTGGCGTTTTTTACCCCCTTTCTGAGTGTCACGCCAAGTCTGGATCACATGTGTGATAAGAGGGCCAAATCGTAATTTACATTGTTTAATTGATATGTTGGTATACACAATATCCTGAAGTCTATATGGGGACACCAACTTCTCCTCCAATGGTCGCCAATATACAGCTGCTTGAGCGTCAAACCAAGTGATCAAAGGTCTCAGAGAGAAAGCTTGAAAATAATATTTAAAGTCTGGAAATGCTAAGCCCCCATCGAGTTTACTCCTTTGGGCAGTTGATCTCTTCAAGCGCGGGCGTTTATTGTTCCAAACAAATTTATATGAGGCAGAGTGCAATTTCTGCCAGTAACCAGCAGGAGGAGGTAACGGGAGCATGGAGCTGATAAAGTTAATTCTGGGTAAAATATTCATTTTAATTATTGACGCATGGGCCTGTAATGAATTTTTTAATTTGGACCATCTGTTAAAGTCATTCGTGATCCTGTCACCCAAGCTGGAGTAATTATACCTTACCGTCTGGCTAATAGTGGGGAATATTTCAATCCCGAGACATTTAAAGTGCTCCACCATAAGTATGTTTGCCGGTAGGATGGTAGCCTTCGCAGGCTCATTAAGTGGAAGAAAGGCAGATTTTGGCCAGTTGATCTTAAAGACGGACAGGCTGCCAAATTCATCTATCACGCCGAGCAGATGAGGTAGAGAGACGGAGGGATTCTGCATAAACAGGAGTACATCATCTGCGTATAAGCTAATATGGTGATGTGTGCCCTGAATTGAAATAGGAGATATAATTTGGGATTGTCTTATGTATTGAGCTAGAGGTTCGAGGGATAAAGCAAAGAGTCCGGGACTAAGAGGACAACCCTGTCTAGAAGAGCGCGAGACAGAGAAGAGTGGTGAACATAACTTTCCTGTTAAGATCATGGCCGAAGGCCCAGTGTATAGAACTTTGATCATATGAATGAAGCCCTCACCCAACCCCATCCTTCTGAGAACTGCCCATAAATAAGACCACTCCAATCTGTCAAATGCCTTCATTGCGTCCAAGGACATGACCGCTGTAGGGATTGCAATATCCTTGCTGGCATTAATCACGTGCAGTAACCGTCTGATGTTGTCAGTAACCAGGCGGCCTCTTATGAAGCCGGTCTGATCAGGGTGAACTAGAGATGTCATGTGCTTTTGAAGACGGGTGGCTAGAACCTTGGCATATAGCTTAAGATCGGCTCCGAGGAGACTTAGGGGCCTGTAGCTGCCACATTCGGTGGGGTCCTTATCCTTCTTAAGTAAAACAGATATAAGCGCCATATTGACATCTCTAGAAAAATTGCCCTCTTTGATTGAGTGTAAAATCATTGAGAGTAATAAGGGACCGAGTACATCCCAAAATGCAAGATAGAGTTCCGGTGGAATGCCGTCCCATCCGGGAGCCTTGCCCCGTTGCATATTCGCAATCGCCTCTCTAAGTTCAACCAGCGTGATTGGTGCGGCTAGCAACCTAGCACTTTCTTCTGAGATCTGTGGTAGGTTGATTTGATCAAGAAAATCCTCCAGCTTGGTATGATCAAAGACCACCTCTGACTTGTACAAGTTGGAATAAAAATAGCTAAATGTATCATTAATCTTTTTGGGGTTGGTGGTTACCTCCCCCTGTTGGTTCTTAATGGAAGGGATATCCGCAAATTGCTCACTGGCACGTATCTTCATAGCTAGTAGGTGACTAGGCCTGGAGCCATGAAAGTAGTAGTAGTAGTAATACCAGTTTCTGACCGAAGAATAATTGCCAACTTATACTGGAGGCAGAAGGCTAATGTCAGAATTGGAAAGGAGACATCAAGAGACTTCCCGGTGGAGAAGGGTGTAAGTCAAGGATGCATCTTGTCTTCTGTACTTTAATATGTACAGTGAATCACTGATGAAAAAAGAGGAGGGAAAGGAGTAAAACTTGGCAAAGAGAACATCACCAACATAAGATATGCTGATGACACCGCTATAGTCTGTAACTGTCAAGAAGATCTACAGGACATGATGAATAAGCTGAATGCCGAATGTATGGAATGTCGCTAAACACAAAGAAAACAAAAGTAATGATCATTGAAAAAACTGGAACTGTTTATAAAATACAGGTGGATGGAGAAAAACATATACCTTGGAAGCTGGATCAGTGAAGGTAGAAGAGCTAACATGGACATTAAGAGAAGAACCGGAATTGCAAAAAGCGCGTTCAGGAACCATAAATAATTATTGAGATGAAACATAAGTTGGAAAACGAAGACCAGGATTTTGGAAACATGTTATGTCAGTCTTTTCATACGGAGCAGCGGCATGGACGCTGAATGAAGAGGCAAAGAGGATGATACACTCTTTTGAAATGTGGACGCTGAGGAAGATGCTGAAGATAACATGGAAGGATAAGATCAAGAATGAGGAGGTACTGAGAAGAGCGGGTATGCAAGGAGGACAGCTGCTGGAGAGGTTGGAAAAGAGAAAGATGGAGTTGTGCGGGCACGTGCTGTGAGGATCCAGCGAGGAGATGTTAAGAAGGTGGTAATGGGGAAGGTGGATGGAAAGAGAGGAAGTGGACCAAGAAGAGGCTGGGTAGACAACGTCTGTGATTGGAGCGGAGTGAGAGGCGGAGTCACAGAGTTGGAGAGGAGAAGTGGGGACAGAATGGGTTGGAGAGTGATAGACAACCTTCGGAACGAATAAGCCACCTGATGATGATGAAGCTGCACTCGATTGCACAGACTGGGGCGTGTTTCATGAGAGCACAGATAACATCGATGACCAAACCAAAAGCCTTGGGTAGACAAATCCGTCCGCGAGGCTCTGAATGCGCGCACCTCAGCCTACAACTTCGGGCTCGTGACAGGCAACATGGACAAGCACAAGGCGGCACACTATAACCTACGGAGAACAGTGATAGAGGCAAAGGAGCGGTACAGGGAAATGGTGGAGCTTCAGTTTGAACAGGCTGATACCAGAGCTATGTGGCAGGACCTCAGACCGATGACAGAGTACAAAGGCACCCCCCCCCCCCCCCCCATGGTGAACACTTATGTCTCCTTGGCAAATAAGCTCGATACTTTCTATGCACAGCCTACAGGTCAGTACAATAGAAAGTAGAGCCACTGCCGGTTAACAGAGCATGAGGTGAGGAGGACCTTTAAGAAAGTGAATACCAGGTAAGCGTCCTAAAAGTCTGTGCCGACCAACTGGCCCCGGTATTCACTGACATATTTAACCTGTCCTTAGAACAGGCTGTCATCCCCACCTGTCTGAAGAAGTCCACCATTATCCCTGTACCCAAAAAATCTACGCCCGCTTGCCTCAACGACTACCGCCCTGTAGCTCTCACCTCCATAGCCATGAAGTGCTTTGAGAAGCTAGTGAAGGGCTACATCTGTTCCTCCCTCCCCATCAACCTGGACCCCCTGCAATTTGCATATCACCCCAACAGGTCCA
Organism: Notolepis coatsorum; assembly: GCF_963971535.1. Taxonomy (NCBI): domain Eukaryota; kingdom Metazoa; phylum Chordata; class Actinopteri; order Aulopiformes; family Paralepididae; genus Notolepis; species Notolepis coatsorum. Next base: position 158,289,631 of record NC_140168.1, read on the forward strand.
CGGAGGACGCCATAGCCCATGTGCTGCACACAGCAGCATCACACCTGGACAAGAGGCAGGGGAACTATGTGAGAATGCTGTTCATCGACTACAGCTCAGCATTCAATACCATAGTCCCCTCCAAACTCATAGCCAAGCTCAGGCACCTGGGCTTGAACTATGACCTCTGCCAGTGGGTCTTGGACTTCCTGACGGGTAGACCCCAGGTGGTGAGAGCAGGCACCTCCTCATCCATCACGCTCAACATAGGGGCCCCCCAGGGCTGTGTTCTGAGTCCCCTCCTCTACTCTCTGTACACACATGACTGTGTGGCACAGCGGAACAACAACACAATCATCAAATTTGCTGATGACACAGTAGTGGTGGGCCTGATCTCTGCCAACGACGAGAGGGTCTACCTGGAAGAGGTAGAGAATCTGTCGCAGTGGTGTCAGGAGAACTGCCTCTCCCTGAACGTCAGGAAAACAAAAGAGATGATTGTGGACTTCAGGAGGTCGGGGGTCAGGGACTACAGCCCCCTCAGCATCGACAGGGCACCGGTTGAGAGAGTGAACAGTTTCAAGTACCTCGGAGTCCACATATCCGAGGACTTGACATTGACCACACACATTGACAGTGTTGTGAAGAAGGCACGGCAATGCCACTACTTCCTCAGGCGCCTAAGGAAGTTCCAAGTCAGTCAGAAGATCCTTAAGAACTTCTACTCATGCACAATAGAGAGCATCCTGACTGGCAATATCACCTCCTGGTTTGGGAATAGCACCGCACAAGACCGTAGCAGACTACAGAGAGTGGCCCGTTCAGCCGAACGCACAATTGGAGGGGGGCTTCCCACTCTCCAGGACATTTACAACAAGCGGTGCATGGGTAAGGCTAAGATAATTATCAAAGACTCCAGTCACCCGAACGGGTGCCTCTTTGAACTGCTGCGGTCAGGCAAGCGATACCGGAGTCTCATGGCAAGCACAGAGAGACTCAGAAGAAGCTTCTATCCTCAGGCCATCAGAATGCTAAATGACAATAACATTATGTAACAACCATCAAATGCATGCACAGCACACACATCCACACGCACACACTCACTTTAAACAAACAACTCACTGTAGCACCAACTTTACCCACTTTAGAACACCTAAACACACTTTATATTTATTGGTAAAGAATTTGCACTACAACCCATACCTCATTACACCTTACTGTAAATTGTACCTAAATGTCTGCTTTGCACTGTATAGTATATTGTATTGTAACTCAGTTACTTCTACTCTGCATTGTACATTGTATATATGTATATACTGAACACTTTTGTCCACGTACTTGACTTCTATTTTATACTTGCTATACTTATTTTATACTTATCTATTTTTGTCTAGCACAGTCTCTGGAGCGTAACAAAAATAAGCATTTTGTATAGAAGTATTCTGTACTTCTGTATGACAACTAATAAAGAAACTTGAAACTTGAAACTTAAAGAACTTCTACTCATGCACAATAGACTGGTTTGGGAATAGCACCGCACACGACCACAGCAGACTGCAGAGAGTGGCTCGTTCAGCCGAACGCACAATTGGAGGTGGGCTTCCCACTCTCCAGGACATTTACACCAGACATTGCAGGGCCATGGCTAAGAGAATAGTCAAAGACCCTAGCCACCCAAACAACTGCCTCTTTGCACTGCTGTGGTCAGGCACGCACTACCGGAGTCTCATGACCAGACCAGTACAGAGAGACTCAGAAGGAGCTTCTATCGCCAGGCCATCAGGATGCTCAATGACTCTATGCAACACATACTCATCCATCTACATTCATTGCGCACACATCCACATGCACACACTCACTTTAAACACTCACCTTTAACATTCACTTTAGACATTTTAACTATTAATGTTTGGGGCCGTTGCACGTCGCAGTACATTTTCCCTCATTTGACGGCGTCCCACTGTTTTAGTGTCTCTGAACCAATACATCGGTTGAAAGCTAAGATGGCCGCCATTCGAATTTCGGGTTATAAGACCAAACATCAATGACCGTCAGTAACTATATTACATTAGCACTCGGGTGATTCTTCCTGTTGTGGAAGAGAATTCAGAATGTTTCCTTTCAAAAGAGGCCAGACTCATGCATGTGCTATAAATGGTTCAAGAATAGCTTTCAATTGACTTTGGGTATGCAATCGACAGGTGTTTTAAAGTTTAAGTTTGCATTTTGTACTTCATTGCTTGCATTTGTACTTCATTTGTACTTTAGGTTGTACTTTAGTTTGTATATTGTATAGTTTGTATAGTGTTTGTCCTTTATTCTCTTAACTTTTTTACTGTATGAAGCACAATCTCAGGGGACTCATACAGAACCAGGCATTTCACTGTAATGTACATGTACCTTATTATGTGACAAATAAAACAAAACTTGAACATGAACTTGTCATGTCATGTTATGCTATGTTGTGTGTAGTTATGTTATAGTATATTATGTCATGTCATGTTATGTTGTGTGTTATGTTATGTCCTGTATTGTTATAATGTTTTTCTCATTTTGATTCTACCCAAAATCTTGATTTTGATTTTTAATTCTGTAATATCGGGGAACTTACAGCTCTCCAGGGCGAAGATGGTGAGGTTGTGGACAGCGTTGACTTCCCGGTCCAGAGGTTTGGCCGTGCTGATCACTCCTGTGGTGCCATCAATGTCAAAGTAGCGCTCCAGGTCTGTGTTCCGATCTATGGAGTACCTGTTGATGAGACATTTTACAATCCATGACTAGAGTATAATAGAATAGAACATTTTCACCTCAGGCATTTCAGCCAGTTCTGCCTCCCTTAGTTACTAGAAAAATATAAATATAAAATATTTTTTTCTTCTGGAGATAGCATTGTGTATTATTATCTTATACTGTATAGGTTCCTCAACGACACTGTAACATATTTGTTCAAGGACTTTAACAGATCAGTGACCCATTGTCACCTCAACAAATACACCATTAAACAGTCCATTAAAAACAACATCATGGCTAATTAGCAGACAGCTCTTCACATCGGCTTGATGAAGGAGTACAGCTCATCCCCAGCTCATCGAGTCCTATTGACGAGGCTGGAGGTGGATAGAACAAAGGAACTCTGTGGTAGAAGACTGGTGCTCTGGAGAGGGTGACCAGGGTAGTAGACAATGGCTATCGAGTATGCCAGATGAAATATTATGTAAATGAGTATTTCTATCCAGAATTCCAGATGAAAGATTATGTAAATGTGTATTTCTAACCATATGCCAGATGAAATATTATGAAAAGATCTATTTCTATCCAGTATGCCAGATAAAACATTATATTAACGTGTATTTTTTAAATTCAGTATGAGAGATGACATATTATGTAAACGTGTATTTCTATCCAGTATGTCAGATGAAACTACTGAGTCTGCTTCTCTACTCCCTCTTCACCCACGACTGCACTCCTGTACATGGCACCAACACCATTATCAGGTTTTCAGATGACACAACGGTGGTGGGCCTCATCAAAAACAACGATGAGTCTGCCTACAGGGAGGAGGTCCAGCACCTGGCGACGTGGTGCACTGACGTTGTTAAGGAATGTCATATGGTTGAAGTTGTGTACTTCTCAAGGGAGATTTTAAGAAAACTTTAAAAATGTATCTTGCAGCATAAATAATATATTTAATCCACTTTTTCTCCTTATTTTTCTATTTTTCTCCAATCCCAATTTTCCTGTTTCCAATTCTCCCCTCCCCTGTCTTGAACGTTGCTCGACTATGCCCCCCACTGGTCGGCTGTAGGGAGGATAGAAGCCTTGCATCACGTGTCCCCTCCGGTACACGAGGAGGCAGCCTGTCACATCTTTTCACCTGCCAGTGCAGACTCTCAATGGCAAGGTGTAACGCATGGGAGGCTCAAACTACCCCCGCCACTTCCTGTCTCTGCTGTGCAGGCGTCCCCCAACCGACCTGTAGGAGTCGCTGTCCACAACGTCCAAATTACCACCCATCGACTTCCACCCGCTGGCTCTGCCAATTGAGTGACGAGCGCAATCTCCGCTGCGCCACCCAGCCGTCCTTTAAGTATTTTTTTAATAATATTAAAATATATTTAGTTTTTAAGAATTGTAAAGGATAGGCAAAAATAAGCACGTGCTTCAGCCTATTCCTTTTTTCTGTCATTGTGTTTGGATTTTGTGTGAGCTTACTTTGAATATGTACATTTGTGATTTTTCTTTTCTTTTTGTAAGTCCACACAAGTCTGTTTTTGATTTGTTGTAAACAAAGACAGAAAATAAACTATTCATTCATTCATTCATTCATTCATTCATATGAATGTTTTAAAATGAGAATCACGATAAAGAACACTACATTCAAACAAGAGAACAACTGACAATACTGCAATATTATCTGTCTGACAGTTTTCTTGTATTTTTCCAGTGAGTCACTGGAGCCCCAGAAGAGGACACACACCTGCAAGGACTAACCACTTTGATTATGTTCAATATCATTACATAAAGAAGACATGTTTTGTCATCAGTTTGTCAGTATATTTATACTGTTGATTTATTAGTTTATTTGTTTATTAACTATTACTGATTTTGTCAACACCATCAGTGATTGTCAACACCGTCATTTTCGAACACATATTTTTCTATTTGTTGAGTTTGTATTGTTCATATATTAAAGTTATTAACTGATCTACATCCAATTGTGTAATTTGTCTAAGAAATGTTTTTAAAATAAAACTAGAAACTTAACTAATTTAGGTTTTTTAGAATAGTGTGAAATCTGAAGAAAAGTGTATACATATCAGAGTAACTGAACACTATTGTTAGATACTTGAGGACTTTAAAGTCTTGTTGGACTCAACAAATTAAAATAGGATACTTTTTAGTATGTCTAATGAAGTTGACACTAATAAAGTTATGAAGTGAATGTTTATTTTCAGAAAGGGTGTTTTTATAAAAATCCTGTTCCTTTACATGATAGCTTTTTGATAGCTAATGCCTTTCTCTACAAATATATGAATTTCAAATTAATTCAATTGAGTTCTAAAATGTGTTTTGTCCCTTATTTGAACATACATGTACATACATCTGATTAGCACTATTACTCAGTAGTACTAATTGATATATTTTATATCCACTTTAATCAACCATACATTGTATATTACTATTGCACTTTACTGTTACATTTGGTTGGATGTTTTGTTGTACTGTACTTGTGCTGTATAACAATAATACATTTTAATATAATCGAATCATGCCTACGTAAATTATTGCATAATTTATATAATATATAAATTAACACATTAACTGCCACGCTTATATCCATCAATGTATGATCACTGCCACCAGTCTAAGCCTATGGAGATGTTCACCTTCTTTGCAGGGCTATAACTTTTTAAATTGTATTGCTAAATTGACATTACTATGGCCCATTCAACATCGATTATCTATCGTTCAGGATCTAGGAACGTTATACTTTTTCATTCATATATTCATACGAAAATACAGTCTAGAATATAAGTATGTTTTTATTGTTTTCGGCAGTAATTCCTAGAACGCTAGTTATAGGCCTAAACGCATAATATAGATTATCGATTGCAGTTTATTCGCGATACACACTATATAAAAAAATCCAACTGAATACTATCCTAAACGTTATGACTCATCATGCGCGGATGAAAGGGGGGGGGGGTCGTTTATAATTCCGTGATCGTCAGTAAATGCTTTATGTAGTATGGGTGATATATTGATCAGAGCGGTTTGCATTGAAAAGAATAAACCATCAAGCTGAAAGTAACGTTACTGTCCTCTTACCGTTCGCCGATGAGACTGGAGGAAAAATATCCCACTTATTTGACGTCGATCGACTAGATCCATTTCCGGTTTGTATGGCGCAATAAACACCCAAATCATATAGATTATTGAGTTATGGCAGCGATCCATATACACGGATGTGTGTCTAGAGTCCCGCAACAATATGTGACTGCCGGACGGAATTCCCAGATGAACCGAGATCACCAGAGATCCATTTCCGGTAGTAACTCGCCCGATCATCCACCAGGCGGCGGTATTGAAGCGTTGCACGGTTGTGCCGAGTCCCACTGTCTCAGCCGAGGCTGGGTGAGGGAATTATGAATACCATGGCAAAAAAATTAAATATGATTTCAATAACGTCGTACGCCGTGGATTGGCGGAATTCGCATGATCAGCAAACCCGTCGTAAGCCGTTTATGGCGGTGGATGTGTTAAAGACCATCTCCAACAATAACCTTTTCACAACCACCCAGCAAGATGTAGAGTCGAGTCACTAAATCTCCAGTCCAAGTCGAGTCTCAAGTCCCCAGTGTTCGAGTCCAAGTCCAAGTCAGAAGTCACCAAAGAAGAGTCCGAGTCGAGTCAGAGTCGAGTCCCCATTACCCTAGTCCTAGTCCGAGTCATCAAGGTTGAGTCCACTCCACTCTGGCAGTCAAAGAGCTGACATATAAATAAAAAGGGTCTACATTAAACATAAATGACACAGCAGTCACCATTTCAAGGGGAGTTTATTTACTTTGTGACACAATAGCCAAACAAATGCACTAGCCATCAATATATTGTGCCAAATGATTAGGGCCAATTACAAAAAAAAAATATTTATCAATTAACAAGTCCAAGTCATCGTCTGCACCTTCCGAGTCCAAATACAGTCAATGCTTGAGTCCAAGTCCTATTCCGAGTCATCAGTGCTCAAGTCCAAGTTGAGAGTCACGAGTCCTGAAAATCAGTCCAAGACTTGGACTCGAGTACTACACCGCTGGCAAGATGACACACACTGCACACTCAGAGAGATGCAGGTGGTCCTGGATCGACCATGTGCTCACAATGGACATCAAAGCAAATCCCAAGGGTTGCATCACACTGGACCCCAGAAGGCAGAGGGAGGAGAGGGAGGAGAGGGAGGAGAGGGAGCAGAGGGAGGAGAGGGAGGAGAGGGAGCAGAGGGAGGAGAGGGAGGAGAGCGAGGAGGGGGATGAGATGGAGGAGAGGGAGGAGAGGGAGGAGAGGGAGGATGGGGAGGCGAGGGAGGAGGGGGATGAGAGGGAGGAGAGGGAGGAGGGGGAGGAGAGGGAGGAGATGGAGGGGAGGAGGGGGAGGAGAGGGAGGAGAGGGAAGAGGGGGAGGAGAGGGAGGAGAGGGAAAAGAGGGAGGAGAGGGAGGAGAGAGATGAGAGGGAGGAGAGAGATGAGAGGGAGGCGAGATATCAGAGGGAGGAGAGAAATGAGAGGGAGGAGAGAGATGAGGGAGGAGAGGGAGGAGAGAAATGAGAGGGAGGAGATAGATGAGGGAGGAGAGGGAGGAGAGAAATGAGAGGGAGGAGAGAGATGAGGGAGGAGAGGGAGGAGAGAGATGAGAGGGAGGAGAGGGAGGAGAGCGATGAGAGGGAGGAGAAGGAGGAGAGAGATGAGAGGGAGGAGAGAGAGGAGCGGGAGGAGAGAGATGAGAGGAAGGAGAGGGACGATGTGAGAATGCTATTCATCGACTACAGCTCGGCATTCAATACCATAGTCCCCTCCATACTCATAGCCAAGCTCAGGGACCTGGGCTTGAACTATGACCTCTGCCAGTGGGTCTTGGACTTCCTGACTGGCAGACCCCAGGTGGTGAGAGCAGGCAACTGCACCTCCTCATCCATCACCCTCAACATAGGGGCCCCCCAGGGCTGTGTTCTGAGTCCCCTCCTCTACTCCCTGTACACACACGACTGTGTGGCTCAGCGGAGTAGCAATACAATCATCAAATTTGCTGACGACACAGTGGTGGTGGGCCTGATCTCTGCCAACGACGAGAGGGCCTACCTGGAAGAGGTCAAGGTCCTGGCGGGATGGTGCCAGGATAACATACCGGAGTCTCAAGGCGAGCACAGAAAGACTCAGAAGAAGCTTCTATCCCCAGGCCATCAGACTGCTAAACGAACAATGAACACTACACAACAACAACCACCAAACGCACACAGCACACACATCCACACGTACACACTCACTTTAAACAGACACACTGTAGCACCCACTCCACACACTTTATAGCACACACCCACTTTAAACAAACACACTGTAGCACCCACTCCCCACACTTTATATTTATTGATGAAGGATTGCACTACAACTCGTACACCTTACTGTAAATTGTACCTAAATTGTACCTCATCCCATTTCTGCTTTGCACTATATAGTACTGTACATTAGTACACTGCATAGTATTGTATATTATATGGTAACTTATATGGAACATTGTACATATGTCTATACCGAACACTGTGACCTCATTTTCTTCTTCTAAATCACATGCTATACTATGTTATTTGATACTATCTTGTCTAGCACAGTCTCTGGAGCGTAACAGTAAGAAGCATTTTGTATGAAAGTATTCTGTACTTCTGTATGACAACTATTAAAGAAACTTGAAACTTGAGGAGGGGGAGTAGGAGAGGAGAGGGAGGAGAGGGAGGAGGGGGAGGAGGGGGAGGAGAGCGAGAAGAGGGAGGAGAGGGAAAAAAGGGAGGAGAGGGAGCAGAGGGAGGAGAGGGAGGAGAGGGAAACGACGGAGGAGAGGGAGGATATGGAGGAGAGGGAGGAGGGGGAGGAGAGGGAGGAGGGGGATGAGAGGGAGGAGAGGGAGGAGAGGGGGGAGGGAAAAGAGGGAGGAGAGAGATGAGAGGGAGGAGAGGGAGGAGGGGGAGGAGAGGGAGGAGAGGGAGGAGAGGGAAAAGAGGGAGGAGAGGGAAAAGAGGGAGGAGAGGGAAAAGAGGGAGGAGAAGGAGAGATGAGAGGGAGGAGATGGAGGAGAGGGAGGAGAGAGATAAGAGGGAGGAGAGGGATGAGAGGGAAGAGATGGAGGAGAGGGAGGAGAGGGAGGAGAGGGAGGAGATGGAGGAGAGGGAGGAGAGGGAGGCCCAGAACATTATGGGGCAGGACAATAGAGAAAGAGCTCCCAACAACACCAACAGAGCTGGGGGACCGTAGAGAAGATAGACAGAAGGCTCGCTGACCAGTAGGAGTCGCTGTTGCAACGGCCAGGTCTCATACGCCCACCGGCTTCACACCCGTGAACACTGCCAATTGTGTCCGTAGGGACGACTGACCAGGCTGGAGGTGGGAATTGAACCCGGGTCTCTGCGGTTGTAGGCACGTTTTATAAATACAGAGTGAGTTATTGATTATTTGATTGATTGGTAAATGGTAAATGGCTGCATTTATATATCGCTTTTATCCAAAGCGCTTTTCAATTTGTTTACCCATTCACTCACACATTCACACACCGACGGTGGAGGCAACCATGCAAGGTGCCAACCTGCTCATCAGGAGCAATTAGGGGTTAAGTGTCTTGCCCAAGGACACTTTGACACGCTGCCCGGGAGGAGCGGGAATCGAACCGGGAACATCCGGATTACCAGATGACTGTTCTACCTCCCGAGCCACTGTCGCCCCCGATTGATTGATTGATATGAACAGTACCCTACCTAATGGGACTGTTGGTGAAGTCCGGATCCTGTGCAGAAACCGTCCCGATGGTGGTGCCCACTTTAGCCGCTTCAGAGATCACCATCCTGCTGACGGGGGACGAGAAGACGGGAGGCTCGTCCACGTTCTCCACGGTCAGCCGCACGCTGGCCACGTCGCTGAAGGGACCCATGCTCAGGAAGCGGGGGTCGATGTTTCTGTTGGTGCCCTCCACCCTCAAGTTGTAGCTGGCCTTCGTCTCATAGTCCAGGCTCTGTTGAAGAGGAGGGAGGAGGGAGGGAGGGAGGAAGAAAGGGAGGAAGGAAGGAAGGAAGGAAGGAAGGAAGGAAGGAAGGAAGGAAGGAAGGAAGGAAGGAAGGAAGGAAGGAAGGAAGGAAGGAAGGAAGGAAGGAAGGAAGGAAGGAAGGAAGGAAGGAAGGAAGGAAGGAAGGAAGGAAGGAAGGAAGGAGAGGAGGGAACAAAGGAATGAAGGAAGGAAGGAAGGAAGGAAGGAAGGAAGGAAGGAAGGAAGGAAGGAAGAAGGAAGGAAGGAAGGAAGAAGAAAGAAAGAAAGAAAGAAAGAAAGAAAGAAAGAAAGAAAGAAAGAAAGAAAGAAAGAAAGAAAGAAAGAAAGAAAGAAAGAAAGAAAGAAAGAAAGAAAGAAAGAAAGAAAGGAAAAACAAACAAACAAACAAACAAACAAACAAACAAAGGAAGGAAGGACAAGTCCTTTACTTACTGATATTATATTGACCACACTTCCATATTAATGCATTCACTCTGAAAAGTTATAAAGAGCCATTGATCTCTGCAGTCTAATGTTGCCTTAGTAACAACAGAGCGCCTTAGTCTATTTGCCATCCCATAGAGCCCCATTGTGAACCCGGAAATTTCGGAACCACCAACGTTTTATGATGGATATGGATAGTACGGGTCCCCAGCACTCAGAAACTGCCGGATGCTAAGTTGTAAATGTTGGGCAACTTTTTTTATTTGCATAATTAGCATAAATCTGCATAATCGCCTAAATGGACAAATCTCAGAAACTACTTGATCAATTTCAACAATGTTGGAGTTGTTTTGGGGGTTATTCAGGATGCTGAATCCATTTATGATACTTAAGAGAAGACATTTATTTCAAAATTGCAATATTTACTGGAATTTACCAAATTTCTACTCATTTTGGTGCCATTTTTTTATGAATTTTCAGTTCATAAATGTTTCAGAAGATGCTGAATTTCTAGATCATTTTCATGAAAAGTTCAATTGTAAACAGAATGATAATAATAATAATAACTTTCATTTGTAGAGCGCCTAATGGGGTACTCTAGGCGCTTATGCTTGGTTACTGGGGTAACTGCTGCAGTTGAGCTCTGCCATGAGTCCACGTGGCAGCGGAGCAGTTTGTTGCCACAACTAGAAACTATTCTACTGGATTTTTGTATGTAACTGTTACCTTATAAAATTTCCTCAGAACCCCAGTTCCTAGCCTTGACTGAGACTGCAGTGCGCTAATCGTTAATGCAAAACTTCCAAGTGAGTAGTGGCTAATTTGCACCATGATCTCATTCCTACTGTGGCAACGAGCAACTGCAGCTGCAGCAAATACAGACCCCTGATTTTCAAGGATTGTTGTTTCAATGCAAGTAAGTTGAGAAAATATTAACAGATACAGGCACGTGCACACATAGAGGCCAAGGGGTGCTTGAGCACCTGCCTTTTTGAGCCTCATCAAAAAAGAGCCCTTTTGAAAAAATTAAAATTAAAATTAAAAGATTTTTTTTTTTAACCGTTACGCATACAGACTGCCCTTCCAACTGAAAAATGTCAGGATAGAATCAAAATATTAGGTAAAGAGAGAGAGATGCCCCATATTCCATTGCAGTTTGCACAGCCTCCTCAGCGTGCCTCTCCGCGGACCTATATATTTTATGCATAGCGTGGGTGGTGATGATGATGATGATAGAAACCGCTGTGGCGCATACAGTTGAATGCTGGTATTACACTAATTGAGGGACACGAAGAAGTCAAGTCCGATGGGATTTGGGAATCTCAAATACAAATCGGGATTGGAATAAAAAATGCATTTATATTAAACAATACAGAATATACAGCACTTCTTGGGGTCTGTAGGGTAAGCACTTATTCCCTCCCCCCTGAACATTTATGGAGATGTATGGGCCTTTTAAGACAGTGATAAAAGTGTCTTTCAAGGATAAGTGAGCTCCTGCACTGATTATTATAGTTCAATATTCAATATTTTATCACCAAAACCCCCCAAAAAGCATAAAAAGGGGGCCCCCCGCCCGAAAAGGGCCCTTAAAAATCTCGCTTGCGCGCTACGCTCGCTCGGTTAATATATACACACAAGTTTAGTGCCCTTTTCAGCCTTTGAGCACTTGCCCCTCTAAAGTCCTGTGCACGTCCCTGAACAGATACACAAACTGTGGTTTTATTACTATCCAATAACAAACACTGAATATAATATGATCACAAGCTGTCAGATGGCTAATGTTAACCCTAATAGCTTACTACAGTAAACTAGCTCTACAGTAAGCTAGCTCTACACAGTAAGCTACAGTAAGCTAGCTCTTAGGGTTAACGTTAGCCATCTGACGGTAACTAATGTTAATGCATATGTTAGCAATGTATGTCATGTAGGGGTGTAACGATTCGACCTCACTATGATTAGATTCGATTACGATTCTTCAGGCAACAATTCAATGCATCATGAAATCTCTTCATTTGACCACGATTCGATTCGATTAATTTTCTATCAGTTAATTCCCCCAAAAATGTTGAAAACACAAATGTGGCTGGGGGAACTGATTCACTCAGCATGAATGGACTATAGGTCAACAAAAACAATACACACAAAAAAAATCTTTTTAAAGATATTTTTTTTTCCCGATTATAATCGATTCTAACATTTTCAAATCGATGCAGTTGAATCGTCACATTAGAGTCTATGCATTCCGATGCATTGATGAATCGTTATACCCCTAATGACATGAATGTGTGATTATTACCTAGCCTCGCGTCACCAGGCTCTATCCCTTGTCACACAGAGAAGCATCAAGTTTGATTCTAAATATTGTATAGAGTATTCATATGGTACTTTTGCTCTCCTTAATGTAGAATTGTGTGATAGAAGATCTGAGGCACTGAGGCAGAGAGAAACCCAAAAGGTAATGCAAATACCAGTCAAGTTCCAGTCAAGATACCAATAACATGGGAAATACATGTTTTCATTGGAATAGTGAACAGCCCGTCCGAAATGTACATTCTGGCAATGTACCGGTATCCATATTGCTCTGTAATGTAGAGTGTGTGGTAGTGCAGACAGCATTGTCACACATGACGAGGCCGATGTCTCCCTGATCTCATACATGCTGGATGCCACCATCAGTGGAGCTAAAACAGTCCGCATTCTCAGCGATGACACTGATGTGTTTGTCCTGATGGTCTACTGGTGCTGGAAGAGGGACATCACCTGTCATCTACAGATGGAGAGATGGGATGGGACTGTCCTAAACATAAATCTGACAGTAGAAAACCTTGGTGAGCAGTGTCACTCCATCCTGGCTATCCATGCTCTCTCCGGATGTGACACCACCTCTTATCCATGTGGGAAAGGAAAGGTATCTGCGCTTAAGGCCATGACAGCAGTATCTGGTGATCTGCTTCACATCATTGGAGAGGAGGGAACTACAGATTCACAAATCACACAGACAGTGAAGAGTTTCTTCCTGACTATACAACCAGAGAAGATCAGCATCTCTCAACAATGCCAGATATGAAATCTACCGAAAGCGCAAAATCCCCCCAGCACATGTTGCAACTCACTGACACACTCGCAGCAAAAAGAAGATGACATTAAAGTAAATTCAGAGGAAGATGAATACAGTGGGGAGGAGTTTGATGATGAGGAGTTTGATGATGTGGATTCAGAGTTCTGAACACAGTAGCCACTTTCTGAGTGAGAAGTAATTATCCACTACTATGCAGTAGGAGGAAGCGCATATTGTTATAATGATATAATTATAATGCAGGACCTGCTCAGAGGTCTTTAATTGGCATTGGCTATTATCCACAACACACACACACACCGGAACACACACGCATGCATTGTCTGTAGGATGCGATTCGTCTCTGCGATTAACCCATCCCGTCGTCCTTCCCCCCAAGGGCAGCCGGGAGCAGACAGGCGTCAACGTGAGCCGCACCAGGGGACCAATCCAAGTGCTCCTGTCCGTCTTCGTCAAGGACGCCACAGCTTTAGCAATCTGTTGTTGTGCATGTTTTTCCATTGGGTTTATCTTATCGGGGGGGAAACCCTTGCGAGCACGGGGAGAACATGCAAACTCCACACAGAAAGGCCTGGGAGATACCCCACCTGGGTAACTGGCATCATGGAAACCTGGTCCCCAAGCGGGAATCGAACCCTGGACCTTCTTGCTGTGAGGCGACAGTGTTAACCACTACACCACCGTGCCGCTGTTGTGGCCTATATGTTGTGGCCTATATGCTTGAGTAATGTAAATACCTTTCTTTTGTTATTTCTGTTTTATTAAGCTATGTTATTATACACAAGTTGCATGTTGTACCAGTTTTTGTTTAGTTTTTCCAATTAGCTGTGACGTTACAGGTAGTAAATAAAAGAGCGGATGCCCTTCACATCTGAGTCTTTGTCTTGACAACGCAGATCTTTATACACCTGCCTATCTACTGTACACCTGCCTATCTACTGTACTATGACAATATGACATTACCATAATGAACTATTTGGGGTCAGTAGAGATATTGTGAATACATAATGTCTGTGCTGTCCAAATGTAATCATTTCAGTGTCCTCTAAAACGTTCTAATTGACTGAAAATGCACCAAAATTGCACCAAAATGAGTTGGAATTTGGTAATTTTTTTTAAATATTGCAATTTCATAACTCTTGAGTATCACCAATGGATTCAGCATCCTGAATAACCCCCAACCACTCCAACATTGTTGAAATTGATCAAGTACTTTCCGAGATTTGCTCATTTAGGCGATTATGCAAATGTAGGCTAATTATGCAAATAAAAAAAATTGCCCAACATGTTAAACTTAGCATCCGGCAGTTTCTAAGTGCTGGTGACCCATACTATCCATATATATCATAAAAGTTTGGTGGTTCCAAAATTTCCGGGTTCATCGTGTTGGCAAATAGACTACCTCCTTGTTCTTAAAATATGTACAGTCTAAAACATTTAGTGCACAATGACTGCAATGTCAGAACATAAATTATGTTACGTCGGTCACTGGATGCTACATTATCTGGAGCCTCCTCTGTGACTGGAGTGGTTTAAAGCTTCCATAACCATCCTCTGTGACTGGAGTGGTTTAAAGCTTCCATAACCATCCTATGTGACTGGAGTGGTTTAAAGCTTCCATAACCATCCTCTGTGACTGGAGTGGTTTAAAGCTTCCATAACCATCCTATGTGACTGGAGTGGTTTAAAGCAGTGGTTCTCAACTGGTCTAGCCTTGGGACCCAACATTTTTGAACCACTGATTTATTTCAAAAAAGTTTTTTGCAGTAATACGCAATCTTTCATGCACTGTTAAAAACATGAAATAAACACAAAAAAGTGCAACAAAAGTGCAACTAGGGCTAAAAACCCAATGAAATACAATTATAATAAATAATATATGCTTCTTAGCAGATTTCTTAGCTTAACATAACATACCTACGTTTGGGGGAACTAATGGGATAACTGGGGTTGCAACAAAAAAGCAACTAGGGATAAAAACCAAATGAAATAAAATGAAATAATAATAATAATAATAATAATAATAATAATAATAATAATAATAATAATAATAATAATAATAATAATAATAATAATAATAATAATAATAATAATAATAATAATAATAATAATAATAATAATAATAATAATAAAAAATAATTATGCTTCTTAGCAGACTTCTTAGCTTAACATAACATACCTAAGTTCGGGGGAACTAATGGGATAACTGGGGTTGCAACAAAAGTGCAACTAGGGCTAAAAACCCAATGAAATAAAATAATAATAATAATAAATAATGATGCTTCTTAGCAGACTTCTTAGCTTAACATAACATACCTAAGTTTGGGGGAACTAATAGGATAACTGGGGTTGCAACAAAAGTGAAACTAGGGCTAAAAACACAATGAAATTAAATAATAATAATAATAATAATAATAATAATAATAATAATAATAATAATAATAATAATAATAATAATAATAATAATAATAATAATAATAATAATAATAATATATCCTTCTTAGCAGACTTCTTAGCTTAACATCCCAGGGAACTAATGGGATAACTGGGGATGTTGTTTCTCAAAGCCTGGGGTGATGGTAGACAAAGCCATTCTGAGGTCATGCTCAATGTCCAATCTGTTCCTCTGCTTTGTCTTCAGCAGGACCAGAGCTGAGAAGCCATTTTCACAAAGATAGGTAGTGAAAAAAAAGTATATAACATTCATTGTTTTATATTTCTAATCAAGTACTCAAAAGCCAAATCTTTCTCACTTTGGATAATCCCACGGGACAATGCATTGGTAACTTGTTTCAAATGACAATATATACCTCTGTGATTATTATTGTACGGATCGGAATACGGGCGTGCGTGTGGGAGCATGCCAAAGATATTACAGTGATATGCTGGTGCTCCCGACTGCCTGCGAGGGAGAGAGAGAGATAGAGAGAGAGAGAGAGGGAGAGAGAGAGGAGAGATACGTCCCCAACACACACGCAGTCAAGTTTCTGTGTAATGCTCCGACGAGGGAGAGAGAGAGAGGAGAGATGCGTCCCCGACACACACGCAGTCAAATTTGTGTGTGTGTGTGTCCGACGAGGGAGAGAGAGGGCGCACACACATTTACACACACTTCTGCACAGTCCCTCCCGCCGTCCCTCTCTCTCCCTCTCTCTCCTTGCTCGTTCTCTGCCTGTCAAAACCCGTTTGAGAAAGTGTCGGGTTACACTATGCACTACAACCATAGATGGGGCGTTACTGCAGATCAGTACCCTATTCACGTCAGGAATACCATCAAATCAGAACAGCTTAGTTGAGTGAGGGAAGATCTCGTGAACTCGAGACTAGACTGATGAGTCAATATGGTAATTAGAGACACAGACCCATTGATACTAACCCCTATTGCTATAAAACAATGGTAAATACTGAAAAAAGCCATTTATAATGCATGTCCCCTTTAAAGCTTCCATAACTGCACATGTTCAGCTGATTCATTGCTGTGATGTGATGCGTGTTAGTCAGTTGAAGTCAAATAGCCAGTCCAGTAATGTGGAAGAGCTTTGGAAACTGATATATAAGATGTGTTACTTTATTGTTACTTGGAATTCATATTTTAGTATAATATCTCTCATAGGCACTATACTTGTGTATATTCATTTCTTCAGGGGTCTACTGTATAGAACAGTGTCCCTGGAGCAGTTAGGGATCAGTGTCTTGCTCAAGGGCCCTTTGGCAGAGATGGTGGTCAGCCACCATCCAGTTACCATCTCATAGCTGGAATTCACACTTCCTGTTGGGGGCTAGGGATAGAACCAGCAACCTGTGGGTCTCTCTACCTCTATGTCACCTGCCATCCCCCTCATGACCAATAATATAATAACAGTGGTCTAAAATGTAGATGTAGAATACAGCCATTACTTATTCATTTCTGTCTCATTTGTATTAATTAATTAATCCTTTGTCAGTAAGTACACAGAAAAACCAAGTTGGTTGTTAGTGAGTCACAGAAGGAATACACTTGGCTTAGCAAACAGGGTTACAGCACACTCATTCACAGTAAGGTAGACCACAGTGTTGGGAATGGCTGATTTAAGCAGCCACACCTGCCCTGGGCTAAGTTAATTAGACCTGGGAGCAGCCACACCTGCCCTGGGCTAAGCTAATTAGACCTGGGAGCAGCCACACCTGCCCTGGGCCCAACCTGGGGGCAGGGGTGGCTGTGTGCCGGTTGTGCTATCTAAGTAATTGATACACACAGGTTAAATTAGCCATCCCCACACACACACACACACTAGGGAGAGTGTTTCTGTCATGACACCAATCTGCTCCTGGCTTGTAACAGCTTGCCCCTCTCATGATAGAGGTCTGTGTGTACCGTCTCTGTCCGTGTTGTCAGCCCTGAAGAAGACTGCTAGGTGGTGGGTAGACGGCACCACTGTTCTGTTCTAGTCAAATAATATACTATAGTATTTACACTATTTCATATTTAACTTGTAGAACGCATGAATGGAGATGACAAAATGACTTTTGATGCCAACACTGATCACATCTGTAAAAAGGCCAACCAGAGATAATTTCTTCTAAGAAAGTTGAGGGGCTTCCATGTCGATAGGTCACTGATGAACATTTTTTATTCTTCTTTTATTGAGTCTATTTTAACTTTTGCAATGATTCCTTGGTTCTGCAACCTCAGCGTGGCTAATAAAAATAGGCTGGGAAGAATCGTTAAAGTGTGCCGGAAATGAGAGCCACTCAGGAGGCAGAGGCCATTCTAGCGGCCTCTCAGCACCCTCTCTATGCAGAGTTTCTCCTCTTGCCTTCAGGACGGAGGTATACCTCTCATAGGAGGGCCAAGTCAAATAGGTATTTGAGAGCATTTGTTCCGTCAGCTGTTGGATTTTTAAATACGATTAAAAAATAAGCTGTAGGCTTAGCTGCGTTCTTATTTTACACCGGATTGCAGTTTTATGGTGATCTATTGTATGTTTTAATGTATTTATGTCTTTATTGTATATTTGCCATGTGTACTGGTTGTGCTGTGTACTATTACTGTTGCAAACCAAATTGCCCCTTGGGGATAATAAAGACTATCCAATCCAATCCAATGGAGGGCCTCTCTTGCTGCCTTTCTTTATTGCGACAAATTAAGTGATTATTATTATTTGATTGTATTCTATTATTATCCTACTTATTTCAAGAGATTATTACTTATTACGAGACATTTCCTAAATGATCTCAGCCCATTGTAATTTGTTTCTCTTAGTAGTTTTTTTTTGCAGTGGATTACAGCACCGTGACAGATCTGGCGCTCATTATTTCTGGTGAGACTATAATTACCATGGCCCATATCTGCTTCCCATATCCATATCCCTCCCAAGCCCCCACGCCGTGCCACCGCGGGGTTGTTTGTTCACCCGGCCTTCTCCGTCGGGGGGGTCTGTCTGTCCGGTCTGGTGTTCTTCAGGGTATATCGTCGGTCGATTACCTTGCTATTAAATGGCGACTATATTTTTTATTGTTGTGTGGTAAGAGTGCTTTTGATGTAATGGTCTAGTTTTCACACAATATTAACTTTCAACCGGCTGCTGAGGCTGCTGCATATCCGGGGGCAAGCAAGAAACCAGTGGTGGAAAGTAACTAAGTATTTTTACTTAAGTACATTTTCGAGCTACTTGTACTTTATGTGAGCATTTTCATTTTAGGGAACTTTATACTTTTACTCCATTACATTTATCTGAACTAGGGATGCTCGATATTGGCTTTTTTACCGATACCGATATTGTCCAACTCTTAATTTCCGATACCGATATCAACCGATACCGATATATGCAGGGTTTCCCCCCCCAAAAAATTGTAATTAACATTACATATCTCTTGTTGTGGAATTAACACAACATTATGCATACTTTTGACAATAAATAAAATCAGAATTTGTTCTTACTTGTTTGCCTGGGTAACTAAAGATTATAGATTATATATATTTTTTTTACTAGACTTCACTCATGTGTATTATTGATACTCTCATTGATACTATGTTTGTTTCTGACTCAAAGTGTGTGTGCGTGTGTGTGTGTGTGTGTGTGTGTGTGTGTGTGTGTGTGTGTGTGTGTGTGTGTGTGTGTGTGTGTGTGTGTGTGTGTGTGTGTGTGTGTGTGTGTGTGTGTGTGTGTGTGTGTGTGTGCGTGCGTGCGTGCGTGCGTGTGTGTGTGTGTGTGTGTGCGTGCATGCGTGTGTGTGTGTGTGTGTGAGAGATAGAGAGAGGGGGGGGGTGAGAGAGATGAGGAGGGGGCAAGAAAGAAAGAGAGATGGGAGAGTGTGTGTGTGTGTGAGAGAGAGAGAGGGGGGGGGGGGTGTGAGTACTCAGCTCTTGTGTGGGTGAATGTAACAAGTTCCTAACGTTTTCTTTCCCCTATTATTTCATGCACCCTTTATTCATTGCTTTAAATTATTATTTTCTTTTAAGTTATTTTGTGCATCACTCTGTTTTGAATTTGATGCAAATTTGCAATGCATCCTTTTGTGAAAAATATGTTTAAGGTAGATACAATTTTTTTTAAACAATTCGATTAATTTGCGATTAATCGCGAGTTAACTATGGACAATCATGCGATTAATCAGATTAAATATTTTAATCGATTGACAGCACTGAAGCCTGTCAACGTCAAGAGGACGTACTCAGAGCAGCATAACTGGACCACATACCACTTTAACATAACCTTTAATCAGAGCAGCATAAATGGACCATATACCACTTTAACATAACCTTTAATCAGAGCAGCATAACTGGACCACATACTGCTTTAACATAACCTTTAATCAGAGCAGCATAACAGGACCACATACTACCACTTTAACATGACCTTTCATCAGAGCAGCATAACTGGACCACACACCACTTTAACATCACATTTAGTGGTCAATGGATACACAAACGTTGTGTAGAATGTGTACTTTTACTTTAGATACTTTTGGAGTAAAAAGTACAATATTTCCCCTGAAATGTAGTGCAGTAAAAGTATAACGTTCCCTAAAATGAAAATACTTACATACATTAGTACAAGTAGCTCGAAATTGTACTTAAGTACTAGGGATGCACCGATCCGACTTTTTCAGCCCCGATACCGATACCTGGGTTTGGGTATCGGCCAATACCAATACCGATCCGATAACCATTGTCCAAATGTGTTTTACAAAAAAGTTAAAAAAAAATAAAAAAAATAATCCACGTTTTTTTTTTTTTTTATATATTAAAATATATTTAGTTTTTAAGAATTGTAAAGGATCACAAGTGTGTTTTTGATTTGTTGTAAACAAAGACAGAAAATAAACGTCATTCATTCAATTAATAAACTGTATTAATTTAAACTGTATGTCACTGTGTGCAATGCAACATCAGGCTTGACTTAAAACATTACTTTCCTAACTTAGTGAAACTAAATGTAACAAATTAACACATAGATATAAATGTACTGAATGGTTATTTCTTATTTTATTTCTTATTTAAATTATTTTTTTAAATTACCGATACCCGATCCAGCTATTTTACTGATATCGGCGGCCGATACCGATACCAATATCGGCTCGGTGCATCCCTATTAAGTACAGTACTTAAGCAAAAAATACTTTCCACCACTGCTCATCTATTTATTGGACATAATATCTGTGAAAGTCGCCGATACTTCCTGGTCACAGAGATAATGGGCAGATTCATCCGGCCTTGGGGTTTCTGAAGAGGATAAAATGGTTTCTCAATCTAATCTGGGAACACATATCCCCCATACAAAGCCCGGTTTAATTCATGTCACCATACAACTTAATTAAAGGGGAACTATCTTATAAATGGCCTTTTTGAGTGTTTAGCATTGTTTCCTAGCTATGTGAACTTATATTAATATGATCTATGTCTCTAATTCTTATATTGGCGCATTCTTCCAATTCTCCTCTCACAATATTCAACCTCACTGAACTGAGTCATTTGAAAATGTGCTGATTTGTGATGTCAGAGAGACACCGATGCATGATAATGTGGCTGTGTGGCATCAGGTACATGATGAGCTGCACACAGTGGTTGGAGCCCAGGCTCAAAACGGCTTAAGATCTTGAGGTAGAAAAATGCTGTTTTTGAGGACTTGATTAGAAATACAAAACAATGAATAAAAAAAATATATATATTACAGAGGTGTTCCATAGACTCACAGGAATTGTGTAAAAGTGCCCAAATAGTGAAATAAATAGTAAAATAGTTCCCCTTTAACACTTTAATCGCCGGATACGCCGAAACTCGTCTTTCCCCGCCATGCTCATTCTGCCGAAGACGCCGTAACACGTCTTTGATATCAATATTTCAAAAATCTGTGATCGAAATCATATTTCTCCCCCGGGGACATGAGATATACTGCTGAGCTACACTCAACTCTCTAACGGTTCAAGAGCGCCATCTGGTGGCCGATCGGCGGATCGCCCAGGGGAGAAACAGGATGTAGAAGCTGGTGCTCATTTCAATTCGGTCCGATCACTCGCTATAGGTCCCGGGACTCGAGCTTGACACAATACATAGCGATCCGTTGCCAATAACTCGATAAACAACATGATTTGGACGTATATACTATTATACAACCTGGAAATGGATCGGGTATTTCTCCATCCCATAATAGAAAATATTCTGTTCCACGCTCATCTGCCAACGGTGCGAGGAAGCTACGGTGAGTTTCACCGTTATTTTCTAATGTCCTCTATACTAACTGCTCTAATGATCATATCACCCACACTAGATGAATGATATAACGTTGCCCACGGAATTATAAACGACCCCCCGCCCATCCGGTCAACATCAGATCATACGTAGTAACTTCTAGAACTACGTGCAGTTGAAATTTTTTTATCTGGCACCGATCGCTATCAAACTGTATTTGATCATCAATATAATGCATTTAGGGCTATAAATCAAGTTCTGGAGAAAGCTGCAGAAAACGATAAAAACATACTTATACTTTATACCGTATTTTAGTATGAATATGTGAATGAAAAAGTATAACGTTGCTACACCCTGAACAATAGATATAGGACATTGAATGGGCCATAATAATGTCAATTTAGCAATACAATTTAAAAAGTTATAGCCCTGCAAAGAAGGGGAACTTCTCCATAGACAAATAGAGCTGGCTAGGGATGGTAAATTATGAATTTAACCATGGCGATCAAAGTGTTAAAATACTTTTTGGTAAACAAGAGATGTGGACAAGAAATCTCCACCTGATCCACCTTGGTTTGGACAAATTATTGGAGATATTATGATGAATATAGCTAACTATACATTTTCCAATTCACTGTCAGTAATGAATGATTATTAATTTTACAGTTATTAATTAATTATGCACCACTGTCTAGGCTTCTGTCACCTGAATTATTCATACAAGGTATTTGTTTAGTATCACAGCATTATTTGGCTATTTTGAACTTTCCAACTGCGTAGGTAATAACATTATGATGATTAAAAATCACACATTTGGAAATATACAGGACGATGATTAAAAATCACACATTTGGAAATATAAAGGACGATGATTAAAAATCACACATTTGGAAATATACATGTCAACCAAAACTGCTGATCAGCTTCATTCAATTATTAAATTTTCTAGGGTATTTTCCTGCTGTTGGTTGCTTTCACACCTCAAACGAACCGCACCAGAGTTTGTTTGTAATAATAATAATAATAATAATAATAATAATAATGAATCACATTTATATAGCGCTTTTCTAGACACTCAATGCGCTTTACAATGTAGGGTGGACATTTCCTCCTTCACCACCACTGGTAGCATCCAACCTTGGGCTACGCAGGTTCAATGGCTGCCATACACTGGTACCCGGCACACATCACACAATGACTACCATACGCTGGCACCAGGCACACATCACACTACACAATGGCTGCCATACGCTGGCACCAGGCACACATCACACTACACGATGACTACCATACACTGGCACCAGGCAACACATCACACTACACAATGGCTGAAAGGCTCAGGAGACAGGGATTGATACCAGCCAATTAAGGGGAAGGGATGATTAGGTGGCCTTGATGTCAGATACCTGATTGGGAATTTGGCCAGGAACGTCGGGGAACCCCCTACTCTTTACGATGGGCGTCCTGGGTTCTTTAACGACCGAATTCAGTCAGGACCTCATTTAGCGATTTAGTTTGTAACCGGACAGAGAGACCACCTCTTCAACCAGGTCTCCAGTTATTTTGGTGCACAGCCGAGTGTGATTGTGTTCACACCTGAACAAACCAGGATGAGGTTAGACCGGACGAAACGAGGCAGGTGTGAAAGTGCCGTCCCATGTGCCTCGAAGTGGTGTGATGGTGAAGGTATCCAATTTATTTTCCTTGATAATTTGTTGTGACATGTTCTTCCAGCGAGCCCCCAAGGAACACACAAGCACGAACATGAGGGGGTTACGGTTTCACCTCCACAACTCTCTCTGCCACGTCACACACCTCCGTGTCTGTCCCACCATCCGTGTCTGTCCCATACGCAGGATTTCTTCCCGTAGCCTCTGTGAGCGAAGAATCTCTTTGATTGCAGCAAAGAAGAAAAAGACGCTCTCCGATTGGCTAACCCTAACCCTAACTCTAAGCATGTTGAAAGAGGGCCTAAGCATAACCACTTCGAAAGAGGGCCTAAGCATAACCACTTCGAAAGAATGCCTAAGCATAACCACTTCAAAGCAGAGAATATATGTACAAGGCGGAAGAGACCCTTTGGAGCTAAACCAGTCAGAGAGGGTATTTTCTTCTTCGCTGTACGCGGCCTAGCCAATCAGAGAGCGTCTTCGCAAACAGAGGCTATGGAAAAAAATCACGCGTCCCATACACCCCTCTACAGGCGCGCAATCGACACAGGTGATACTAATCACGCTGATGGATGGAGGCTCCGCACCTGTCTGCTAATCACCACACCACCCTACAAGATACCTGGATCTCCATTCATCAGCGTCAGATCTTCGTTTAAGATGGCCTGGCAAGTATCTTTGACATTCCTTCTCATGATAATGTTTTTTCGTCTTTTCTGTGTCAACCCTCTTCCCGTTGTGTTCCGTGTATCCACCCTTCCCGTGATTTGTTTTTTACGCCTCAAATCACGCCTCATGTTATCGTGTTTTTGTCAGCGTGTTTTTCCCTGTGTGCCTGACTTCGTTTTTTCCTGTGAAGACTTATTTTGTTTTTCTCCCTCTGTGTCTTCACAGCTACACTCCCGTGCTCTCTACCGGTCATGGTCATCCGCCCGCCAGGCTAAAGACGCACTGGTGTTTTCCCTTTTTTCAACGTATTATTAAATGCCCTTCAGGGTTGAACATTCTCCTGTCTCCCGTGTTGTGCATTTGATTACCTGTTATCAAGTCCTAACAGAGGGTGAAATAGAAACAATAGGGTTGGGGAATAAATTGATACAGCAATATATTGTGATATTTTGTGTGCCAATATTATATCAATACAGTTACACCAAGTATAAATACATTAAAAAAATAAGTTAGGAAAATATTTAGCAGTTGAAAAAAGATATATAAAGAAATTGCAATATTGTGCCTCTTGTGATTCCCACAGCAAGTGGACTTAAGCCAAAATAATGAGTGGAATAACCGTGCTTTTTCAATCAGCAAGATGAACAACATAAAATGTGAATGCATTTTTATTAACTTTCTTGGCGAGGATTGGGCGGAATATATGTCACGGTCATGCAGCACCAGGGGCGAAGGATACTACATTAGGTACGTTTTGTAATAACTTGTAATAAGCAACTTTTAAAACGATGCCATTCGGGTCTGGGTTTTGGTCCGACATGTCTCAGTCCAGTGTAGGTTCTGGGCTCAGCTTTCTAATAATAGATGGGTCCAGTTCGATTCTAGCTAGTACATTTTCTTCCATGCCTTCGTACAATTAACCCAGTCCATGCCAATATGGTCGCCGATCTCTTTCCCTGGGTAGTCATACTTAATGTTTCTATTTTCTCACTTCTTCTGATAATCTTTCTTGTAATTTATTCATGGTACAAATTCAATGTAACTATCAAATTCAATGCATCTATCAATATCGATAACCATAGCTTGCTATTTTTGGATCACAATAGCTAATCTTTTATTATCGTTAGCGACCAGCAACACTGTAGCAACCAATATTATACAACAGCCCGGCCTCCATTTGCTAAACAACCAATAGCAAATGGTTGCGTTGCTGTCGCTAGGTAGATTTTAGTGCTAGTTACGCAACATCGCTTGCATTGATGTTGCAGAGCCCACGTTGTGTTGCTGTCATGTTGTTGTTGATCGAGCATGTAAAGCCCTTAACCCTTTCACTACAACACTACCAAAGGGTTCTATGTCGTTAATGGCTTGCTCAGCACCTGTCTGCACTGTACTTCACTTCGTGCACGTGCACTGAATAAAAAATTCCACCATGTACCTTTACATCCCAACATCCGTCTGACCACACCCCCTTCCGCTTACCTTCATAAGCAGGTGTGTGGTCACCTACCGCCTCCTTCTTCACTTTCACCACAAGGAAGTGCCTTCGGTAGATCCCCACTTGACGAGGTTGTTAGTAGAAGAAAGTTGGAAAACAAGAGATACGTTGACATCATATCTTTATTTTCTCTCTCACTATTTTCGAGAAAATACGGCGATATTGTCTTCATTACTGGAGTGTCTGGATCATTCCGACCTTCAACGGTTTTTTCGTATTAGGAGCTCACGCCGCTGACGTGCCTCCCAACTACAGTCCTCCTTGCTGCGGTTGGATGGGGTTACCCTCCGGCAACACAGCTGGACTGTAGGACGCACCGACTGTTGTGAGAAGCGTTTGTTTCCAGGTTGGGTACGTACTGTTTTGCTTACAAGCTCTGGTTGTTGTTGATGCTGTGGGGGTTAACTGACAATTTACGAAACGCCGACTCCAGGCTAGGGTCCTCTGCTCGGCTTAAACGGCGGTCGGAGGATCTTGGTCTGACGCCCATGATGGTCAATCTAGTGGGCCCCGACTAGATCCTGGTGATCCCAGGATTCTCGAGCGGATGCTTCTCTGTCCCGTGCAGGCCCCATCTTTCATATACAAATGGGAGTATACCCTAACGAGGAAATGTGGGCATAGGATCTTCTTTATCGGGAGTTCCATGCTCAAAACCGGCTGCAGCCCGAAATGGGAACTGTGCTGGCCCCGCTGATGTCTGGATCACCGTTGATAACTGTGTTCTGACGTTCTTTTTCTTTTCCCCTCTTAGGGGAGGGACTGGGACAGCGGCCTGTCTG
The DNA here is from genome assembly GCF_963971535.1 of Notolepis coatsorum. NCBI lineage: Eukaryota > Metazoa > Chordata > Actinopteri > Aulopiformes > Paralepididae > Notolepis > Notolepis coatsorum. The sequence goes on from NC_140168.1 coordinate 158,316,200, forward strand.
AAGTGTGGCTTGTTATGTCATTGTGTATAGTTCAGGTGATAGCTGCTTAGCTTGCGTGCTAGTTGTGGACTACTGTGTTAGCCAGTCAGCTGTTAGCTGCGCAGCTGTTAGCTGCGGCGTTAGCTCGCTGTGTTTACCAGGCTGGTATACGTTAGCTTGTTGCTATCAGCCGAATGGCTGTTAGCTTAATGCTACACTGTTGAACGTTTTCTGTGACTATAACATGCCTTAAACACTCTGACTACGACGTCATCTTTGACAGAGGATGTTAGTCGAACCTACCGGGAGCCCGGCCGGCGAGGACTGCGTCAACATGGAGATCAAAGTGTTAAGGGGGCCCTCTCTATTCTGTGTTTTTTCCTTAGTAAAAATCAGATAGCAGGTTAGCACATGAGCTGTGTGAAGCTGTTAGACACTTCATGTAGCTGACTATGACTGTGTCATGCTCTTTTTTGTCATTACATCGTATCATGGGTGTGGGGTCGTAAAGGGGTGAACTGGTAATCCTTCCCTCCCCTTTTGATGAGCAGGGGTTAAAACCTCCTGTCCTTCAAGGTTCCTGTCACGTTGCTGTTCGGCACGTTACAGGGTAAGAGGGGGGGGGGGGGTTTCCTGGTCCCACGCCCTGGAAGATTGGGCGTGTGCACCGCAGAAATTCCCCCGCCATAGAGTACGTCACTGTGCGCGTCTCTGTTGGTAAGACTTCCGTGAGTTGTTCAGGTCCATATGATGGATCTGTTTCAGGGAGTGGTCAGGGCTCCTCCTCACGAAGCTCCTACTCGGGCCTTCTGTGAGTTAGGACTCTCCTTCCCTGTGAGGGAGCCTCCTCAGAGTTCAGAGCCTCCTCCTCAGATTGTCAAGGTGAGTAGAACTTCAAAAAGGAGTCCTGCTCTATTGTGTGTGTATTCGATTCAATTCGATTATTGAGTGTGTATTGGTTCAGTGCCTCCTCCTCGGAGAGCCCTAACCCTAATTCTACATAGCTCAATGTTGCAATATATTCTTTTCAATCTTTTCAATAAAAAAAACTGCGTTTTAACATGGAAGTCAATGGCACGAAAATGGCCATTAGGGTTTCTGGAGGCACCCTATATCAATAACTTTTTTTAGAGCGTTTCAAATCATAATCTTTTGACATATTGAAAATATATGTAAAATGACGATATGGACCCAACATAATCATCAACATAGCCACCACTGTGCACACAAACACACAAAAAAACTCAAAAAGCATGAATTAGGCGCCAGGGGCCCACAACTGCCACACTACAGAAGGTTAACCCTTTCACTGCCACACGACAAAGGGTTAACCCTTTCACAAACATTTGCATGTTCTTCTATAGATTTCTGTGAACTCATATTTCACTAATAACACTTAAAATCATTGGTAAACAAACGTAGTGCTGAAAATATACACTTTGACTGCTGATTTGACAGGATTAGGGTATTTAGAATGCATGATTCATTAATATGTTCTGTATTGATCGATTTATGGCATGATATGAATCTCGGCCCTGTACCGGGCCCGTCGGGCTTAACACATTTGGCGCCAGCCATTAGCCTGGTCCTTGTGGTTAACGTGCCACGTTTCCATAACATATTTTCACTGTGTGTCACTATGTTTGGAGAGCTGTATCTATATTCTATATTATAGCTATGGAGACAATACTATAGTCATTTGACAGTGACTTTCTTCCATCGAACATGCAAAAAAGAGATAATTTTGTCATGCATACGTTCGCGCGTTATCCCGTGGTGAATATAAGTATAGTTTAGGAGTGATCCGGGATAATTCCTGAAAAGCTGAGTTATAGGGTATACGTGTATTCTACTATAAGCGTTGGCGTTTCTTGCCTGGACACGCTACTATTTCCAAATCAAATGTATATAATAGGTATTATGTTTCATCATGAATGCATGAAAGGGGGGAGGGTAGTTTTTTTTATGCTTTGATGGCCAGTAACGGCATTCGTGTTGAACACTACAGACGCGACATCTGGCACAGCCATGAACAGTCGCAAATTCCTGAGCTCCCGGAGCCCTCGTCAATACAGCAAGCAAAAGAGATTTTGCGCACATTTTCTCCTCATCATGTTTTGGATAATGGATTCGTACCTCTACTCTACGATGAAGCTCAACCAGACGGAAGAGGAGAGAGGAATAAACATGGATACGGAGATCCACAGCGACTTTTATTTTCAAAACGGCACGGAGCATAAGCACCTGGCCGTGGGGACAGCGACCATTCACGCAACATTAACGGCGAATCTGGAAAAAAAGAACCGGACTGGCAGAATGGACCGAAGAACATTTTTGTCCCTTATCCTGCTACTCTCGGGAGACGTGCAGCTAAACCCCGGACCCAGCCACGTCAGGACGCGAACTCAGACGCGACGACTGGGTCTGGCGCTACAGGATGCAACGATGGCTTCAGGTGCATACATTCCACCCGACGCCAGAGCATTCAACACATCCGACACCGGAGCATTCAACACATCCGACGCCGCCACAGAGTAACACACGGGAGGACGAGACAGGAGAGAAGGTACAGGGGCTAATCAACTCGACAGAGACGCAGGTAGCCGGCAGGCTAACACAGCAAACAACCCGAGCCAAAGGACCATGCCCTTCCCCCACAGAAAGCCACCCGCTCAGCGAGACATCACCACAGGGAGCCAGCGTGATGGAATCAACACAGCCCACTGCCCCCCCCCCCCCCCCCCCCCCCACGGAATTTCGCCACCCGGGCATCGAGATGGAATCTACACAGATGCTAGCAGATGAACCAGGACAGGATAAAGAATCACACCCACCCCACACACGGACCAAATAATAACAACACAGCTTTCACAGCGACAATACAAAAGGTTAAACCTTTCTCTGCCACACAGCAAAGGGTTAACCCTTTCACAACCACACTACAGAAGGTTAACCCTTTCCCTGCCACACGACAAATGGATAACCCTTTCACTGCAACAATACAGAAGGTTAACCATTTCACTGCCACCCAACAAAGGGTTAAGAAACTGTTTAAAGGTGATACTAATCACGCTGATGGATAGAGGCTCCGCACCTGTCTGCTAATCACCACACCACCCTACAAGATACCTGGATCTCCATTCATCAGCGTCAGATCTTCGTTTAAGATGGCCTGGCAAGTATCTTTGACATTCCTTCTCATGATAATGTTTTTTCGTCTTTTCTGTGTCAATCCTCTTCCCTTAACCATTTCACTACAACACTACCAAAGAGTTAACCCTTTCACTGCGACAATACAGAAGGTTAAACCTTTCTCTGCCACACAGCAAAGGGTTAACCCTTTCACAACCACACTACAGAAGGTTAACCCTTTCCCTGCCACACAACAAATAGTTAACCCTTTCACTGCGACAATACAGAAGGTTAACCATTTCACTGCCACCCGACAAAGGGTTAAGAAACTGTTTAAAGAAATAATAATCCAACATTTTGGGAATCAATTCTTCTCAGACAACAACATCATACAAACCTACGCCATATATACTGTATCATTCACCCACTACATTGAACCTTTCGTGTGGGAAGAATGAAGCTTTGATTATTTATTTGATGATAATTACTACTGAAGCTTCTTCAAAGCCCAAATAATGGTACTTGATACAGCCCTACCAACCTGAACATTTTAACCCCTTCATTACCACACTACAGAAGGTTAACCCTTTCACTGCCACACGACAAAGGGTTAACCCTTTCACAACCACACTATAGAACCCTTGTGCAGGGCTAGCACCTGATGATCTCATGAGGCTTAGAGCACAAAAGTGTGCATCAAGTTCAAGGTCATATAATTTTGAATTTTTTATATTTTTTAAACATTTTCTTCCCCACAATTACCACTAAGAGCCTAACCTCAAGATATCTATAAAAGATTAAAAATATTTCCGAATGTGCGGTCAGGTGGCGTAACGGAGATTGCGTTCGTCACCAACCCCGGAGCGGCTGGATTTGCCTGTTCGAATCCAGCTCACAGCTCCGGGGTTGTCACCAGCTTGGCTGGCCGTTCACACTAATACAATTGGCAGTATTAGAGGGTGGGAGAAGCTGGCGGGGTGGGTCCGGGTCGTTGTAAACAGTGACTCCTACAGTTCGGTCGGGGCGCCTGTTAAGCGCGGATAGGATCTAAGTGGGATAATGTGATCCTTCCACATGCTACGCCCTCTCAGTGAGAATCCGCGCTGCCAGGTGAAACGAAGCGGTTGATTGGCTGGACGTGTGTCGGAGGAAGCACGTGGTAGCCTCCACTCTCCCAGACCGACTGTGGGGGGTAAGTGCGCAGCGACCAGGAAGGGGATTGGGAATTGGCATAACGACTAACATTGCGATGGGAGAAAATCGGAGGAAAAAAGGAGGGGGAAAAAGATAAAAAAAAAAAAATTTAAATAAAAATTATCCGAATTTTAACCACTTATATTCAGGTTTGTTTGATAGTAACTGCCTTTTTATGGAAAAAAACGCAGAAAACGGCATATTTTTCATATTTATAGACGTTTTCGACCCCATAGTCCAGCGTGGGAAACCTGCACAAAGTCCTTGTGTATAAGATAATGTCCTTATATATATAAATTATTGACTCATTCGGTACTCAAAAATAGCCGAGACACTAACGTTAGTAAGCACTGGTTATTGTTAATATTTCCAGCGGGGCTACAGTACACGTTTTGCCGGTAGATTCTGAACAGACAAGCGCTGTCTACTGAAGCACCAGCCCCTCCCACACAGAGCGAGCTCAGCGATGAGCCGAGGGTGCGGCACCCATCAAAGGGATCCGTGGTAGCAGCTGTGTGACACGGTTGATACCAGAGTGAGGAGGAGGGGAGAAGGAAGTACTGCTGCATGCTGCTCGCTCTCCTCGCTCTCTGCCCCCCCCCCCCCCCCCACCCCCTCCCGGACTAGTCTGCCTGGAGCCTGCAGCCAGCATAATCTCCGCCTCTGACGGCTTACGAGCTGGCAACAACAGCCATAGGACAATTGCGCCACCGTGTGTAGAAATCCGGTAACAGAATCCCTGGACTATTGCTTGGTCCCCCACATTGTGGAAAAAGTGTTCATTTGATAATTGTATCGAAAATTGAATGAATGAGTGCAGATAAAAAAAACTGCGTTTTAACATGGAAGTCAATGGCACGAAAATGGCCATTAGGGTTTCTGGAGGCACCCTATATCAATAACTTTTTTTAGAGCGTTTCAAATCATAATCTTTTGACATATTGAAAATATATGTAAAATGACGATATGGACCCAACATAATCATCAACATAGCCACCACTGTGCACACAAACACACAAAAAAACTCAAAAAGCATGAATTAGGCGCCAGGGGCCCACAACTGCCACACTACAGAAGGTTAACCCTTTCACTGCCACACGACAAAGGGTTAACCCTTTCACAAACATTTGCATGTTCTTCTATAGATTTCTGTGAACTCATATTTCACTAATAACACTTAAAATCATTGGTAAACAAACGTAGTGCTGAAAATATACACTTTGACTGCTGATTTGACAGGATTAGGGTATTTAGAATGCATGATTCATTAATATGTTCTGTATTGATCGATTTATGGCATGATATGAATCTCGGCCCTGTACCGGGCCCGTCGGGCTTAACACATTTGGCGCCAGCCATTAGCCTGGTCCTTGTGGTTAACGTGCCACGTTTCCATAACATATTTTCACTGTGCGTCACTATGTTTGGAGAGCTGTATCTATATTCTATATTATAGCTATGGAGACAATACTATAGTCATTTGACAGTGACTTTCTTCCATCGAACATGCAAAAAAGAGATCATTTTGTCATGCATACGTTTGCGCGTTATCCCGTGGTGAATATAAGTATAGTTTAGGAGTGATCCGGGATAATTCCTGAAAAGCTGAGTTATAGGGTATACGTGTATTCTACTATAAGCGTTGGCGTTTCTTGCCTGGACACGCTACTATTTCCAAATCAAATGTATATAATAGGTATTATGTTTCATCATGAATGCATGAAAGGGGGGAGGGTAGTTTTTTTTATGCTTTGATGGCCAGTAACGGCATTCGTGTTGAACACTACAGACGCAACATCTGGCACAGCCATGAACAGTCGCAAATTCCTGAGCTCCCGGAGCCCTCGTCAATACAGCAAGCAAAAGAGATTTTGCGCACATGTTTTGGATAACGGATTCGTACCTCTACTCTACGATGAAGCTCAACCAGACGGAAGAGGAGAGAGGAATAAACATGGATACGGAGATCCACAGCGACTTTTATTTTCAAAACGGCACGGAGCATAAGCACCTGGCCGTGGGGACAGCGACCATTCACGCAACATTAACAGCGAATCTGGAAAAAAAGAACCGGACTGGCAGAATGGACCGAAGAACATTTTTGTCCCTTATCCTGCTACTCTCGGGAGACGTGCAGCTAAACCCCGGACCCAGCCACGTCAGGACGCGAACTCAGACGCGACGACTGGGTCTGGCGCTACAGGATGCAACGATGGCTTCAGGTGCATACATTCCACCCGACGCCGGAGCATTCAACACATCCGACACCGGAGCATTCAACACATCCGACGCCGCCACAGAGTAACACACGGGAGGACGAGACGGGAGAGAAGGTACAGGGGCTAATCAACTCGACAGAGACGCAGGTAGCCGGCAGGCTAACACAGCAAACAACCCGAGCCAAAGGACCATGCCCTTCCCCCACAGAAAGCCACCCGCTCAGCGAGACATCACCACAGGGAGCCGGCGTGATGGAATCAACACAGCCCACTGCCCCCATCCCCCCCCCCCCCCCACGGAATTTAGCCACCCGGGCATCGAGATGGAATCTACACAGATGCTAGCAGATGAACCAGGACAGGATAAAGAATCACACCCACCCCACACACGGACCAAATAATAACAACACAGCACCCCCCCCCCCCGTCGCGGGACACCCACCCTGATCAAATCACAAAACACCCCAGTTCCAAACATCAACATCGACGGTTTCCCTGTACCCTTCTCCCCCCCAAGTCAAAAGCCTCGGGGCATTCTGGACGGTTCCCTCTCCTTTGAACCACACATCAAATACACCACCCGGTCTGCCTTCTTTCACCTCCGTAATATCTCCAGACTCCGCCCATCCCTGTCCCAATCAAAGACAGAAACCCTGGTCCATTCATTTGTCACATCCCGGATCGATTACTGTAACGCTCTCCTCACCGGCCTTCCCACCAAACTCATCAACAGACTCCAAATCATCCAAAACTCTGCTGCTAGGATTATCACCCGCACAAACTCATCCCACCACATCACCCCCGTCCTCATTCAACTACACTGGCTCCCTGTGCACTACCGGATTTATTCGCATATTCACTATAACCTCCATCACTGCCCAATACCCCCTGCTGTTTGTTTGTCTGTTATTTTAACTTCACTGTTTTTTACACTTCTTGTTGTTTATCTTATTCTTTTTTTAACCTTGTCTTTTAACTGCCTTGCTTACTGGGCATACTCACTATAACTGCACCCTGTGTGCCACTGTTTTATATTTCATATGTTTACATTGTTTGTCTTGTTTTTAATTCCACTGACACTTTTGCCAAGATCATTGTTTTAATCTTGATTGTTCTGTTCTTATGCCCTGTAAGGTGACCTTGGGTGTTTTGAAAGGCGCCTCCAAATAAAATGTATTATTATTATTATTATTATTAAAGGATCCCCCACCCACCCCCGGACAACACAGAGCCCCCCCCCCCTCCCCACAGACGAAGAATGTTACCTTGATCTCAAGGACATCGACAGAATATCAAACCGAAACGGACTACATATCTTCCATCTAAACGTAAACAGCCTAAGACACAAACTGGCAGAAATAAGACAACGTTTTTTTTTTTTTTTTTTTTTTTTTTAGAATAGAAATACTTTTATTATCCCGTGGGAAATTAGACTTAGCGGTAAGGTAAACATTCTAGGTTTCTCTGAAACTAAACTGGATTCATCAATAGCAGACCCTGAAATAAAGTTAGAGAATTATTCAATAGTCCGTAATGATAGGAACAAGTATGGAGGTGGGGTCTGCATGCACATTCATAAGGACACCAAATTCATTAACCGTACTGACCCAGATCATGAGGCTATTGAAACTGTATGGGTCGAAATTCTATTTGAAAGGGCTAAATCTGTTCTAGTCGGCACAATTTACAGACCGCCAGACCAAAATGGCTTTTATGATGTGCTGGATGTGTGCTTAGCTGCAGCTGAGGATGCAGAAAATATTCTTATTGGGGATTGGAACACAGATATGCAACAAAAAGATACACCCGTCTTCAAATCCTTCAATAGGTTTTGTGATCTGCACGGCCTCAGCCAGCTAATCACCCAACCCACACGTGTATGTGAATCAACTCAGACTACCATTGACCTCATCCTGACCTCTGACAAGTCCAAGATCTCCAATAAAGGGGTTATAGCATGCGGGTTAAGTGATCATTATATGATATTCTGTACCCGCAAAAAGCTAAAACAAAAGGCTGGCTGTCACAAAACAGTCACATCTAGAGACCTCAAAACCTACTCTAGCAAGGCCTTTAACCTTGAACTGGAGAGCCTGGACTGGTCAGATGAGCTCAATGGTACACTGGTTGAAGAAACATGGCTTGGTTTCAAAACCAAATTTTCAACAATACTAAACAACATGGCCCCCCTAAGAACCACCAGGGTAAAGAATCGTGCTGAGCCGTGGATGCACACTGAAATACTGACCGCTATGAAAACCAGAGATTTCGTAAAAGTCAGTCAAAGCTTACCAAAAGCACGAGCAGTGAACTCCAAACCCACGTGACTGAACTCAAACTGGAAAGAAACAGACTAAGAAATGACGTAAACTCCATGATCAAAACTGCAAAAAAAATGTCATCAATGACAAAACTGAGGAAAACAAAAACAAACCATGTGAACTTTGGAAATTACTCAATAATCAACTAGGCTGCAGTAAAAAACCTAAAACCAGATTCTCAAACATAAACATAAAGACGGACAACACGCTCATCACAGACAAGATGGATGTAGCCAATTACTTAAACATTTTCTTCACAAACATAGCCACAACACTGGTAAACAAACTACCCTCCAACTCAGGGCATTATGGGGTAGAACACATAGTAGCATACTACAAGAACCTAGGGGTCCACAAAGACGACTTCAAACTGGAAATGGTAACAACAGATGAGGTACTCAAAAAACTGAGCGCTCTCCAACCGAACAAGGCCACTGGCCATGACAACATCTGTGAGGGCTGGAGAGGACTGCATGATGCCCAACGAGGGGGCGTGCCGCTTTTCTACTTCACGCACCTGTGAGTGGTTGGTAATTAGCTCCTCGGGAGACTACAAAGACTGCCGACTGCCTTCCACTCATGGCCAGGTCATCTTGTTGCCACCATCTACTGCCGCGTCTCCGGCGTGAGACGTCGTGCCATCTTCATCCTACCACCTACTGCCGCATCCCCAGTGTGAGACGTCTGCGCCGTTTTCCTGCTGGGACGTTTTCATGCTCCTGTGGATTTCCCTGTGTGAGCACCGCCATGCTCCTGTGGATATTCCCTGTGTGATCACCGCTTCCGTGCGGTCCTCGTTTTTCAAGTTCCCTGTCGGCACCTTTGCCTGGTGAGTCTCTTGACTACCTGAACATTTCCGTGATGTCCTGGATGTTTTTTCGGTCACCCTTTAAAGGGCCAGCGCTGCATTTTTTGTTGTTCATGGACTCTAGTGTATTTCACCCGTTAAAGGGTCAGTGCTCCCTTTTTTCCCTGTGAAATAAATAATGCCCTGTTTTTGGCTCTCATACCTGTCTTGTGTTGTGCTATTGGGGTCGCTATACAAACCATAACAGTATGACCTGGCCAAGTCGACGACCCCCGCCGGCACAGGCAGTGTATGAGAAAGCCTCTGCAGCTAACCGGCTTCCTCAGCTAGTCCAGCCGTCTGCTAGCTTAGCCCCTGCAGCTAACCCCATGTGTTCTCATGCTAGTCCAGCCATCTGCTAGCTTAGCCCCTGCAGCTAACCGGCTTCCTCAGCTAGTCCAGCCATCTGCTAGCTTAGCCCCTGCAGCTAACCCCATGTGTTCTCATACCAGTCCAGCCGTCTGCTAGCTTAGCCCCTGCAGCTAACTGGCTTCCTCAGCTAGTCCAGCCGTCTGCTAGCTTAGCCCCTGCAGCTAACTGGCTTCCTCAGCTAGTCCAGCCGTCTGCTAGCTTAGGCCCTGCAGCTAACCGGCTTCCTCAGCTAGTCCAGCCGTCTGCTAGCTTAGCCCCTGCAGCTAACCCCATGTGTTCTCATGCTAGTCCAGCCTGTCTGCTAGCTTAGCTCCGGCAGCTAGCGCAGCCTCTATGCTAATGTACGTTACAGCTAGCATAGGCCCTGTAGCTAGCATGCCCAGATAGCTACCCTGTTCCCCACTGCTAGGACTTCCCCTTCAGCTAGCAAGGTCAGTTTCCCTGGAGCCGCCCTGTCGGCTAATCCCTTGTTCCCCACTGCTAGGACTGCCCCTTCAGCTAGCAAGGTCAGTTTCCCTGGAGCCGCCCTGTCTGCTAATCCCTTGTTCACCACTGCTAGGACTGCCCCTTCAGCTAGCAAGGTCAGTTTCCCTGGAGCCACCCTGCTCGCTATTCCCTTGTTCCACACTGCTAGGACTGCCCCTTCAGCTAGCAAGGTCAGTTTCCCTGGAGCCGCCCTGTTGGCTAATCCCTTGTTCCCCACTGCTAGGACTGCCCCTTCAGCTAGCAAGGTCAGTTTCCCTGGTGCCTCTCTGAATTATTTTTTTTCAAGCGTTCCCGCCCCTACAGGCCTGGCTGGTCGCCAGGTGGCTCCCGTGGAGGGGGGGGTACTGTGAGGGCTGGAGAGGACTGCATGCTGCCCAACGAGGGGGCATGCCGCTTTTCTACTTCACGCACCTGTGAGTGGTTGGTAATTAGCTCCTCGGGAGACTACAAAGACTGCCGACTGCCTTCCACTCATGGCCAGGTCATCTTGTTGCCACCATCTACTGCCGCGTCTCCGGCGTGAGACGTCGTGCCATCTACATCCTACCACCTACTGCCGCGTCCCCAGTGTGAGACGTCTGCGCCGTTTTCCTGCTGGGACGTTTTCATGCTCCTGTGGATTTCCCTGTGTGAGCACCGCCATGCTCCTGTGGATATTCCCTGTGTGATCACCGCTTCTGTGCGGTCCTCGTTTTTCAAGTTCCCTGTCGGCACCTTTGCCTGGTGAGTCTCTTGACTACCTGAACATTTCCGTGATGTCCTGGATGTTTTTTCGGTCACCCTTTAAAGGGCCAGCGCTGCATTTTTTGTTGTACATGGACTATGTATTTCACCCGTTAAAGGGTCAGTGCTCCCTTTTTTCCCTGTGAAATAAATAATGCCCTGTTTTTGGCTAACTCTCATACCTGTCTTGTGTTGTGCTATTGGGGTCGCTATACAAACCATAACAACATCCCCTCCAAATTCCTCAGAGACTCAGCAGCCGCCATCACCCCAGTCATCACACACATAATAAACTCCATAAAACAGGGACACGTCCCCAAGGACTTCAAAATTGCGAGAGTAACACCCCTGCACAAAAAGGGCAGCAAATTAGACACAGGCAACTACCGCCCTGTTTCTATCCTTACCTCCATCTCGAAAGTCATGGAAAAAATAGTATACGAACAGGTCAAAAAGTACCTTGCGGAAAAAAATTCTAATCTACGAATTCCAATCTGGCTTCAGAACATCCCACTCCACTGACACATGCCTTCTCTATTTAAACGACCACATCAAACAAGAGGTGGACGCGGGCAAATACTGCCGCATGGTCATGCTGGACCTACAAAAGGCCTTCGACACCGTCAATCCCACCATTCTGATTGACAAGCTAAAAGCAATTGGTTTTGATAGTCTATCAGTGAGCTGGATGCAATCCTACCTGGAGGGGAGAGAACAGATGGTGGAGGTAAACGGTACCCTACCCCCCCCCCCCCACAGTGAGCTGTGGTGTTCCACAAGGAAGCATACTAGGACCGCTACTGTTCCTAATTTATGCAAATGACATGTCATCAGCTTGTGACTGCAATTTGTTCCTGTTTGCGGACGACTCAGCCCTGCTGGTCTCTGACAGGAACAAGTTACAGGTTGAAAAAACCCTCAGCTCAGAACTAGGCAAAATCTGCATATGGCTCGCTGATAACAAACTATCATTACACATGGGCAAAACAGAGTCCATTCTCTTCGGTTCAAATAACAAACTCAGCAAGACCGACGCCTTCTCAGTTACAGTGGGTGACAATATTGTCACAAGGAAAGATGAAATTACCTACCTGGGCTCCACCCTAGAGGCAAATCTTTCCTGTGACAAAATGGCATCCAATGTAATAAAAAAAGTCAACCAACAAACTCGATTCTTGTACCGGATCTCCTCTCTGGTAAACAAGAATACCCTGAAGACTCTGGCAGGAGCACTCATTCAAGGGTACTACGACTATGCTTGCACCGCATGGTACCAAAGCACCTCAAAGGCGCTAAAACTAAATTACAAACATCTCAAAACTAACTGGTCAGACTACTGCTTAACCTTACTCCTAGAACCCACCTCACCCCTGCCCACTTTGACAACCTAGGATGGCTTAGAGTAGACGACAGAGTACAGCAACTTGCAATGGGCCTGGTCTACAAGATACACTACATGACCAAGGTACCTATGTACATGTCAAAATACTTCCCAAAGGTCAGTGAATACCACGATCACAACACCAGAGGGAGCTCCACAAATCATGTTAAACCCAGATTCGGCTCAAACAAGGGACTAAACACGTTTCGCAATTATGCCACATCAATGTGGAACTCCCTATCCAAAGCTGTAAAGGAATGTGAATCACTACCCACTTTCAAAACCACTCTCAAAGAACACCTACGGGAGACTGCATTTCGAAACTGGCCCCCTCCAATGTCCCAACCCAACCCCCTCCAATGTACAGTAAATGACGAAGTATGGTTGTCAATATTCCAATGTACAGTTTTGCTTGTACAGTCGTACAGTGCCCCCCACCCACCCACCCCACCCACCCAACCACCTCCAATGTACAGTCCCCCCCCCCCACCCACCCAACCCCACCCCACCCCACCTACCCAACCTCCTCCAATGTAGTTTCTACGTCAAATGTATATACTCTCTTTTCTGGACTCTTTTTGTATCACAAACAGTACTGTATTTGCAAATCTGGTACGTCATAAATGTATAGATGTAGCAGTACTGTCTATCTGTATGTCGTGTGTGTCATATATGTTATGATGAATTGAAAATGGGGGACCCTGATGTAAACAAGACGAAAGTATTTCTCTGGTCTGCATCCCCTTAACAATTGTATGTATTGAGCTGTACTGTACTGTACCCATTCTGCAATCTGTTAATAAAGTTTTCAATCAATCAATCAATTAACGCTGATCAGCTGGATTGATATGAAAACATTGTTGGATCAAGCTGAAATTTATGTCAGATAGTCCGTACCTTTGGTCGAGTGTGTCAGATGCGCTTCGAAGTTGTCCGATGAAGCACTTTACTCGGCTCCGTCTAAATTTAGCGCCCGGAGAGATTTAAATGTAACACACGGTCTGGAAGCCTCTTCTTTAAAGGCAGCCCAAGTGTCCTTCTGCGTTTCTCTGATTGGCCGCGACGCCCCACGTGACATTGCCGCCACGCGTCTGCCGCGGCATTATGCAGCCACAATCCCCCCTCTTTTAACATCGACGGTTAGCTCAACTCGTTCGCCGCCTTGCTTCAATTTTTTTTCTTTTTTTTTAACGTGCATTCTTTCGCCGGTTAAGTTTAGGCATTGTTTCGGAGTTGGTTAAGGTTAGGGTTAAGTTTAGGCATTGTTTCAGAGTTGGTTAAGGTTAGGGTTAAGTTTAGGCATTGTTTCGGAGTTGGTTAAGGTTAGGGTTAAGTTTAGGCATTGTTTTGGAGTTGGTTAAGGTTAGGGTTAAGTTTAGGCATTGTTTCGGAGTTGGTTAAGGTTAGGGTTAAGTTTAGGCATTGTTTCGGAGTTGGTTAAGGTTAGAGTTTGTTGCAGAGCATGGCAATAGAATGCAGCCTATTTCCGCACTGCCGCTCTCTCGCGCTGCCGTGGTCACATGGGCGTCGTGGCTGCCTTTAAAGAAGACGTGGTCTGGAACATGGTTTACTGCACTCTCGATACTGCCACCTAGCCGGATCTGGCCGGTACTGCACCCTTGCGGTCCCAGTATGCCTTTTAACGACAACATACAGGTCCATGACATTGAATAGAATATTAAAATCGAAAAAAAGAAAAACTGACCAAATAATGAGTTGACCAAAACTTTTTGGCGTTCAGCGTATGGCGCCCAATAACGAGTAAACTCATTGTTGGCGGGGAATTAGTTAAGAGATTAATACAACTGAACACAGATGGGAGGTAAAGATTGCGAAATGGCAAAGATGTACTTAGCAAAAGTTGGTGGGAAATGGACTCAGCTTGTAGATGATAAAACACCAATAGAAAATCTGTCTATTTGGATAATAATGTGGAATATAAACAAAAACAAGCTGCTTTACAAGAAAAACTGCAAACAAATTTTTTAACCCCCCCCCCCCGTCTCTGGGATCTCATATACCATATCCCTGCTGATCTGGGATCGAATTCCACCGGAATCATCTATCCGGTGTCTCACCTACGCTGTCTCGCTCTCCAGCCTTCTTGCTGGCTCAATAAAAGGAGAAATATTAAGGGTAGAGTGCTGTAATTCACCCTATATGCTCCAGCTGCGGGACAGTTCCGTCAATATTTGTGAAACACGCATACGCTCCCCTAAAGCTAGAAACAGAGAGAGAGAGAAGCCTTAAATTTACGATCACCTGGGTGTAAAATCCAATGGAGCTGCACCATAGCTGGAGGTTTCTATTCTGGTTCAAACATGTACTAGAAACATCAACATTTTATAGGCCTTCAACGTCGGTGTCATTCATTGTCTATTGCAGAGCGGTGCATGTTCACAAATATTGACTGAGCTGTCATAGATGGGTGACACGACCCCTTCTCATAAGACACATGTCGAGAGATGGGAAGGAGGGGCAGCAGCATGGCCTAGTGGTTAGAGAGGGACCGTATGGTAACCTGAAGGTCACAGAGGAACCATATTGTGACCTGAAGGTCACAGAGAGACCGTATTGTAACCTGAAGGTAACAGATGAACCGTATTATGACCTGAAGGTCACAGAGAGACCGTATTGTGACCTGAAGGTCACAGAGAGACCGTATTGTAACCTGAATATCAGAGAGAGACCGTATTGTAACCTGAAGGTCACAGAGAGACCGTATTGTGACCTGAAGGTCACAGAGAGACCGTATTGTAACCTGACGGTCACAGAGAGACCGTATTGTAACGCGAAGGTCACAGAGGCACCGTATTGTGAGCTGAAGGTCATATAGAGACCGTATTGTAACCTGAAGGTCAAAGAGAGACCGCATTGTAACCTGAAAGGCCCATAGAGACCGTATTGTAACCCGAAGGTCACATAGAGACCGTATTGTAACCTGAAGGTCACAGGTTCCAACCCTGCAACACTGCAACAGTGGGAGTTTGCACATCCCTGCTGAAGTGTCCTTACATTTACATTTACATTTTGTCATTTAGCTGACACTTTTATCCAAAACCCACTAACCTTCTTACTATTATTATATTATTGATTGAAGAAGTGTGTTTTTAGTCTTTGAGCACGGCTGTGAATACCTACTTTCTCCAGAGGCACCATTAAAACAGCTGACCCTGCACTAGGACCCCTCTAGTGAAATGCCTACATGTATTGCGTGTCTCAGAGGGATATGCCAAGAAGTCAATCACTATAGTAATTACACTGTGTGTACTGTGGCGATTGACCACTATATAAATAAAGTGGATGTTTGTAAAATTGTCCTTGCTCATTCAACAAATTCAAGATCATCTGCTCCCCTCTTCTGTGTAATGCTTGGTGGCATGTGGTAAAAAAAAAAAAATCATTATTTCATGGTCTCTAGTTATCTACTCTACTCTACTCTACTTTTTATTTCCCTCCACGATAAGTCTGTGTTGCAGGCTCAGCCGGTGCCTGTTTTACGAGTGGTTTGACCAGTGGTGGAAAAACTACACGGTTCCTTTACTTAAGTAAAAGTAGAAATACCCAGATAAATTAGTACTCTGGTAAAAGTAAAAGTCATCAATTCAAATTCTACTTAAGTAAAAGTAGAGAAGTATTTGCTATTGAACGTACTTAAGTAGCTAAAGTAAAAGTACACATTCTACATAACGTTTGTGTATCCATTGACCTCTATAGGTTGTGTTAAAGTGGTATGTGGTCCAGTCAAGCTGCTCCGATTAAAGGTTATGTTAAAGTGGTATGTGGTCCAGTCAGGCTGCTCTGATTAAAGGTTATGTTAAAGTGGTACAGTATGTGGTCCAGTCATGCTGCTCCGATTAAAGGTTATGTTAAAGTGGTATGTGGTCCAGTCATGCTGCTCTGATTAAAGGTTATGTTAAAGTGGTATGTGGTCCAGTTATGCTGCTCTGATTAAAGGTTATGTTAAAGTGGTATGTGGTCCAGTCATGCTGCTCTGATTAAAGGTTATGTTAAAGTTCTGTAACTACATGTACTGTAGTTAAATTACTAGTATAACTACATTTACAGTACCTGGGTAGTAGTTTAACTGCATTCAAGTCTCAGTAGCTTTTTCAGTAGTTAACTACTTTGGCTCATGTCATGTAGTTTGAGTAGTTAATTACAAACAACATATTTCTCTAGACAAGTTAGCAATTTCCTGATTCCACCTCAAAACTGCTCAATGTCCCCTCCTTAAAACATAGCCTAGGACCCCTCCTTAAAACATATCCTAGGACCCCTCCTTAAAACATAGCCCAGGCCACCTCCTTAAAACATATGAATGAATGAATGAATGAATGACTTTATTTGACAATATAAAAATAACATGTGACAGAAAGCACAGTCAGGAGATACTGCCAAGGATGAACACAAAAAAGCTCAGAGCTTATTTCCATTGTGGTCCTTGTAGGGGGGTAGGGGAATGAGATGCTTAGACATGCATCATACAGACATGACATCACAACACATCACATATACCATTTATATACATAACAGACTCATAAACATGCAAGAGTGCCTTTTTGCTGAGTGTCTAGGTTAATTATAGTCCCTTTTGAGCCATGTCTTCAGGCTGGACTTGAATCTAACAGCATTGACTACGATTTTCAGGTCACTGGGCAGACTGTTCCAAAAGACAGCTACTGAATACAGAAATGACTCCTTCCCCATACAACTCCTGAATCTGACTGACACAAAGTCAGTTGAGCTACGCCTAGTTGGGTATGCATGGGTGTCCCTGATTCGGTTGAAGTAGTTGTTGAAGTACACTGGCACTACCCCGTGCACGATTCTGTGAACTAGGCACATCCCTATCTGGTTGACTCTGTCATCCACCTTTAACCATCTCATGTTCTCAAAGTGTGATGGGTCAAGGTGGGTTCGGGCAGGTAGCCTTAGTATTACCCTGATTAGCTTGTTTTGTGATTGTTGACAGAATCTGGCTATGGGGCGACAATAATGTGGTCAAGAGGCATGGGCCCTCATTTATCAACAATTCTTAGAACGTGTTCTATGTTCGTACGTAAGCACAGCATTTAGAATGTGTGTACGCACAGAAATATTGGGATTTATCAACCGTGCGTACACAGGTCCTACGCTCCTCCGTGTTAATAAATACCTCTTTGTTCTACCGTCAATGCTTGTGCATGATTATCCATATATGGTCATGAAACACCCCCCATGGGATGTGAAATAATGGACTGACCCGAGCGAACTATGAGAAACTCCACGAGCGAGATTGTTCACGGAACCAAGAAGACACAACCCGTGTTATGGGATAAATAACAGGCTGGCGGACTTGTACATGGTGATGTCAGATATCAAGACTCCCTAAGACCATTGCTGCAATTCTGCCTGGACAGCTCAAAATACTAATAAGTCAAGTCAAGTCAAGTCAGTTTTATTTGTATAGCACATTTCCAGGCAGCGGCAGCTGACACCAAAGTGCTTCACAAGCAAGTTGATAAAAACAAAATAGTGTGAGGCAAGGTATAATATTAAAAGAAAGAAAAAAAAACATAGCAAAGCAATGAAAGCAACAAAAACAAAACAATATGGTGCAAGATATAGGATTAAAAACATAATAAAGCAATGAAAGTAATAAAAACTGGTAGGACACAGTAAAACAAAGAGGATAGAAGGGCCAGGGGTCTAGTGGTGGTTAAGTAGGGGGGAAGGCCAAGGAGAACAGGTAGGTTTTCAAGAGTGATTTAAAAGCCTGTACGGTCTGGGCAGTCCGTACGCTGAGGGGCAGGCTGTTCCACAATCTAGGCGCTGCGGTGGAGAAAGCTCTGTCTCCCCTAGTCTTGAGCCTGGTTCTGGGTACCACCAATAGCATCTGGTCAGCTGATCTGAGGGATCGGTGGGGGGTGTGGCGGTGCAGGAGCTCGGACAGATAGGAGGGAGCCGTGCCATTTAATGATTTAAAAACATTTAGTGCTAATTTAAAATCGATCCTGAAGCTAACAGGCAGCCAGTGGAGCGAGGCCAAAACTGGGCTGATGTGTTCGTGTTTTCTTGTTTTGGTGAGGAGGCGCGCGGCTGCGTTCTGCACCAGTTGTAGGCGGCGGAGGAGGGACTTGTCGATGCCCGTGTACAGAGCATTGCAGTAGTCGAGGCGGGTGGTGACAAAGGCATGTATCACCGTCTCTAGGTTACTTTGGGAGAGGTATGCCTTTGTCTTCGCCAGGAGTCTAAGGTGGTAAAAGCTGTTTTTAACTACGGCGCTGACCTGTCTATCGAATTTAAAATTGCTGTCGAAGATGACCCCGAGGTTCCTGACAGAGGTGGAGAGGTTTGGGACCAGGGGACCAAGTGCGTCAATGAGGGGGGGCGGGGGGGCACAATTAAAAACAATGACCTCGGTTTTCCCTTCGTTCAATGTCAGGGAGTTTTCGGACATCCAGCACTTGATTTCTGCCAGGCAGTCAAGCAGTGGTTCTATTGACGTCTTCCCTTGGGTGGGCTTTAAGGGGAGGTAAACCTGCACGTCATCGGCGAAGCAGTGGAATGAGATATTGTATTTTGCCAAGATCTGGCCTAGGGGGAGTATGTATAGGAGGAAGAGAGTGGGACCCAATATCGAGCCTTGGGGCACCCCGCAGGTGAGGGGGGCCACAGAGGAAGTGAGATCACCGAGTTGGACAGAGAATAAAGACCGTTTGTTAACCACTGTTTGGCGTTAGTGTGTCATTATAACCATGCTGGAATATGAATGCCTTTATTCGTTCTGTTCGATTGGCTACCGGGTATAATATGATTTGTACTAGAGGCATACAATCTATTTTGTTGTCGGTATTAGGTAGCCTATATGAATTACATAATAGCAGCCATAGCCTACATTATGCAACAGTAACCTGCGCATATTTAATAACACTGGCACTGGAACAATGGCACAGCCCTGCGAAGCCCTGCATACAGTAAACCAACTTGATCATTAATCTAGCTGTTGTATCTTTACGCTTATGAAAACATTAAATAATATGTATAGGCTATAGGCCGTCACTTTGCATTAATAGCCTATATTCTCAAATGGCATTTAATGGCTATCCGACTCCTCGCTATCCTCGGACGGACCCGGGACCAGTATACCTTTATATCATATCATATTCATATTCATATCATAGTTTACTCTATCAGCCTACCCAGCATGTAATACGTTCTTTGTTAGAACTCAACTCGTTATTATTTTGCGCATAGATTGCAGAAATACGGGAACGTTTTGATTTATATTAAAAGGCTTTGACATTGTAAAACTAAATACGTGGAATTCTGTAAGCAGAATACAAGTCATATCACCCACACGATATATGCTCTGTATCCAGAGCATGTATGCTTTTCATTCATTTAAGACACATTTATTGCAAGGGTTTTGTATACACATAAACTCAACAAATAACCTCTGTTCTCGTTGCAATGCGTTTTTTATTCTTTCTTATAGGAAGGGGGAAAACACTATATCGTGGGTGTTCATATGACTTGTATTCTGCTTACAGCTTCGGGGTTCCACTTATTACGTTTAACAATGGCAAAGCCTTTTAAATATAATCAAAACGTTCCCGTATTTCTGCAATCTATGCGCAAAATAATAACGAGTTGAGTTACGCAGAGCGCAGTCAGTGCTTATTTCCGCGTTGTAAACATATTCTACCACCGGGCGCCAGCTACGCATGCTCCGAGCTGTGCGTAGATATACGCACAAAGTCAAGCACAAGTTCAAATTGATAAGTCCCACACTTTGCTTAGAAATGATCGTACGCACGGGTTACGCACATATCTGTGCGTACACAACGTTGATACATGAGGGCCCTGGTTTCTATCTTTAGCCTTTGGCGTGGTTTATTCATTCACATGGTATGAGCAGCAGCACATGAGTTCTCCTCTCACTGAGAGGCTGGTGGAGAAAGAGGTAGAGGGGGAGGAGACATCTCTATTTATACTCGCCACCTGGTGGTATCTTGAGTGGCTCCACCTAGAGCGCCCTCTAGTGAAAACAGTTATATATGCAATTAGACAGTTACTAACAATCCTACATAGAACCTCTAACTTCAACACTCCCACTTAGGGTTGTATTAGCATACTGGATAACTTCTCCGAAAAACATTTTACAAAGGAAATAATATAATCCAAACCATCAATAGAGTATGGCAGTCAATATTTACACATTAAACATGACCTCTGCAAATCTCATCAATTTCAATTTGGAACAGGTTTCCTCATAATGTCTGCTACCCTGTCGTCCGTTTGGACAATAAATCAGTGTAATTTTTTCTTCTCTGATGACAGATCTGATGAGATGATATTTTATATCGACATGTTTACATCTATGTTGGCACACTGGGTTCCTAGCAATCACAATGGTTCCCTGGTTGCCCTCATAAACAAACGCCCCTCATCTTCAAAAACACAATACTCGGTATAGAGGATACATTCCAACTACCTACTACATAATAGGCAATATATTCATAATGTTATCTCCATCACTTCGAGCAGTTGTTCTAGATAAACACATTTCTGCATTGTCATAGCTAGAAACATATACTCGGCTTCACAGGCTGATAGTATCACTGCAGGCTTTAAGCTCTAAACCTGTTATGGTTTGAAACCGACCCCAACAGCACGGCACAGACAGGTAGTTCAGAGTTAGCCAAAAACTAGGGCGTATTTATTTACAAAATAGGAATGAGCAAAAAACAACAAAGCACAAGGGAGGAATGTTCTTAGCAGAGTTGTCTGCGGCTCATCCTCTGAGCAGAGATGGCACTGTAGCGTTGCGCCTCTGCCTCTGCTGCTCTGCCTCTGCTGCTCTGCAGCTACTTGTCGATCCACTCGGGAAAACAGAGAGAGATAATGTCAAGAGACGAGCGAAACGGGATAACAGGCAGTCCAGTATTGATTAGCTGAGTCAGTAACAACAACAAGCGGCTCCTCTTCAGTGTTAACAAAACACACAAAAAACAGAAAGGTCCCGAGTCCCGGAATTTGCGAGAAAAACAGAGTATCCAAAAAAAGGTACGTTCCAAAACTCACCAAGGCGCAATTGCGCAAAGCGGTCTACGAGGCAGAGATCCAAAGGATGGCAGAGCAAGCAACGGCGGCGACTTCCAACAGACGTCCTGGAGAGAAAAAGATGAGGTACAACACGGGGGAACAAGCAGCAGCCAGTGGAAATCCAAAACGACCCAACAATGAACGTTAGGAAACCCAGAGTATATGAAGGGCTCCAGCGAGCTGATTAGAACTCACTTCAGGTGCGCGACGGTAATTGGTACCTTGAAGACCTTGAAGCGTGCGGCGGCAACGGACCAATCCTCACAAAACCCTTGCTGCCCTTTCTGAAACACAGCTGTTCGTCTGCTGCACCTCTGGGGTAACGAAAAACATGTTTTTGACGTAGTTCAATGCTTCTCTGTGGGGTCAGCAAAATACTGTGACAATTTTTACTCACTACAAAACATAGGTCAGGGCGAGTACAGGTTGTCTAACAAATGAGGCTACCCACAGCTTTTCTATACATCTCTTACATCAGTCAAAACATCTCAGGATCTTTTCCACATAATTAAATCATTTAGAACATGGTAAATCATCCACCTCTGTATTTAAACATGGGACCCATTTCAGTATTTAAACATGTAATTAAACATAGGATCCATTTCAGTATTTAAACATGGATTCTACTCAGGTATTTAAACCTGGATTCTACTCCTCCCATATTTAAACCTAGAGTATCCTCCTCCTGCATTTAAGCAGTGTAGCCACGAACCATACTTTGTATTTGTCGTGGCCTTCAATACCCTCCTGGATTGAATGCACCCATTTCCCTCCCACTGTCTGTCTGCCCTCTGGTAACTTGGTTGAATACACCCATTTCCCTCCCACTGTCTGTCTGCCCTCTGGTAACTTGGTTAGAGTAGAGGTGTGGTTGTCCTCTAGGGACCTCATCTCCTCACCCCTTGCTCTCTCCCATTTACTTGATTCGGGGGACACTATGTTCTCTTTAAAGGTCAGGGGTACCCCACTGACTACCCTGTAGCAGTAATCAACGGTGGTTGTACTGTCATCCTCGTCACTCCCTTTCCGGGCATAGTCTGTCAGATACTTTGGGAGTTTGTGTTCCCTTGAGGGATACCTCCCACTGCTTGGGGCACTTGACGTCACCCTCGGGTGCTCCTTGTCATCGCCCTCTGGGGGTGGCTGACTGTCTGCCTGCACGACCGTGCTAAGTACACTGGCTGATGTGTCTCTGTTTCTACACACATTACTCTGGAGTCCAGCTCTGGCTCCTCTGTCTGTGTCTTGCTCTCACATGTTGTCTTTGTGACAAACTTGACTAGCATGTTTTTCTGCACTCTCCCTTTACCGGGATGATGAACTAGGAAAGCAGGGCTTCCCTTGTCGTGCCCTACAAAGAGTCCCTTTTCACATCTGGACTGGGGCTTTCCCCTGTCCTGCAGGTACGCATAACACACTGATCAAAATCGGTGCATTATAGCTAGATTACACTTATTTCCTGTCAGTGCTGTATACAGGGTGGTGCCTGTGTGCTTATTAAAGCACCTGTTTCTGGTGTAAGCGGCTTCTTGCACCGCATAATGCCATAGGCTCTTAGGTAAGTTACTGTCTAATAGCTTACACCTAGCCATTTCGAAAAGGGTGCGCCATTTCCTCTCTGCCACTCCGTTCTGGTGTGGGGGATATGGACATGACGTCTCGTGTCTTATCTTGTACCTTCTCAACAGTGATTGGAACTCTCTGTTTGTGAACTCGGTTCCGTTGTCGGACCTCAAGCATCCTACGTTACCATAAGGGGCTACGTCTGCCAGGAATTTCTCCGTGGCCTGGAGTGTGTCACTCCTTGCTTTGAGAAAGTAAACAAACACTGCTCCTGTGCACACATCTGTAAAAGACTGTACATATCTAAAGCCTCCTATGGACTCGTTGCTTACTGGACCGGCTAGATCCGTGTTAACTAGCGCAAGTGGTACCTTTACTTTTTCTGTGGGATTTCTGTTTCTCGATTGAGTAAACTTCCCCGTTTTGCACACAATTTTTTTTTTGTCAGGTCTACGCTTTTCACCTTCAATGTGCAGTAAATCCTCGTAATTACAATGACCCATAATCTCGTGCCATGTCTGAATATCGTGACTGACCGTCACGCTACACATATCATTATTATCATTACACTTGTCATTGTCATTACACTCTGTTTGCAGATAATACATTCTCTGGTACATCTTTATGTCAAACCGTGTACTGTCAGGCTCTACAAGCACATTTTTTACCTTTATCGAAGAATACCTTGGCACCGCTTGCAGTAGCAGCTATTACAGAGAATAGTCCTTGTGGGAATGATGGTACGTAGAGAGCGTTCTTTAATGTCACTGTATGCCGGCGCCCCCCACTGTCCGTGAGGCATACCTGTGCGTCTCCTCTCTCTCGCGCCAACCCGTAGGTGCGCTTCCCGTCTGCCAGCTCCATGCTGTGCCTCTCCGGGTGGAAAGTGTTGTCAAAGTTCTTGACACTGTCGTTGATGACATGGGACGATGCACCTGTGTCCACGATCAGTCCCTTCCTCTGGGCCCGCTGCAGCTGCGCCGGCCTGGCGATGCACGCTGTCCGCGCCCCGAAAGCGAAGTCTTCTTGTCCCGCTATTCTCCGGGCGTCGTCTCAATCTGTCTCATGTTGACTGTCGCCGCCATCTTGTCCACAGCCGCCATCTTGTCCGTAGCCGCCGTCTCGTCCATGGCCGCCGTCTCGTCCATGGCCGTCATCTTGTCCATGCGCGTATCGCGCGCTCTGGTCGTGTTTCTTCATGCACGCTCTGTCTGTGTGCCCCGTGGATTTGCAGAAGCTACACCAGACAGTCTTTGTGCAGTCGCCTCTCCGATGGCCTTTCTCTCCACATCGCCAACACGCCAGCTCCGCCGTGGTCCTGGTCCTCTCCCTTGGCGTCGCTCGGGCCTTCAGCACCCTCTCTCCCGCCTCCGCGGCGGCTGGGTGGGTATCTTCTGAGGCCTCAAAGTTTCTTAACTTGGCCTTGAACTGTCCCAGCGTCATGTCCGCTGAACCGTGTGTTACCAGGAGTGTGACCGGTTTGTACAGCTTCGGCAGTCCTCTCATCATCATCGCCATCATTAGCCCATCGCTTGGTGCTTCTCCTGCACTCTTCAATGCCATCATGGACTGCTCAGCTCTGATGACGTATTCGGTCACCGTCTCGGTGTGCCCCTTCCTCAGTCCCGTTAGTGTTATGTAGAGGGCCACGACTCGGGGTCTTCCTCGCCCGATGTAATGCTCTCTCAACACCCCCAGGCTTTCTCGGCCTTTGTCTTTAGTGTCGGGGAATATCAGCCCCAAGCTTGTGTCGTCGAGCAGTGGCGCTAACTCACAGTACGCGTCTGCGTCCAGGGCTTGCTCTTCCGCCGTCAGTGGTCCCGTGGGGGCTGTCAAGATCGTCGCCTTCAGTCCCGCACCGTGCATGCAGCATAACATGCGTTCTTCCCAGAGCTCGTAGTCCTCTGTTTTTCCATTGAATGAGGGCCAATTGCTCCTTCCCTTGGTCGCCATCCTCTTGGTTGATGGTAGGCGTAGCTTTAGCTCTTGTTGGCCTAGCGTCTAGCCACGCGGTGCTCCCGGTGCTATACTTTAGCTAACCTTGCTACCCTTATTATTTCGCCCCCGGCGTGATCTGGGCCCATAACCTGTTGACAGAATCTGGCTATGGGGCGACAATAATGTGGTCAAGAGGCATGGTTTCTATCTTTAGCCTTTGGCGTGGTTTATTCATTCACATGGTATGAGCAGCAGCACACGAGTTCTCCTCTCACTGAGAGGCTGGTGGAGAAAGAGGTAGAGGGGGAGGAGACATCTCTATTTATACTCGCCACCTGGTGGTATCTTGAGTCACTCCGCCTAGAGCGCCCTCTAGTGGAAAATTATATATGCAGTTAGACAGTTACTAACAATCCTACATAGAACCTCTAACTTCAACAGTGATGTCTGTCGTTTTATTTTCTGACTTTTGGGGGCGCTGTTGTACCATGAGCCACATGCATAGTCATAGTGTAACGCTTGGTGTGCTATTGAAGATGAGAGCACAGTTAGCAGACAAGGGAGAATGAACATAGGCAGAGACGAGGAGCGATGCTTGAAGAAGGGTGTTTACTTCTTATCCCATGTGAATACAAAACAACACTACTGATAACACAACGACGGAAAACAAGAAAACGACAGAAGTATACAGGACTCACTAGACATCAACGGGAAAGGCAGGCACGACACGGGGAACACACAGGATACTGGAGGAATGTCGCCACAAGGAAGTGAGGAACAAACAGACACCTAAAAACAAACACTAATTAATAACGATCAACACCTGGCAGGGCCAGGTCAAAACACAGAATCACAAACACAACCTAGACACAAAAGCACTGACACACAACAACTCAACAGGGGTGTAACATCAAACACAGACAGGGATGGCCCAGCATAACATAATATTACAAATCAAATCAACAATGTGCAACCAACACAAAATGGCCGACCGCACCATCGGGCTTAGGTCACCAGAGGGAGCAATGTCAGGAGGAGAGCACTGTCAAATGTTATTCTCCTGCCGGTCAGCAGGACCGGCCCTTGGGTCGTAACAGTACCCACCTCTCAACGGGGGGCTTCCAGACCCCCGAGAACAACGTCCGCACCCAGGCGAGGGAGGAAGCCGGAACCCCGGAGGGGGCCCAAGGAGAGGACCCGGAGACCAGGAGCCGGGAGACAGAGCGAAAACCCCAGGAGGGGCATAGCAGCCAGGGGGGCTGAAAACGGGCGCAGATGCCGGGAGAGGGGTGGAGGGGAAGGGAACAGAGGCCCGGAGAGGGGGGAGGGGAAGGGAGTAGCGGCCCGACGAGGAGGGGTGGGGATGGGCACCGAGACCCGGGGAGGGGGGCTGGACCTGGGAACAGAGGCCCGACGAGGGGGGGTGGGAACAGGTGCCGAAGCCCGGGAAGGGGAGCTGGACCCCGGAGCAGGATCCCGGACGAGAGCCCCTCCAGCCGCCGGACTAGGCACCGGTTCAGGGGAGCCGGAACGGAGGTTCGGCGGCGGCGACCCCCGGAGCAGGACCCAGCGTAGACCACGGCGAAGACCACGGCGAGGACCAGGACGCCGGTCACGGCGTGGGGGTGGACCAGACAGGAAGCCAGGACCAGTCGAGGAGCCGGAGCCCGGCATTGCAGCCGGACCAGTTGTAGAGGCTGGGCTGGGCGTGGAGACCAGTCCGGTCTCGGCGGCGATGCATGGCGTAGAGGCTGGGCTGGTCGTGGAAGCCGGAGGGGGAGTGATGACAGCCGGGGCTACACCGAGCGGAACCAGGCTGGCAGCGACGGCCGGGTCAGCTGTGGAGGCCTCGTCTGCTGCACTAGCCATGCTAGCTGTAGGGTCAGCGTCAGCTGGGAGGGTCTGGCTAGCTACAGAGGCTAAGCTAACCGTAGGGGCTGGGTTAGCTGTGGAAGCCTCGTCTGCTGCACTAGCCATGCTAGCTGTAGGGTCTGTGTCAGCTGGGAGGGTCTGGCTAGCTACAGAGGCTAAGCTAACAGTAGGGGCTGGGTTAGCTGTGGAGGCCTCGTCTGCTGCACTAGCCATGCTAGCTGTAGGGTCTGTGTCAGCTGGGAGGATCTGGCTAGCTACAGAGGCTAAGCTAACAGTAGGGGCTGGGTTAGCTGTGGAGGCCTCGTCTGCTGCACTAGCCATGCTAGCTGTAGGGTCTGTGTCAGCTGGGAGGGTCTGGCTAGCTACAGAGGCTAAGCTAACAGTAGGGCCTGGGTTAGCTGTGGAAGCATCGTCTGCTGCACTAGCCATGCTAGCTGTAGGAGTAACGCTAACGGGCGGAGCTGCGCTAGCTGAGGACGCATGGTTAGCCACAGGAGTGACGCTAACGGGCGGAGCTACGCTAGCTGGGGACGCACGGTTAGCTACCGGAGAACTGCTAACGGACGGAGCTGCGTTAGCTGGGGACGCACTGTTAGCTACAGGCTCTAGGCTGACCGTGAGTTGAATGCTAGTCGGCTGGCTATCTGCGGGGGAAAAGCTAGCAAGCGGGACCAGACTGGTGGGTAGGGTACTAGGGATCGGCCTAAACCCTTCCATGAGGGCAGAGACGTGGTCGGCCATAACCCGCATCGCAGGCGCCTGTGTCGGGCTCTCTCTTTCAACCCTGTCGATTGTCTGGAGCCAGAACACCCACTTGGCAGGAGAGTACTGCTCCAGATTACCGTCCATCAAGTTCTGAAGGACAACAAAGGTGTCTCCCACCTTGCCTGCTGTGCTTTGGATTGGTGGCGACATTCTGTAACGCTTGGTGTGCTATTGAAGATGAGAGCACAGTTAGCAGACAAGGGAGAATGAACATAGGCAGAGACGAGGAGCGATGCTTGAAGAAGGGTGTTTACTTCTTATCCAATGTGAATACAAAACAACACTACTGATAACACAACGACGGAAAACAAGAAAACGACAGAAGTATACAGGACTCACTAGACATCAACGGGAAAGGCAGGCACGACACGGTGAACACACAGGATACTGGAGGAATGTCGCCACAAGGAAGTGAGGAACAAACAGACACCTAAAAATACCAACACTAATTAATAACGATCAACACCTGGCAGGGCCAGGCCAAAACACAGAATCACAAACACAACCTAGACACAAAAGCACTGACACACTAAACACAACTAGACACTAAGGCAATGACACACAACAACTCAACAGGGGTGTAACATCAAACACAGACAGGGATGGCCCAGCATAACATAATATTACAAATCAAATCAACAATGTGCAACCAACACAAAATGGCCGACCGCACCATCGGGCTTAGGTCACCAGAGGGAGCAATGTCAGGAGGAGAGCACTGTCGAATGTTATTCTCCTGCCGGTCAGCAGGACCGGCCCTTGGGTCGTAACACATAGTGACACTGTATGAGTGCTCCAGCAAGAATTTTCATCGCTGACTGGGTATCTAGTCCTGTTATTGATCTTTGTAAGTGCTTGTTGAGCCATGCTTTCCCCTGATAAGCTGTTTTCCAGGACGCAACCAAGATATTTTACAGATGGTTTGTCTGTGAGAACACTATCTCCTATTCTAATGTTAAAACCTGGTGATTTTCTGAGCCTGACCTTTGACCCGAATAGGATGGACTCAGTCTTCCCCACGTGGAGGGACAGCTTGTTGTAGCCTAGCCAGTCACTAACCTTCTCTAGTTCTGCACTAATATCTGCTCAACCGCTTGTTTGTCTTTATGAGACACTAGTAAGGCGGAGTCATCCGCATATAAAAAAAGGTCACATGAGCAAGCTGCTTTCAGGTCATTAATATACAGGAGAAATAGGAGCGGACCCAATACACTCCCTTGCGGGACCCCGCACTCTACTGTCCGAGGACTGGAGAGTAGGCCTACTCCATTTATATCTACCACCTGTTGTCTCCCTGTTAGGTAGGAACCTATACATTTCAGAGCTGCCTCATTAAAGCCTAGGGCCCTAAGCTTCATTAACAGGATGTTGTGATCCACTGAATCAAATGCCTTCTGGAGGTCTAACATTATCATTCCACAGAACTCATCTACCTCTTTCCGGATGTAATCTGTGAGGAACAGCAGGCAGGTGTCTGTGGAGTGGGACCTCCTGAAACCAGATTGGTATTTGTACATTAGGTTATTAGCAGTGATGCCAGTAACTAGTTACTAAGTAACTAGTTACTCTAATCTGATTACTTTTTTCAGTAAATAGTAATCTAACTTGTTACCTTTTACAAGCCAGTTACTTTTCCAAGAGGCTGTGCATTACTATTTAGTTACTATCTCATAATGCTGATGATAAGAGAGCCAGGGGTACAGTCAGCTAGACCGGAGATGGGACGTGCGCTCGTGCACGCACGCACACAGCCACACACACATGAGAATAACAAACTATAATACCATGTTTTATATTACACAACGGTTTTACAATTTCATTTTTAATTAAAATTATATTATATACATTTTCTATTTTATTTAGTTTGGGAACCACTGTCCTAGAGTGCCTGAGCAATGGACAGCTGTGACCTTATATGGCCTGATGGCTGATGACGTCTCATGATGACCTGTCTGAGCAGCCAATCATGATTTATGACATTATGCACTTTCAATAAAGCATTATAAAAAAAAAAAACTGTTGTCATTCTTATGTTGTGGCAGCAGCATGGGGGACGACGATGACTTCGTAACCTAGTTACTTTGATAATCAAGTAATCAGTAAAGTAACTAGATTACTTTTTAAAGGAGTAATCAGTAATCAGATTATTTTTACAAGTAATCTGTGGCATCACTGGTTATTAGTGGATAAATACATGTCTATTTTCTCATATACAAGCCTCTCAATGGTTTTTGATAGGACGCCCAGGATGGAAATAGGTCTGTAGTTACCCGGTTCCAATTTGTTTCCCTTTTTGTGGAGAGGAATAACTCTCGCCGATTTCATTTCGCTTTGAAATGTTCCTGTATCTATGGCTAGGTTGGCAATGTGAGCTACACATGGGGCAATGGTTTCTCCAGCATCTTGCAAAAATTTACCAGGGATGTTATCTAATCCAGTAGCTCTTGAGGTGTAAAGTTGTTTAAGCTTTTCCTGAACCTCCATCTCAGTCACTTTCCTAAAGGAAAAACCATCTGCTTTAACCCCCTGATCTAGGTAGAATTTCTGGACTTCACTCTCTATGTTGTTGCCGGGTTTAGCTGGTATATTTTCAGATAGAGTTTTTGCAATGGATGTAAAATAGCTATTCAGACGGTCTGCCACCTCTGATTTGTCTGCTGAAATTTGTTCTCCAATTTCTAAACTGATATTGCTTGATTTAGTCTTTAATTTCTTACTGTATCCTACCTCTTTAAGTGTCCTCCAGAGTTTCCTTGACTTGTTCCTATATTTTTTCATTGAAAAAGCCCTTCTTTGCCCCTTTAACACTTTGATTGCCCAACCCGAGTTTTCTCGGGTTTACCCCCCGCGGGTTGAATGCCCATCACGAGATTATTAGTTTTTTCTCGTTTTTTTTTTATTAGCGATCTGAATTCATATTTTATCAACCGAGTCTACCGTTGGAAATTCAGCCACCCCAGGCGCTCAGATGTGAAAAAAGCACCCCATATCGTCTCCCAGATGGTAATTCACCCTTTTGGATTGAACTCAATGAAAATGAATGAGAAAAAAATACCCGGACTCCACATTTTACTTCTCACTCTTGCAACCGGCGTAGATCAGCTTCACTCTGGAGCCTCAGAGCAGCGGGGATTATGTGTTTTTACAGTATACGCGGTGGATCAATAAAAGGATCGATTTTTTCGAATGGCGATCAGGAATTGGAATAATCCATTTGGATACCATCTGATCTCAGGTAAGGAATGTTACCAGTCTTAGGATAATCAGACCCGTTTTCACGGAGATGTGATTATGTGATATGGCTGTTTGACTGTGCGAGCGGTCAGGAACTAGGAGAATCGATTTTCAGCTCGCGGCACGAGCGTGCATGCGTACACATATACTATCGATAATCTAGCGTTTATTTGAAAACTATTCATAAATAGGCCGAAAAATGACAACGTTCTAGAATATTCCATTAAAGGGTGATTATCATGGAATGTCTTCTTTTTTCCGTGAAAACAAGTGCTTTTCAAAATGCTAGAAAACTGAAATGAACCGATAAAAAAACAATCTGCTACGACAATGTTGACTGGAAAATGAGTCTTTGATAAGCGACGGGCAGATTAGACACATAATTTAAAACATAGATTAGGCGATATTAACGTTAATATTGAAGTGGTGCTGGGCATTCAAGGGGGTAAAAAGGAATTAAGCTTGGGCTCTGAAAGTGTTAATCAAACTATTTACATCGTTTTTTTGTTTCTTGATATCTAGAAAAGCCTGGTCTGTCCTGGACTTCTTAATGTGTTTTAAAAAAATCATAGGTCCCCTCCTTAAAACATATCCTATCTCCCCTCCTTAAAACATATCCTAGGTCCCCTCCTTAAAACATAACCAAGCGGGAATCGAACCTAGGACATTTTGCCTGCCACCGCCCTAAATCAAACACACCCACACTTTAGTCAGTTCAGTTGTTGCTCTGTGTAACTATATGAGATCCCAGACTCAAGAGTGTGATCATTTTCCATGATGTAGTTGAACTACTTTTAGTTTAGTAGTTTCAGTTTGACAAAATATTTGTTTGTACTCGTTGTGAAGTAGCTAGTTGTTTGATACACTGACATTTATCAAGTTTCAAGTTCAAGTTTCAAGTTCAAGTTTCTTTAATATTTGTCATACAGAAGTACAGAATACTTTTATACAAAATGCTTCTTACTGTTACGCTCCAGAGATCAAAGCTGTAGGGTTAAAATGAGAATATTGTACTGTGTAGGCTACATCTTGTAATCTTCAAATCTGAAGTTTTTTTTTATTATGCGCATAATCTCACACATATCCCAAAACAATTAACTGTAAGTTATTGTTATAGAGTTCATGTCATTATGATGTCACATATTCCTGGAAGATGGTGTATTCCTAAACGGGAACACCAGCCGAATGATGAATTCCAATATATTATTTCATTGCCTTGGAAAGTTCAAACACTATTTGTGAACATGAGCGACTCAGAAACAAGAGACATACAATGTAAATTTGTGATGTCATCAGGTACAAAGTCTGTTCCGTTGACAATGCACGGGAGATTTTGTGGACCCACAGAATGTGTGTTTTCTTTTTTATACCCAAATGAGCTTCATTCCATAGTAGTTGTAACTGAGGGGTACAATTCCCTGACTGTATTAATAAGTATGGTATCATTAAACCACTACTGCGTTATGTACATTACTACTGGCCATAGAACACATCCACAATAACACGGTTTCACACAAATACTCATTTAGAAGAATATTTATTAGCAGCACGAAGATTATCTTACATTACTTTACTTATCAATATTGAGAATTGCGCTTGTAAGGCGAAGAATGTGCATGAATAGGTCAAGAGCGTAAGTCCATGAGCATGTTACGCAGGGGATAATTAATACCACCTGTATCATAAGAATTATATATATGGTACACTAGTAGGGCAGCTGGAGATACTAATAGGGTCCCTCCGGTTGTAGGCCAGCAGGGGAGAGGATTTGTCGGTAACGAAAGTCTGGGTCAACGAGGAATAAGGAGACTCCAGGTACAGGAGACAGTGCAATAATCTCTTGATCCGCAGACGAACAACAGCTATTCTCCGGTATGCAGTGCCGCATAGAAGAAAGCTAGCCAGCCTCAGGCGTCCTAGAGGCGGGCTCAACGTTGCTCCTCACAGGGTAAATCCCACACAATTGTGGGTGTAGACGATTCTCCGCTCCATCAGCTACAGGACCAAAGCAAATATAATCCAGCCGAAAAGGGCTCTGTAGTCGCCGGTGTAGGTTATCGAGTGTACATATCCACACGGTTCTCGTCTAGGGCTCCTCGGATGACGGCACCAGGTTAAGCCGCCCAGCCTGGATAAGCACACTAGCTCGGTACGAGGAAGCGTTGGTAATGCTGGTCACTGTAGAACGGTAGCCGCACTATACACTATACATAATAGACTATTACTTAAATAATAGAATAGGTCGAACTCGACGATACAGCGTTAAACTCTGACACTTCAGCTATCAATTCGCACGCGGTCTCAAGGCTCTATTTTGGGGCAAAACGGGCCCACTTCACAGCACGTTGTATCGTGGTGTGAGGCTTCAACTTATTGGTTAACATACTGCTGTATTCACCTGCGCCGTATTTATATGTTAGGTGAACAATCTAGTACCAGCCTCATTTCTGTCTCGTATTCTTGCGCAGAGCCGGTCATGTCCAGGCATGTCTTTGGCGGTGACTTTGAACTAGACATTGGGGGGTATGGCCGTGGCGCCTAGGGGATCGCTGTCCAATAGGATAACGAATATTATGGTCTGGCCTGTACTAGGTAAAGGGATATTCCGTGTATATGTACAAAGAATATACAAGGGATATCAAACGATATACAAATAGTATACATGGGATCTCAAGCAATAAATATATATATTCGGTTTAATCTGACCCTTTGTAACAGCCGCCTCCTAATTAGTCCGCACCTAATTAGATAAGCAGAGACAGATTAACCGTCTTGTCCACTACTCAATGTCCGTTGTGAGGAGTAGGGCAATTCACAAAGTCAGTGGGTTATGGTCGTCATTAAGAGAGTCGGGGAGCCTTGGCAACTCTATCAGCCTCGCCACGGGTCGGGTGTATGTCCGCCCCTGGACGAGCACTTCTGCCGCTCTGACCTTTCCGTCGGCACCAGTGATCACTTTGCTTACGCGGCCGGCCGGCCACATAGCTCGGGGTAGTGACTGGTCGATAATCATGACGACTGTGTCCACTTTTAAGTTGTCCCCGTCCTTGACCCGCTTCTGACGGGCTGGAAGGGATGGTAGGGGGGTTAGGAGGAAGCGGGCCTGAGACTGCTTTGATCTGTGCTTGGCTGCGCCTCCACCTCCTCCGTCTGTTTCTCTTGTTTGCTCTGTACCCCGTCTGAGGAGGGGCCGGTTCCGGCCGCCCCATCAAGGAGTCGCTTGGGGTGCTGGGTTCGAGGTCAGCTACGTCTGGAGCGCAGCTGAGGGGGGTGGAGTTCCGAACTCCCTCTTGTGCCCACGGTTCTCTCACAGGCCTCTCGCTTAATGTCAATAGCCTCTCAACGGGCTGTACGAGGGAGTGGCCGGTGTCGCTCGCCTTTGTGTGTAGGCAGCGTGTAGACGTGGGTTGACTGTCAAGTCCGTAGAGGGGGCCCTGGAGCGTCCACCCCAGTCGGGTCTGAACCGCGACTGGGCATCCTTTGGGTCCGATGTGGGCCGCCTCAATTGGGAGAATGAGGTCCGCGTGGTCGGAGCCGATGAGCAGGGTCGGTGTGGCGCCGTCGATAAGCGGTATAGGTAGTTGACGTAGGTGCACATACTTCGCCATCAGCTGTGGGATGGGGTAGGTGTACTGTGATAGGCCTATGTCGTGGCTGGTGAAGACGTTGGTAATACTATACTGCTTCTCGGGCTGGTCCACCGCTGCTATCTTGAAGGAGACCTTTTCACCCTTTATGGTCTTCTGGTCTCTTCTGATGGTGCATATTGTCATGGTACCTTTGGCACCCCGCAGGCCCAACTGGGCTGCGGCGGAAGCGAGGAGGAGAGTCTTTTCAGACCCATCGTCCAGGACGGCGTAAGTGTCCAGGACCTTGTCCTTGTAGCTCAGGAGCACTCTGACCACTTTGATGAGCACTCGGGGGGTCCCGCTATGCTGGTCAATGTGGAGCACTCCTGTTGGTCCGTTGCTTTGGATCTTCTGGAGTGGTGCCGACTCGCGGTCGTCCGAGTAGCACCGTGACTCCCAGTGTCTGCTGTAGCAGTCGGTACACCAGGGAGCGGTCTGGTGGATCTTTGGTACTGGTGCCACCGCCTCGGCCTGGTACATTACCGTGACGGGCCCACTTTGTTGTCCTGGCGGACGCCTGTTGATGTCATGTAGGACCTCCAAGTGGGCACCGCCGCACCTGCTGCACTTCTTCTTCAAGCTGCACTCGGCTGCCATATGGCTGCGCGCGCAGCGGAAGCAGCGGCGGTGGTCCTTGATCCACTGACTCACCTCGTCCGTGGTCAGCTTCCCGAAAGTGTCGCATTGATACAGCCGATGTTCCCCTTCACAGTACTGGCATTCAATCTTCCACTCCTCTTTCGTCGAGGGGGTGTTGTGGTTCTTGTGCTGCGGTACTGATTCGGCTTGGTGCATAACGGTCACCGACCGGCGGTTATCATTTGATCCCCGAGGTCCTGGTCTTGGGCTTGGTCCACTCCATACGAACGTGTCCAGTCGTAGGCTGCTGACCTCCCTGGCGAGGAAATCAGATAAGTCTAGGAGGGATGCCTCTGGGCCGTTGGGGTCACGGTGGTCTCTCTGCCGCCGAAAACGCTCTTGTCGGGTGGGAGGGAGCTTCTCTAATATCCTTTCTACATTAGAGTTAGCGTACAGTTCGTATATCCCTTTTTCCTTTTGGGACCCCAGCATCCCTACCAGGGACTGTACCTTGATAGAGAGGTCATCTAATGCTCTGTTGTCTCTGGCTGGGGGGAGACAGTCGATGTCTCTTATCTCTTGTATCACGTAGTCCCATATGCGTCCATAACGTTGGTCGAGGGCTACTAGAGCCGCGGTGTATGGGGTACTTGAGTTGGAATATGCCAGCGCTATATTATGCGCTCTGGGCACCTTCAGGTGCTTGAGTAGGATAGCATACTTGTACGTCTCATCGGGGACATCGGACATCATTGTCTCTAAGCACATTCGTAGCTCTGTGTACTGTGCTCTGTTCTCGTGTGTGAAGTCCGGGAACGTCGGTGTGCCAAGGTACGATGCCATGGATGGCTGGCACATCGGTGAGCGTTGGGGGAGAGGCCTCCTGGGCGAGTCTCCCCGTACGTGTCCTCGTGGGCTGGTACTTGGTGGGTACCGAAGCCCGGGTACCCAGGTGCTGTTCCTCGGGGCTGGCGGTGCGTCAAACTCACCCGTGAGTTGAGTCGGGGGTTTGTAGCGCAGTGACTCGGGGCTGACGTCTGGGCTGTACTGGGCCTCCTGGTCCAGAGTACGTTGCTGCTGGTCGGGGCTGTACTGGGCCTCCTGGTCCAGAGTACGTTGCTGCTGGTCGGCTTGACATTCCTCCTCTTCCTCTTCCTTTTCCTCTGCTAAGTCCTGGAGTCTTCTAGTCAGTCTCTCTGCGACGTAGGCCGGTTCTTCCCGGTTGCTGGGTCTCGTATGGACCGGCCAGGGAGGGGGTTTGGAGACGTGGACAGGATCCTCCTGTTGGCGGGGTCCCGGGTCACTTGGTCAGGTAGGGGAATGTGCCCTAGACCCTTGTCGTGATGATCTCCGGGAGCTCCGTGCGGAGAGAGGGGGTGTCGCCATGGCAATCAATTTGTCCATCATCTGCGCCTGCAGCCGGTCGCGCTCTGCCTCGCGCTGGGCATGGGCGGCGTCGCGCACTGCTTCGCGCTGGGCATTGGCGGCGTCGCGCTGTGGATTGGCGCTGGCATGGGCGGCGTTGCGCTGTGCATTGGCGGCGTCGCGCTGTGCATTGGCGCTGGCATGGGCGGCGTCGCGCTGTGCATTGGCGGCGGCGCACTGTGCATCGGCGCGGCTTCTTTCAATGTTTTCTTCCGTCTGAAGGCGTCTGGTCTCCAGTCTTATGCGGTCGTCTTCACTCCTTTGTTGCGCCTGGAAGCGCTCTCGCTCGGTTGCAGAATGTTCGCGTTCACTGAGGGCTTGCGCTTGGAGTTGCGCGTGAAGGCGCTCTCGTTGGTCTGCAGCTTGTTCGCGCTCGCTCGTCTGTTGCGCTTGAAGTCGATCGCGTTCGGTGGAGGCTGCCAGGGTGGCGATGAGTGCCTGCGCCAGCATCTTGTCCGCTTCGCTGGGGGAAGACACAGGCGGAGGTGATCGGCTTCTGGCAGTGCTCGTTGGAGATCCGTTCTCCTGTCGCGCTCCGAGGAGGTCCATCTCCTGGGTGTGCGTCTCTTCTGGTAGTGGGTCGGGTTCCGTCCCTGGAGGGCTTTCTTTATCCTGGAGCTCTCCGGGGACTACCTCGTTGACGTTGGCGGGGGGTAAAGTCATGTCAGGTCCCTCCTGGTCCCCCCCGTGAGCTTGGTCAGTTACGTTAGAACCCACTAGGGTCTCTACTGGCGGGGTCGCCTGGTCGGTAGGGTTTGACATACTTTTACTATCCGCTTTTTCCGCGTTTAACGTCTGTATAAAGCAAGGTAGTAGACTGGCAGCGTAGTCCTCTAGGTAAGAAGGTGGCTGCCATCTGCGCGTCGGGCGTTCTAGCTTAGGAGAGCCGTTTGTGGAGTGTTCACCGCTGGCCATGTCAATATTAATATTATATTAATATTACGCTAATTACCCTCCGGCTCGAAGGACCAATTGTAACTGAGGGGTACAATTCCCTGACTGTATTAATAAGTATGGTATCATTAAACCACTACTGCGTTATGTACATTACTACTGGCCATACAGTACACAGGTATATGTGATGAACACATCCACAATAACACGGTTTCACACAAATACTCGTTTAGAAGAATATTTATTAGCAGCACGAAGATTATCTTACATTACTTTACTTATCAATATTGAGAATTGCGCTTGTAAGGCGAAGAATGTGCATGAATAGGTCAAGAGCGTAAGTCCATGAGCATGTTACGCAGGAGATAATTAATACCACCTGTATCATAAGAATTATATATATATGGTACACTAGTAGGGCAGCTGGAGATACTAATAGGGTCCCTCCGGTTGTAGGCCAGCAGGGGAGAGGATTTGTCGGTAACGAAAGTCTGGGTCAACGAGGAATAAGGAGACTCCAGGTACAGGAGACAGTGCAATAATCTCTTGATCCGCAGACGAACAACAGCTATTCTCCGGTATGCAGTGCCGCATGGAAGAAAGCTAGCCAGCCTCAGGCGTCCTAGAGGCGGGCTCGACGTTGCTCCTCACAGGGTAAATCCCACACAATTGTGGGTGTAGACGATTCTCCGCTCCATCAGCTACAGGACCAAAGCAAATATAATCCAGCCGAAAAGGGCTCTGTAGTCGCCGGTGTAGGTTATCGAGTGTACATATCCACACGGTTCTCGTCTAGGGCTCCTCGGATGACGGCACCAGGTTAAGCCGCCCAGCCTGGATAAGCACACTAGCTCGGTACGAGGAAGCGTTGGTAATGCTGGTCACTGTAGAACGGTAGCCGCACTATACACTATACATAATAGACTATTACTTAAATAATAGAATAGGTCGAACTCGACGATACAGCGTTAAACTCTGACACTTCAGCTATCAATTCGCAAGCGGTCTCAAGGCTCTATTTAAGGCTTCAACTTATTGGTTAACATACTGCTGTATTCACCTGCGCCGTATTTATACGTTAGGTGAACAATCTAGTACCAGCCTCATTTCTGTCTCGTATTCTTGCGCAGAGCCGGTCATGTCCAGGCATGTCTTTGGCGGTGACTTTGAACTAGACATTGGGGGGTATGGCCGTGGTGCCTAGGGGATCGCTGTCCAATAGGAGAACGAATATTATGGTCTGGCCTGTACTAGGTAAAGGGATATTCCGTGTATATGTACAAAGAATATACAAGGGATATCAAACGATATACAAATAGTATACATGGGATCTCAAGCAATAAATATATATATTCGGTTTAATCTGACCCTTTGTAACAGTAGTGTTGTGCGAAAATGTACCCGTAAAACATTCCCTGGGGGCTGTCAGTGTCATCTATACCTTCTTTACCAATGCATTGTCTATGGAGCAGCTTCAGACTTTATACCTGATGACATGACATAATGAGTTTCAGCTCTAGTTTTGGGGTTTGGTATAGAGTTGTTTGGGATCGCTAATATTTTTGGACTGTCTTAGACCATAGGAATAATATGTATGAATTCTTAAAGGAACACGCCAACATTTTGGGAAATTAGCTTATCGTTTTCTGGCTGCACGTTAACCTAGCTTACACAATGAATGGAAGCGGACAATGCCGGTTAGCCTTCGGGAGAGGTGTTAGTTGGACAATGCCTAGGCTAACCGGCCACAATACACAATACTCCAATTCAGCCATTGGCAATTCAGCCATTGGGTGGGTGGCGCTGCTGAGCGGCCCTCACAGCGGCTCTGCGGCTCTGCAGCTGCATGCAGTCCGGGGTGATCATCTGCCGCGCCATGTAAAAAGTTGCACACCTGACATATCGGCATGTAACTGGAGAACCGAGGCACGGATTTTGGCGATGAAGATGGCATTTGAACGGCAACGAAAATCGCTTTAATTCGGTAATTTATATGTTCGGCGAAAAATGCAGTTCCGAGCCTTCAGATGCTCGCAAAGGGCCGTGAAACTGAAACTGAAACTGAAAAACAATGAAACCCCGGACATTTCCATGAATTTATAAACCCTCCCCCCGGACGCCCCGGACAGGGCGTGAAAAGAGGACATGTCCGGGCAAAAGAGGACGTTTGGTCACCCTAGTGTATGGTAGTCATTGTGTAGTGTGATGTGTGCCTGGTGTCAGTGTATGGTAGTCATCGTGTAGTGTGATGTGTGCCTGGTGTCAGTGTATGGTAGTCATTGTGTAGTGTGATGTGTGCCTGGTGCCAGCGTATGGCAGCCATTGAGCTTGCGTAAGCCACAAGGTTGGGTGCTACCAGTGTTGTTGAAGGAGGCCATTTCCACCAGTGGAGGTTATTCCATGACAACATGTGAAACACAAATTCACTCATAATTCATAATTATTAATAATTTACATATATATATATATATATATATATATATATATATATATATATATAT
Source organism: Notolepis coatsorum (assembly GCF_963971535.1). Taxonomy (NCBI): domain Eukaryota; kingdom Metazoa; phylum Chordata; class Actinopteri; order Aulopiformes; family Paralepididae; genus Notolepis; species Notolepis coatsorum. The sequence continues at coordinate 158,356,344 of NC_140168.1, forward strand.
ATATATATATATATATATATATATATATATATATATATATATATGTAATATATATTTGTATGTATATATATTTTTTAATTATTATTATTATTATTAATTTTTTTATAAATGTTTTCATCTGTAAAAAAAATTCCAGTGAATAATTTTTTTCTTCAAAAATGGCCAAAAGTGACAGCTCTGAGCTCTCTGATCAGGCCTGCACTGCAGTCAGTAATGGCTAGCTGTTAATCACTCTGGTGCAACTTTCCCTGCACGGGCTGACCGGGATAATATAATAGCCAATCTAAATAGGCTATTAACGTCATCTAAGCCCGGTCCGTGCATCTAAGCTCTTGCCATTGAATTGACAACCTTGAACTCCAATCAGAATGCCTGGCAATGCCAGTTCGTACCTGCGCAGCTGCAGCTGGACTGGCGTCAGTGTTCTAAGGAAGGAAGCTGCAATATTCAATGGAAGATGAGATCGGTCACTGCTTTGGCTGTTGTGTGGTGAGTGCATTTAAAATATATATATATATATATATTTTACAGTGATTATGAATTCATTGGCCCGCTGTGGCCTTGCGTGTGTAATAATAAGGTAGCCCAAGGACCACATGAGTCGCGGCAAGCCTCGCTTGCGTTTCTAATCAAATATTAATATCGCCGCGGGGAGGGGGCATAATCCCACGGGACAATGGGATTGACCGATATGTTTACCAATATTCCAATGTACAGTTTTGCTGTACCATTGACTCAGAATGGTCTGTTTAATTGAAATCGTCACTGCAGTATAGTTTGTTTATACGTCAGAAGTCATTGGCCCGCTGTGGCCTTGTGTCACGATCCTAGGCCCGGTCCTGGCGGGACGGGGCAGGATGGGAACATTGGGCAGTGCTCTCCACCTAACTTTGGGCAATGCCCTCCATCCAACATTGGCTCTCTGCCTAACATTGGTCTCCTACCCTCTAGTGGCCAGACTAGCCTGATGGTACAGGCGGCCATCTTGTTTTGGTTCCAAGTAATAGAACTAATATCTAACTATTTGTTATCTTGGGCCATCCCTGTGTGTGTGTGATGTCGTCTCCCTGTCTGGTTGTTATGTTTGATTATGTTTTCTGTGTCTAGTTGGTGTATTCCTAGTGTGTTTACCAGATGTTGTCTGTTTGCATTATTGCCTGGTCTCGCCAGCTGTCAGTCGTTACAATCAGTGGTAGTATTTAAGGTCTGCTTGTTACTGACTTCCTTGTGGCGTCATTGTCTCAGTATCCTCCTAGTCCTCAGTGTCATCCTGCTCGCCGTCTCTCCTGTGTTCCCCCGTGCCTTGCTGTTTGTAATTTGCGCTTGTGAGTACTTAGTCTTTTGTTTTGTTATTGTTTATTTTCCTTGTTTTACAACTCTGTCGTCCTCTTGCGCCTGCTCGGCTTACCGTTTATGTTCTCGTTGGTAACGTACTGTCGTGTCAGTAAAGTTTGTTTACACGTATTCTGCCGTCTCTGCCCCTCCATTCCGTTCTCTTGCTGCAAACTGTGTTTCACCTACTCCCATCGTATCAGCCTTGCATGTGTAATAATAAGGTAGCCCAAGGACCACATGAGTCGCGGCAAGCCTTGCTTGCGTTTCTAATCAAATATTAATATCGCCGAAGGGAGGGGGGGGGCATAATCCCACGGGACAATGGGATTGACCGATATGTTTACCAATATGCCAATGTACAGTTTTGCTGTACCATTGACTCAGAATGGTCTGTTTTATTGAAATCGTCACAGCAGTATAGTTTGTTTATACTTCAGAAATATGATATTTAAACATGGTCCCCAAAATGAATGGAAGCGAATGAGGAGCCTGACACCTGGGAGGAATGGGGGTGTTGCAGCGTTGGGGATAATTTAATATATAATATAATATAATAATTTTGTGCTTCACCAAGAAATTTGGTCAGCAGCCGCCACTGATTTCCACCCTATGTTGTGGGGAGTGCTTTGAGTCTATATAAAAGCGCGATATAAATGTAACAAATTAATTAATTATGTGCACAAGACTGAAAATGTGAGTTTTCCCACAATACGTGACCTTTAAATTGACCTTTAAATTGGCCGTAGTTCCCCTTTTAGGAGGCAATTAGACGACGCACACAACAGTACCTTCTGCAGAGTGACCAGTCCCTCCTGGGTGTCTCGGTCCGTGACTATCCGGAACGTTCCGAGGCCGTCCCCGTCCACGATCCTGTAATCCATCTCCGCGTTCGGGCCGACGTCTGAGTCCAGCGCCTTCACCTTGGCCACCACGGCAGCCACCGGCAGAGACTCGCGCACCGTGAACTGATAGCTCTCTACGAGACGGAGAGAAAGAGGCCGTCGTCAGTGTGGGTGTAGTTGTTATAAAAGAGCGTTTGATTGACACCCACCTCTGAGACTATTCAAGACTAAATGTAACTCAAAAGCTTTGTGTAACGTGAGCGGAGGACGTGACACAAGCCTAGATACCAGTTTCCTCTCTGTGCGTTCAGTAGAAAGCTATCTCGCTGCACGTTAGCCTAGCTTAGCACAATGAATGGAAGCGGATATGGCCGGTTAGCCTTCGGGAGAGGTGTTAGTTTGACAATGCCTAGGCTAACCGGCCATGTCCGCTTCCATTCATTGTGCTAAGCTAGGCTAACGTGCAGCGAGATAGCTTTCTACTGAACGCACAGAGAAGAAACTGGTATCTATCTTCTTGTCTCTCTCTGGAGAAGACGGTAAGCTCATTTCCCAAATTGTTGGCGTGTTCCTTTAAATCCCTCCCAAAACTAGAACAGTGCTCCATCTCCTCGTAATCTAGACTCCTCTGGCTCTCAGGCAGGGCCGGATTAACGACCGGGCCGTTTGGGCCGCGTGTAGCTTATTCCCAGCGGAAGAGTACATTGCGTGCTTCCGCGTTTTCTCTGATTGGCCATGACGCCCATGTGACCACGGCAGCGCGAGAGAGCTGCAGCGCGGAAATAGGCTGTCTATTGCCTCGGGCTGCAGCACGGAAATAGGCTGTCTATTGCCATTCTCTAAGACAAACTCTAACCTTAACCAGCTCCTTAACAGCGCCTAAACTTAACCCTTCTAACCATAACCAACTCCGAAACAATGCCTAACCTTAACCTTAACCATGCCTAACCTTAACCTTAACCATAACCAACTCCGAAAGAATATTGCCATTCTCTAAGACAAACTCTAACCTTAACCAGCTCCTTAACAGCGCCTAAACTTAACCCTTCTAACCTTAACCAACTCCGAAACAATGCCTAACCTTAACCTTAACCTTAATGCCTAAACTTAACCGGCGAAAGAATGCACGTTAAAAAAAAAAAAAATTGAAGGGATTCGAACTTGTCACCAACGGACCGCAGGACCGCAGCGCTGCCAGTTGAGCTAAGCTTCGAATGAAAATCATCTGGGATTACGGCTACATAATGCCGCAAGCTCTGCCGCAAGCTCTGCCGCTCTGCGGCTGCCGCGCCTGCCGCGGGGCGTGTCGCAGCCAATCAGGGAAAATGCCGAAGCACTCGGGCGTACTCTTCCTCTGGGAATAAGCAATAAGCGTTTGGGCCGCGGCCCGTGGGCCTCTAGTGGGCCTCTAGTGTTTTTTTTTTTTTACGTTTTTTTACGTTTTTTTTTTTTTTTTTTTTTTTTATTATTAGTATTATTATTATTTTGGAGATCGATGTCATACTGTGACACTGAAATGAAAAAATATTTCATCAACTAAAATATTTTGTCAACAAAAATATTTCATTAACTAAAATATACAGTACGTCACACCCCGTGCCTCTCCCTGCCGTCTGCAAGTGCTAATCTTGAGTTTCCGACCCCCCAGTAATATGAACAGAGCTTTCATTAGAGCCTAATATGAAGGCTCTATGACGATTTTGAAAAAAATCCATTTTGGAGCTCAAAATTGGCAGCCATCTTGCATTTGAAGGTCAACAATAGGTCAAATAATGATATAAACACCAAATATGTATTCCTTGATCAAAATAAGCTCTGAAACCATGTATTGTGCATCATTGTAGGTCAAACCATTAAAAAGTAAATTTCCACGGCACCCATTTTGGATTTTGGTCTCTCACGAATTTTCCCCGCCTTTTAAAAAAATACACCCCAGCTAAATTTGTTTATTAACCCTCCTAGATGACAAATCCATTGAGAAACGGACCTTCGCTCTCCACGGTCACGGAAGTGCCACAGATGACCCTACTATAAGCTAACCATGAATAAATCCAAAAAAAGGAAAGTCTGAGGAAAATAGAGGGTTTAATTCAGCGTGGACAGATTAATTTGCTTTCACGACTAACAATGCAGGCTTACCTGTAGCCTATGCCTGATATGTGGTGCGGAATTTGCGAACAACGATTACTGTCATTTTGATTACTGTAGTTTGCCTGGTATGTAGCCATGTTTTACATATAAAAACGCCACTGTGCGTGCGTGCACGTGTATGTGTGTGTGGGGGCCTCCACAATAGTCTGGCCCAGAGGCCTCTGAATTCTTAATCTGGCCTTGCTCTCAGGTCACACACTCAAAAGAAACCCAACAGCTGATTAAGACACTCCCAAGTGCAGTTCACAGGTCAGAGCATCAGAAGCGGTATGCAGTGTTCTACTTTATGTCTCTCCTCTATGAGTCACTGCACTCCAGTACCCCCTGAAACATGTAATGGGGATGTGCGGATGTCTTCTCTTGGTGCTGCTCAGACAATCACCCCCCCCCCCCACCCACCCACCCCACCCCATTCTGGGGTGTCGTCAATGTATTAAATCAACCGTTATCCACTATGCTGACACCTCGTGTGAATATATTATGAACGATGAAATACAAAGGAGTAAAAATATTGTCAAAGCTGGTATAAGCAACGACGGGATGGCATTTCCGTGGACCTGCATCTTAGCCAATTTCATTTGCCCTGTCATGCTTAAAGGTACAGTCCAATTAAGACATATTGGATTTTACTTTTTTTTTTATGAAAAGCACAATGAATTGTAAACATGTATTGTTCAGCTAGAAAATACCATGACTTTGTGTACATCAGAGTAGCAAGCACAGATGGCTATAGGTAAACGTTCCCATCTTCTAGGTCTTGATGAGAACAAAATTGTAACGCCAGCAGAGTTGCCCGAATCATCATATTTACTGCCAATCTGCTTGCAAACTGATCCATCTTCAGTAATACTGTAGTGAAAGGATGGACGAATGGAAATGGTATGTAAATTGTAGTTATTGGCTTCTAACGGTGTCCACATGTCCTCCTTCTTTGCCAGCTATCATTACCAGGAGTGGAAATACAGCGAGTGTACAGAGTTAAACCACCTCCCAGACTGCTGTTGTTGAGCTTCTGAAGAGTAACTAGTCCCCATACACTATGTAATAAAGAGTAACTAGTCCCCATACACTATGTAACAAAGAGTAACTAGTCCCCATACACTATGTAACAAAGAGTAACTAGTCCCTGTACACTTTGTAACAAAGAGTAACTAGTCCCCATACACTATAATGAAGAGTAACTAGTCCCCGTACACTAAGTAATGAAGTGTACATAGTCCCCATACACCAGTGGAGGTTATTGCATGACAACTAGTGAGGCAGTGCTTCACTAGTAATATACAGAAAAAATATATATATATTATTATTAATATACATATATATTTTTATTTATTATTATTATTTTTTTTTATTATTATTTTTTATTAGAAACGTTTTCCACTGTGAAAAAAACAATGCCAGTGAATAATTTTTTCTTCAAACATTTTCAAGTGACAGCTCTGAGCTGGCCTGATCCCATAACACATTTGATGGCCAGCTGTCAATCACTCACTGCAAAGAATATAATTATCCAATCAAAGTAGGGTATTTGAGTTTAAAAAAGGCGGGTAGTGAGGCCATGATTGATTGGCGTTCACGCCGTGCCACATTGTGTTGACAAACTTAAGATCCAATCAGAGAATGGTGCCAGCTAATGCTACGGAACTGCAGCTGGACTGTGGCGTCAATATGTTCTAGATTTTTCTGTCATCATCTCACGTGTGCAATTTGCCTTGAAAGAGACTGACATAGAAAAGAAAAGATTAATTTGCCTAATATAATAATAATTCATATTTTAAGATCTTTATTCAATTGTTGAACTTCATCAACTTATTGTGCACTGCATCGTTTGATGATATATATATTTTTTATCTCAGTTGAAGTAGTGTAGTTGACGTGAACGTGCCGTCTTGGACTGTCTGTAAGCTAACTTGTTGTAGCTAATGTAGTTAAAGTGCTACCACCGCAGCTACCAGTGGAGTGTTTTGTTACCTGCCCATGAGGGTTTACCGGAGTGCTACCACCGCAGCTACCAGTGGAGTGTTTTGTTACCTGCCCAAGAGGGTTTACCGGAGTGCTACCACCGCAGCTACCAGTGGAGTGTTTTGTTACCTGCCCAAGAGGGTTTACCGGAGTGCTACCACCGCAGCTACCAGTGGAGTGTTTTGTTACCTGCCCAAGAGGGTTTACCGGAGTGCTACCACCGCAGCTACCAGTGGAGTGTTTTGTTACCTGCCCAAGAGGGTTTACCGGAGTGCTACCACCGCAGCTACCAGTGGAGTGTTTTGTTACCTGCCGAAGACGCTGGGTGACTGTCTGAGTGACCACCTGTCGGACTCTGACAGTCCTGAAAATGGAACGTGTGTCCCGCATCAACAGAACAATGTTTTCGACAGCATCCTCATGCAAATGAAGGACCGATTAGATCACAAAAGACTGCTGTTTGTTGCATTGCAGGATTTGCAACTGTTTCATCAGAAAATATCGAAGGATGGATTTCATTTACAAGTGATCAGATGGGAGGGACACTATTTCCTGGTAAGAAGTAACGTCTCAATGGTGAGTGAAATATTTTTTTTATATATTTAATAGCTGTGTGTGTTGGCGACGCGCGGCGCACGTGAGTGTGTGTTGGCGACGCGCGCCGTGGTTATTGATATTGAGTTGGAGCCTGTGTTGATTATGAATTAATTGGCTGTGGGTCCGCTGTGACCTGGCCTCTGTGTGTGTGTGTGTGTGTGTGTGTGTGTGTGTGTGTGTGTGTGTGTGTGTGTGTGTGTGTGTGTGTGTGTGTGTGTGTGTGTGCACGCGCGTGTGTGTCATTCATTTCCTATAGTGCCGAGTGATGTGCATGTGAATGTCCTAATCCAACCCCCTCCAATGTACAGTAAATGACCTAACCCAAGAATACACAAGACCAATGTTCCCCCTAAGGTGCGCCCGTGCGCGCGCGCACATGGCAAAACGCTCCCGCGCACATCTGAAATCTGTCGCGCACAGAAACGTTTGTGTAAAATATGCATGTAGTTAAATTGACTGGTGCGTTGCACCGAATACTACGAGATGCTTCCACCTGCAGAACCCCAGATCCCCGCAGGCTGAGGACAGCCGCAGGCTGAGGATCCGCAGGCTGAGGACGCTCGCTTCCATTGGCTGATTTGGGTCACGTGACCGTTGTTGCACCCAATGGCTGAGGGGACCCGCAGACTGAGGACGCTCGCTTCCATTGGCTGATTTGGGTCACGTGATTTGGAGCGGCGGAAAGGAACCAAAAAATAATAATAATAAACACTGAACAGACGTAGACAAAATGGGGCCATCTTTGGACACCCCTGCGGCTTGTCCTTTGTGTAGTTATGCATATCGGGACCCGATCACGTTGAAGTGCAAGCATCGTTTCTGCACGTTTCTGGAGTGACTTCGCGACCGGTCCGTTTTATTGTCCCGAGTGGCGGTGCAACACCTCGTACAAGATTGATTGATTGATTGATTGATTGATTGATTGATTGATTGATTGATTGATTGAAAAGTTTATTAACAGATTGCAGAATGGGTACAGTACAGTACAGCTCAATACATACAATTGTTAAGAGGATGCAGACCTGAGAAAGACTGATGAATGAATTGAAATTGGGGGACCCTGTAAACAAGACGAAAGTATTTCTCTGGGCTGCATCCCCTTAACAATTGTGTATTGAGCTGTACTGTACTGTACCCATTGATTGATTGATTGAAAAGTTTATTAACAGATTGCAGAATGGGTACAGTACAGTACAGCTCAACAATACACAGACCAGAGAAAGACTTTTGTCTTGTTTACATCAGGGTCCCCCATTTTCAATTCATCATAAATGTACAGTTCCCTCCCCCTTGTATATATTTACTGTATGTCACAAATGTAACAGTACTGCATGGTCTGCATCCCCTTAACAATTGTGTGTATTGCGCTGTACTGCATTCTGCAATCTGTTAATAAAGTTTTCAATCAATCAATCAATCAATCCGGGCCTGTGACGTCACTGTACCCATTCTGCAATCTGTTAATAAAGTTTTCAATCAATCAATTAATCAATCAATCAATCCGGGCCTGTGACGTCACTGTACCCATTCTGCAATCTGTTAATAAAGTTTTCAATCAATCAATCAATCAATCCGGGCCTGTGACGTCACTGTACCCATTCTGCAATCTGTTAATAAAGTTTTCAATCAATCAATCAATCAATCAATCAATCAATCAATCAATCAAACAATCAATCAATCAATCGGTCACTGTACCCATTCTACAATCTGTTAATAAAGTTTTCAATCAATCAATCAGGGCCTGTGGCGGTCATGTGTACCCATTCTTGTGAGGTTTGGTTCTTTCCCCACCACGGGCTTCTTTAAGTACTGTGATGATTGGTCCGCTGCTCACCCACTCGCTCTGTTCCTTTAAGATTTCGGTTAATTAATTGCATTCTCCTCTCCACACGCTTCTTCCTTTAGATGCCGTTTGATTGGTGCTCCCCCAACCACACGCTTGTCAATCTCATCCCGCAGCTGTCACAGCTTGTCATTAAGCATTCCTTTTGCTTTATAAACCCTGATTCCCCATTTAATGTTGTTGGATCGTTCTGATATATTCTCTGCATTTGTCGTTCCTTCCGTCGCCTGCTTTTCCCTGTGCTTTGCCTCCCAGGACTCTCGAGGAGTATTCCGTTTGGACAACCCGTTCCCCGTTACGAAGCGCTCGCCCTGTTTGATCTGCTCGCTTCACGCACAGCGCTCTGGTGAGTTTTTGAAAGACAGTCTTTTGACTCTATCATTTTTCGTGTGTGTAAACACTGAAGAGATCCTGTTTTTCGTTCAGACTGTCTCTCACCCTTTTTGCCTGTTTTGGATATTCATTGGGATTCATATTTGTTTGGACATTGCTCACTGTGTGTCTCACACCGAAGATTCTGTCACTTGGAATTATTGTTTGGACATTGCTCACTGTGTGTTTCACACCGAAGATTCTGTCACTTGGATTATCTGTTTGGGACAAGTCACTTCACCTGTCACCTGTCAGTTCCCAACTGTTCACTGAGCTAACCCGCTCTCTCTCTCTCCCTGTTCCGCTACCACCTCGGAGTACTGCAGGGAGGATTCTGCAGAGCGGCTCTGACGTCACGGACAGATTCCTCAAACGTAACCCCCCCGGGAGAAGCTGCAGAGCAGCAACATTCCTCACATGCTTGTTTCCCAGTTTGTTTCTGTTCTCAACCAAGTTCTTTCTGTTACTCTGTAAAATAAACAAGCCCTAGTTTTTGGCTAACTCTGAAACTATACTCTCTCTGTGCCGTTTGCGTTTGGGGTCGGTGTCAAACCATAACAATTCTGCAATCTGTTAATAAAGTTTTCAATCAATCAATCAATCAATCCCGCAGTGCAACGTGACCCAAATCAGCCAATGCCCGCAGTGCAACACTCCAATTCAGCCATTGGGTGGGACGGTCACGTGACCCAAATCAGCCAATGGAAGCGAGCGTCCTCAGCCTGCGGATCCTCAGCCTGCGGCTGTCCTCAGCCTGCGGGGATCTGGGGTTCTGCAGGTGGATAGTATTGAATACTACGGTAACCTGTTGCATGTGACGTTACCAAGAGAAGCCTCGCTTTCAGTGCTTTGTGGGCGGCGCTACTGCACTCACACACACAACAGATGAGGAAGCGGACAGATCGGACCAGCATCGCTGGCTCCTCAGTGCAAACGCGAAAATGTACATTACAGATTAACTGCAGAGAAAATTCCCAATTTATCGTCCCGGTCGAGACTAATTGGAAGCGGAGTGCAACGCATGCAAAGCTTGACCATATGTTTCTGTGTCTAATAAAAGTGGTGGCGATCTCAAAGCTCACATGGACACAGAAAAACATTACAAACAAAGCAGTGCGAGGCAAGAGTTTGATGGCAAAGTTGCATGCAGCTATACAGAGAGAAAGAAAATAATTGAAAACTATTTTGATGCCTCAAAATGATGTTTTGGTTTGATAAAATGCTTGTTATGATACAATCATTCTAAGGATTATGTGTGTAATAAATTAGTTTAGTACACTAATGCAACAAATCTGAAACTGCATAGTGCACTTTTAAATTAGTATCTTTGTGGGGTTACTGTTTTATAATTTACATTGAAAAGATACAAAGATATATTTTTTAAGCTGGATTTTCTAATACAGAAGAGGTATTATTTAGAACATTACTTCATATTTTTCTTGTTATTTATTTTGTCCAGTAAGACTTGAAAATATATATTATTTTGTCATAGGTTGATTGTTATTTTCTCGAGATTTGTCAGATTACTTTAGGCATAATACAGCATGTTGAGTAACTTTGGTTATAGAGAGATATTATTTTGTTATATAAAATAATATAAACAATAATTTTATATCCATACAGAGGAGGCATACTTTAAATATATTATAATGATAAGGCATCTTTGAGTAAACTTTGAGTATCATTAAGTATCCTTTTTTTTTTTTTTTATTATTTTTTAAACACACATAAACAAACATGACAACACACGATAAGATACACAAGCATTAATATACAGTGTATATCCAACGAAATTACCATTTATACCAATGTCTTATACAGGATATACCCTTAATACCTGTTATCTAAAAACCTACACACATATGCTCCAGCTCGAACCCCCCCCCTCCCGGACCCCTCTTTGGTTAGTACCTCCATTATCCCTCGCTCCTAACCAGACACTACCATTATAAGCTAGCTTTTATTCTCTCCACCACTTCTAACCACATTGACATTTTGGATTCATTGAGACCCAGAATTCTTGCTGTAGATATTTCTTGATAAATCACATCGAGATATGTAAGAAACCAAACTTTCCGGCAAATTTTTTCCGGTTGAAACCAGCGTGATGCGATCAGCTTTTTAGCTACTGTGATACCCGATAAAACCAATCTCTTTAGCTGTGGATTTACTGCAAACTCAAAAACATCATTCAATAGTAATACAGAGGGGTGTACAGGTATATTCCAAGATACGAGTTTTGATAATTGTTGGGTCACATCTTTCCAGAATGTCTTAACTGGTGTCTCAGTTAAGTCTCATTAAGTATCTTGAGGCTGAAGGCAGTGTCCTCTTTAAAAAAAAATCACAATATGGTCACCCTTGAAGTCGCATTATAATTCACTTAATAAAATAATGACGAGTCAGCCTCCTAAAAAGACAAAAGTTAGTGACACGACTCACACCGCCGCCGCCAAAGTAAGGACTTTGCTCTGTATCGTCAATCAATGGTCAAATAAATATTTGATTAAGGAATATAATTTTTGTATGATTTCTCGGTGTATCAGCAAAATTTGTATATTTTTATGTTAGACATTGAGGGAAATTAAGATTCTCAGATTTTTTACAAACCGCCGCTTATCGACTAACCGGTTAATCGGCAGGTGATGTATGTTGCTCAGTAGTTGCTGATGTCTGCTCAGGAGGTTTGAGTGTTTGCTCAGACCGAAAAAAAATTTGAGGGAACATTGCACGAGACCCTCTTCTACCAAGTATGGTTTCGTCGATATTCCAATGTACAGTTTTGCTTGTACAGTTGTACAGTTTCCCCCACCCCGCCTACCCATATCATTTCCTATAATTTCCTTTGTTGTGAGGGACCAGATTGGGAGACAGTAAGATATTGGTGAAAGAAAAATTACATGTAGATATGTGTTTGAAACAGTGAGGGTGAGAAATGGTCTGATCTGGCTGTAAACAAATAGTTTTTTATTTGCCTTCTTGACTTAGCTATTGATGTGATGTTTGTAAGTGAGGTGTGTGTGTCAAGAGTTACTCCAAGGTATTTATTACTAGTGCCTGTTGTCTTTAACTGTAGTGTCTGTCTGCTGTCTTCATAACCACACTGTGTGTCTGTACTTCTTTATTAAATTTTTTTTCTCTCCCGTCCTCCCCAATATTTTTTACTCACAGCCACCACTGACACACACATTGGGGGATGGTTTAAAAATATAAATTAACAATATAATATAATAATTTGTGCTTCACCAAAAAAAAAATTCAGCAGCCACTATGTAATAAAGAGTAACTAGTCCCTGTGCACTATGTAATGAAGTGTAAATAGTCCCCATACACTATGTAATGAAGAGTAACTAGTCCCCATACACTATAAGGAAGAGTAACTAGTCCCCATACACTATAAGGAAGAGTAACTAGTCCCTGTACACTATAAGTAGAGTTGTTCCGATACCGATACTGGTATCGGAAATGCCGCCGATACTGCCTAAAACGCTGGTATCGGTATCGGCGAGTACACGTAAATTCTAGCCTCCGATCCCATGATGTAATTTATCTCCTGCCGAGTCCTGCGGAGAGTGAGGATTATAAAATGAACATGTTTTAAAGTGTGATGCTGTGTCATTTTAACAGCAGATACACTTTCTTAAATTCCATTGTCCCCGACAGTGCGGTGTGACGGGGAGCTCGGACGGGAATCGGGCTGTGTTTGGCTGGTGTTATGATAGCATTAGCTGGAAAGATAGCTAGTTGGAACAACATCCGCTTTTAACGTTACATCAAATCAGATGATCGCCTGTCCTTTCTCCAGGACCTAACACTGTCCGTGACCGTCTATCAACAATAATGCACCCACGGTGAATTGTATTTAAGTTAAGTAGCTATGGACTAGCGTTAGCTGACTATTACTAACGTTATCAATGCGGGAAGACGCGCTAGGTCAGTTAGCTTAGCTTGATAACGTTACCGTGTCTAAAGTTGGTGCTATTCACATAATCCAGCAATAATGGCTGCAGACCTGCAAGCAAAGTACAGCAAGTGCCAAAGGATAAGAGTCTGAGGCGGAGTTTCAAAAGAGAATGTTGAATATTTATTTTGCATCAAAAACCACAACATGAACGTTCTATCTGCCACTAGCTTACAGACTGAATAGGGTATATCTGCAGAGCCACTGAGTAGCGAGTGCAACACCGTTTAATGTCCGTGTGGATCATTGGAGTAGGGTATATCTGCAGTGCTGCAGCCCATACTCATTGATTAATGATACTAATACAAATCTATACAATCACCTGTTGTTGAATAAATACTATACGTTCTAGTTATTACTAAAAAACAGTATAACAGTATCTAAAAAAAAAAAAAAAAAAAAAGGTATAATTTATATAATTTTTAAAAAAAAAAAAATTTTATGCACTGGTATCGGATAAATATCGGTATCGGCCGATACCCAAAGCTTAGGTATCGGAATCGGATCGGAAAGGGAAAAATGGTATCGGAACATCTCTAACTATAAGGAAGAGTAACTAGTCCCCATACACTATAATGAAGAGTAAATAGTCCCTGTACACTATAATGAAGAGTAAATAGTCCCCATACACTATGTAATGTAATGGTTACGGCATTGACATTAGAGTAAATAGTCCCCATACACTATAACGAAGAGTAAATAAAGTGTGTGTGTGTGTGTGTGTGTGTGTGTGTGTGTGTGTGTGTGTGTGTGTGTGTGTGTGTGTGTGTGTGTGTGTGTGTGTGTGTGTGTGTGTGTGTGTGAGTGTGACATGGCGGTGACACTGCACTGTACAGATAGAGAGCAACCCCATGTGCGCTGCTAAGGTTAAAGAGGTCTTACTGCGCGAGAAATGCGGTGGGTTGTCGTTGACATCGGTGAGCGTCACGGTAACGGAGGTGGTCCCCGACAGCCCTCCCATCTGGCCCACCATGTCCTTGGCCTGGATGACCAGCAGGTACTGGTCCCTCGCCTCTCTGTCCATGTCGGGCAGAGCCGTCCGCACAATGCCTGCACACAAAGGGTCATGTTGGTCACAGACAGGTCCCTTCTTATCAGCAGCCGCCTGCAAGGACCCTCAGGCCAAGGAGGACGACTATGAAGGTACACATGTGAAAATAAACTATAGCAAGATGATAGTATTCCTGTCCTGCACGCAATGATTACTATAAAAAAAATATATTTAATCACTATAGCAAGAGAGCATTTTTAATTTATTTTTTAAGATATTTATTTATTTATATTTATACATTTCTATAATATCCCAAAATACTATGGTGAATCACAACAGTATTTCTGTAGTAAATCTATAGTGTGTATTAAATAAAAAACACAGAATATTATAAATCACTACAGTATTTCTGTAGTAAATCTTTTTTTGTATGAGTAAGAACATTAAAATGCTTAGATCAGGGGCCGGGAAGCTTTTCACATTCAAGAGCCATTATATCAAATACATATTTGATAATAATAATAAAAATAAAAAAACGTATTTGAAAATAATTAAAAAAAAATAGCCACAACTAGTTAACACTTCAATATATTAAAGGTTTTTGTGTCCTTTGACATTCTTATTTTTTTTTATAACTTTGCAGTGGTTATGTTTGTAGCCAATATATGTGGCAAAGGTGTGTATTTTTTAATTAACTTGAAAAATAAAAAATTAAACACCACTTTCATTCAGCCGGTAGAATTTAAAGTTACACTCTTACCATCAAGGGACAACACTGTCCTCTTCAAAAAGGCCATACAAATATTATATGTTGAAATAATTTTCCACTTTTTTCTTCATAAATCTTTTATTCAACTTCAGCCCTGATCATAACCACCAAATATTCAATTCATTTTTGAATTGTAACCCTTTAAATGCCTGTGTTTGTGATGGCATCACAAATTATTGTTAAAAAACACACAAAAATATAATAATAATATATATTTTTTTCAATATATCAAATGCATAGTGGATTTTTCCCTGAGGGTATTATTACAGGCTAGCATGTGTCAATGATTAGCAACAACACTGATTTTGATGGATTTGATCAAACATTTTGGGGAAATTATTATAACATAATATTTGTATGGCCTTTTTGAAGAGTAAGAGTGTAACAATTTAGTTTTCAGACACAAGGGTTAACTGCTGTACTGAAAGACACACTGGAAATAGTGGTTACAGCGCAACACCATTAATTTATTGTCCTGCAGGAGCTCAGTTTGCAAGGCCACCACACAGCCACATAAATAGTGCACGTCATACACGTAGACGTATGCAACATAAACAATATTCACAAGTTCATTCATCAGGCCAGTCAGTTTTTATGTGCCAAAGGTACACACATAATATTATTTTGCTATCTAATGTGATATCTAGCTAAATGAGCCAGTTGATGAACTGGTGAACTTGATCTGGAAATTATGCGGGTCATAATTAAAATCCAGTTTACCCTCTTGAGTTACTTACACTGCAAATGCTGCCGTCAATCATATTAAGGCAGAGAAGACAGACAAGTCTGTTTTTAACCCTTTCACTACCACACTACAGAAGGTTAACATTTCACTACCACACCATCTGTAGTGTGGTAGTGAAAGGGTTAACCCTTTGGTAGTGTGGCAGTGAAACGACGAGTTTCGCGACGCAGCGCGTTACATGGTGTGCTACTAGAGCGCCCCACTTTTCCTTTACTTGTCACGTATAAAGTACATGTACATTACAGTGAAATGCTTGGTTCTGTATGAGCCCCTGAGAATGTGCTTCATACAGTAAAAAAAAAGTAAGTAAAAGAGGAATAAGTCCCAACACTATACAATATACAATATACAAATTAAAGTACAACCCAAGTACAATGAAGTAAAAATGCAGACATGAGGTACAAAATGCAGACAATGAGGTACAAAAACAAAAAAAAGGCAAGATGCAAAATGCAAAATGAGGTATGGATGTAGTGCAAATCTTTAATAAATAGATAAATATGATGTAGATAATATCATATAGCCATATGATAGCTGGGAATGAGCCACAAATGGCTCCAGAGCCATATAGGTTCCTTATACCCCTGATATAGCGTCTGTGTTGTCACTGCACGAGAAAGGAAGAGCACATTCCAACGCTTAATGGCTCTTAATCAAATCACCCGGACCTGTCCGGTAAACAAAAGCCAAAGATTCATCGCACCGCTCCTTTCTTTGTCGTCTGGTATTTTTTGCCCGCTGCTTACCAGAGGATGTGCATATTTTTCCTCTCACAATTTCCAACCACGACCACGATTCAAAACTGCTCTAAAAGAGCACCTAAGGGAGGCCGCAATTCGAAACTGGCCCAGGTAAATGTCCAACCCCCCCCCCCCCCCCCCCCCCCAATATACAGTTTCCTCCCCCTCAAATGTATATATTCTCTTTTAGAAACTCTGTCTGTAAATAAACAGTACTGTATATTTGTATATCTTGTATGTCATAAATGTCTGGATGTAACAGTACTGTATATTTGTATGTTGTGTATGTGTGTGAAAATGGGGGACCCTGATGTAAACAAGACGAAAGTCTTTCTCTGGTCTGCATCCCCTTAACAATTGTGTGTATTGAGCCGTACTGTATTGTAGGGGAGAACGGGGATGGTTGTCACACTTTTGACTCTAGTGTGAATTGCTCATCATCAAAACATCTTTCAATAGTCATTCCTACATTAAATTGAAGCTTAACATGTTGGCTTGAAATGTGTATCCCTCTCATTTTCCAACATATTGTAACAAAGAGGAAAATACCTATCAAAGACACTCTGACACATTGTGACAACCAACCCCATCATGGGGATGGTTGTCACACACTACGTCTATTCTGCATCGAACATTGTACATATGTCTAAACTGAACACTGTGACCTCTTTTTTTTGTACTTCTAATTTTACTATGTTTTTATTTCATACTTATCTTGTCTTGCACAGTCTCTGGAGCGCAACAGTAAGAAGCATTTTGTACAAAAGTATTCTGTACTTCTGTATGACAACTATTAAAGAAACTTGAACTTGAACTTGAAACTTGTCACAATGTGTTTTAATGGGAAACATCTTAAAAAGAAGGCGAGAAGGAAGAACAAAATTTGAAAGTTGCATTGACAAGTTGACAAATACATAATTTAATGCATCTTAACATGAACATAAACAGGAAAGACATATTTAGGCCATCCTATATAACAAAATAAGAACTATATAAATAGGCCTAACAATAATAGCCAGTGATGGCAAATGTAGGGTCTGGGCACTCCAACTAAGCAGAGCTTGTGTGCCAACTGGTTGCACATCCAACACTTCTCCCATACCTCCCCTGAACAGCTGTTGGAGAACGTTTCCATACAAACCAAACAAAAACAATCATATTCATCTGATGAAGACTCCTCCTGTCTCTTTCTTTTCTGTTTCTTCTTCTTGCTGCATGGCTGCCTTTTTCCAGCTGGGGTGGAGTACACTGGGATGTACTAGGCTTGGCAGGTACTAGGCTTGGCAAACTATAGCTTTCCCTTCACACTTTTTAAGGGTAACAATTGTTTCATTATAAACCAATTGTGTAAAAGCCTAGAAGAAAAATACTGAGGAGCTGAATATTTACAATTCCACATGAAAAACACAAAAAGTCCTCTCACCTAAAGTGGAGCTGTCTTACTCCAAAAAAGACTAGCTCTGATCCCAATTCTGGACATTTCCATACCAAAATATTGGAGAAAGCGCCTAATGGTAGCGAAATATAATGAATGTGACAACCTATCCGTGTGGCATCCCCGTTCTCCCCTACCCATTCTGCAATCTGTTAATAAAATGTTCAATCAATCAATCAATCAATCAATCAATCAATCAATCAATCAATCAATCAATCAATCAATCAATCAATCAAAGACTGTGAACACACCCCGGTGTGTATGGTTGGTTCATTAGTTGTAGTTGCTGTTTATTTGTACTGTGCTGGGTGTAGCTTTAAAGCAGTTATATGTGGCAGCTTGATCTACACCAGTGGTTCCCAAACTGTGGTGCGCGCAGTTTTTTTTTTATATACATTACATTTCATAAAAATCTTAGTCAAACCTTTAGTATTATGGATATTAAACATGCTGGCAGAGTACATGCATCCATGTTGTCGTGAACATTTTCATTAAATAAAGAAATTCCCTATCCATAGTCGCCATGGGAAGAGATAAAATAAAAAATCGAATCTGTGCACGGAGACCCAGGGGCGTAGCTGGGGGGGGGGGGTAGTTTAGGATGATTCGGGGGGGGGGGCAATTTTTTTTTTTTTTTTTTTTTACTAGACATCACTCAGGTGTATTATTGATGCTCTCATTGATACTATGTTTGTTTCTGAAGTGTGTGTGTATGTATGTGTGTGTGTGTGTGTGTGTGTGTGTGTGTGTGTGTGTGTGTGTGTGTGTGTGTGTGTGTGTGTGTGTGTGTGTGTGTGTGTGTGTGTGTGTGTGTGTGTGTGTGTGTGTGAGATATATAGAGAGAGAGGGAGGGCTTTGGTAGACTATTGCATTGGTCCATTCATTGAAGATGAACGCAATGCGACATCCTTTACTAGGCTCACCCACCAACAGTGCAGGTGCTGAACTGCTGATCCGAATGTATAGGTAAAAACCATATTATGCGTTTTCATCAATAAAAAAATTGCCAAATTTTTTTTCTCTTGCGCGCTTACGCACGCTCGCATTCACTGGGGGCCTACAAATACATTCTTTCATGGGGCCCAGAATCTGGAGCTACACCCCTCGGGAGACCAGCAACAATTTTGTCTAACAGAAACCCATTGGGGGGTGCGTCAGCTAGGTCGGGAGGTGACAGGGGGTGCACGGCCAAAAAAGTTTGGGAACCGCTGATCTACACTGATGACTTTTGACCGGTTTCAAAACACGGACACACACGTGTCATAAATGCGAAACATACCGCTATTGATTGAACTGGTCTTTTGCACAAAGTGAAGAAGAAGAAGAAGTCTTTAGTTGTCATGCCGATTTTAACACACAAACATGCGATGGGCAACCCACAGGAACACACACTGTATGAAATGTTGTGCATGTTTTTCCATTGGGTTTCTCTTATCGGAAGGGGAAACCCTTGCGAGCACGGGGAGAACATACAAACTGCACACAGAAAGGCCCGGGAGATACCCCACCTGGGTAACTGGCAACACGGCAACCCAGGACCTTCTAGCTGTGAGGCGACAGTGTTAACCACTACACCGCTGTGCCATCCGTGCCTGTGAACCAAGGGGCAGAGTGGCTAACTGCGAGTCAGTGGGTGAGTGAGTGAGTGGGTGAGTGAGTGAGTGAGTGAGTGAGTGAGTGAGTGAGTGAGTGAGTGAGTGAGTGAGTGAGTGAGTGAGTGAGTGAGTGAGTGAGTGAGTGAGTGAGTGAGTGAGTGAATAAAAAAGAGACAAATTGGATGAATAGGAGGTACCAACACATACACATGCATGGGCCTGGCGCAAAATTGTCCAAACATCACCAAACTTGGTGGATATTTTTAAAGGTGCTATAGATAACATGTTTATGTCAACAAATCATGAGAAAAAAAAATACACAGATCCACAGAACTTTTGGAGAGGTGCAAAATAAAAGTATTACTTTTCTCCCAAAATATGTATCGATTATGAATGTATCCAAAAAAAATTATTGTCGAGTCCAAAATGAATGCTGTGCTTATCTCTGTCTGTTTACCCAGAAGTCTGCACATTGGGTATTTTTAAGGAGTTCTCAAGCCGGAAGTCTGCATAAGTAACGTGTACAATTCACACTGATCTCAATGATGAAATCCATTTACTGATCGGAGAAAATAGCTAATATAGCGACGGTTTCTTAAACCAGGAGTCTACATACTACGCTATTTTTCTGCTCCCGTTTTCAAAAAGATAACCGTGGCTTGCTCGCTTGTCAACTTTCTCTTTTTCAATTTAAAGTTGAACCTAAAATATGTTTCTGACAACATTTTATGCAAGAATTAGAGTATATAGTTGCAGCATCTTGATTCATATTTGATCTGCAATGACTAGTTTGACACACATGATCTGAACTTACTCAAAGAGAGGAGGGAATATGTAGTCTATCTATAGCACCTTTACTGTTGAAATTTACCAACAGTAAATGCAAAAAAATTTAAAAGAAGGAAAAACAGGCGTGGCATAACACCATATCAAACATAGTTTGTCCAATCATTACAAAACTTGTCGCATTCCTGTCAGGGTTTTTCATAATACATTTGTTTCCATCGCTTCCTGTTTATTCCAGCCTTGCTTCATACTCATATATCTATAATAATAATAATAATAATAATAATAATAATAATAATAATAATAATAATAATAATAATAATAATAATAATAATAATAATAATAATGCAGGACCTCTTTAGAGGTCTTTATTCGGCATGCAACAAACTGGGACATGCAATGGGAGCGGCAAACACACACTATAACTGTATTTTAAAATCTACAAAATGTTTAGGGATTTTTCATTTGCAAGTGACAAGGTTAATAACTGCCTAGTCCTAACAGGCTGCTAAACAGTAGCCAGGAATAAATAGACTTCCGTATCTATGACAGGAGAAGCAAGTGTAATACTTCACACATTCATAATGTTATGCACAGATGCGTTTCATAATGTGCCAAAGGTTAGTCTAACCTACACTATCAGTACGGCTTTCTTATTTCACATACTGTACATATAGCGTATATTACTGGTATAGGCTAATCATCCATTTATCAAACATTTCATTAGGCTAAATTACTTTTTGGATGGACACTGTGATTATAGGGAGGGAGATGTGATTAGATTGGATGATGCCCAATTCCATTCGTTTTGCCACACCAAGTTTTATCTTTATTTGCAGCGTAGGCTACAACCTTTGAATAAAAAGCCTGACTCAACATAGTCAACAAATTCTGAATTAAATGGGTGTTCCAAGCTCTTTGACATAGTGCACACAGCATTAAATGGGGACATTTAAATCCTTGTGTTCTGTTAATTACAGCACCATGAATTGATGTAGATGTTGAAAAATAGCAATACCTTGTCTTATACTGCTACCTTATCATCAGCTGTAATTAACACAACACAAGGATTCAATGTCCCAGATTAAGTCATATTCAAACTAATTTAGTCTAGATAACTGAAACTAACGCCGAGTTTCCTTTTTATCTGGAGCACCCACTCCAGAAACTGTTCTTGGAACACTTCTTAAGGCCACCACAGAATCGGGCGTACTGTGAGCGGACCGGACTCCGCGCGGCATGTCCGCAGTCGCAGTCGTCATATTCACGGCGCGAGATGACGCACGAATGAATGTGGACTGTTCCATCAGAGGGGGGAGCTTCGGTGGTAGTGTGAGTGGCTACAGACCACTGCACTTAAATATAAACATTAGTCTACCTGGAGACTCAATGAGGTAATTGTAGATGTCGCCATAAGATGCGTCTGGCCATTTAGTGGGATAATTTTTTCATTATCCTGTTTGGCTGAAAGGACACTGGCCACCGAAGCTCCCCCCTCTGATGGAACAGTCCACATTAATTCGTGCGTCATCTCGCGTCGTCCAGACTCCGTTGACAATCTGCGCATGTGTATGGGGAGTAGGTGCTGGAAAAGGGACTTGATCTCGGCCGATTTAGTTCTGATCGATTAGGAATGGGTCGCGCCGTGTTCAGGAAACTCAGGTGCATAAAAGTATATTCGATCATGTCTCTAGCACCCCCACAGCCGTAGCTGCAACCACTTACATCACGGCTCTCATCCACATTCATTCATTTGCCGCAGCGAAGTGGTCGTCCAGGGCCGCTGCGAGACGTTGGCGAAGATACAACGCCCCGTAATACTCGAGAGCACTCCGAGTGCCAACCTACCGCCCTGTTATGATGAATGGAAAATGGGGGACCCTGATGTAAACAAGACGAAAGTCTTTCTCTGGTCTGCATCCCCTTAACAATTGTGTGTATTGAGCCGTACTGTATTGTACCCATTCTGCAATCTGTTAATAACGTTTTCAATCAATCAAGGGGGTAGGAATACATACATTTACACTTCATCCTATACTCCTGCTTGTTTGTTTTTTAATCTGTTTATTACTTGTTTATTATTATTATTTATTTTCAATTTATGTTCGAAATAAATAAACGCATTCATTCAAGATATTGTGTGAGCAAAAGTATAGTTAATTTACTCATACAGTATGTACATCCTCTGGCCTCGCGCGGATCTCACAGCTGTGCCCGCACAGTGCAATACTCTAATTCAGCCATTGGCAATTCAGCCATTGGGTGGTTGGCGCTGCTGAGCAGCCCTCACAGCGCGGCCATCAGAGCGCGGCCCTTAGAGCACCGCTGGCTCTGCGACTCTGCAGCTGCATGCTTCTCCGGGAGTCCGGGGTGATAATCTGGCGCATCATGTAAAAAGTTGCACGCCTGACATATCGGCATGTAACTCGAGAACCGAGACACGGATTTTGGCGATTCAGATGGTATTCGAACGGCAACAAATAGCGCTTTAATTCGGTAATTTATATGTTCGGCGAAAAATGCAGTCCCGAGCCTTCAGATGCTTGCAAAGGGCCGTGAAACTGAAACTGAAAAACAATGAAACCCCGGACAATTTATAAACGTCCCCCGGACGCCCCGGACAGGGCGTGAAAAGAGGACATGTCCGGGCAAAAGAGGACGTTTGGTCACCCTAGATTAGCTAACGTTAGCTTAATAATGTTAAACGGGTTACAAATATGTGAAACTATGGAACGAGTAAGCCGACCGCTAAAAATAAAACCCACCGCGGCAGCGCGAGCACATAACAAAAGAAAGTTTCGAGAGGAGTGGAAGTTTGGAGATAGTGGTGTTTCAAGAGACTGGCTACAGTAATATGATGCTGGGCTGTTACAGTGATCAGTTGTTCCGTGTGGCGCAAGTATGTAAAAAAGAAAAACAGAAACAACAAGTTTGTCATCTGTAGTAAATAAATGAAGCTGGAATCCATTCGTGACCATGAACAGAGCCAGTGTCCCATTGGCTGCATGTCTGTGTCCTGGATTCAATCGGAGCCTCTCCTCTAAAGATGCTCTGTGGCTAGGCTAACAGCCATGTCAGACAGAGCAGATGTGGAAACTGAGCTACACTTTCTAACAACCTGCCCACTGTACCAAGATATCAGAGACATATACTCCCCAGTCCCCATGAATTGCAAACACCCAAAGAGAGTTTGAAAACATGTATTGTGCCGTTGACATTAACATGTGGTTTCGTTTTGCGGTAAACAAAACGTGACGTCATCGGATTTAATTTTTTTTGCATTGCATTGCACCTAAAATTAGCACCGTTGAATCTCACGTGAATCGATACACGGTAGTACCGACGTGTTTTGGTAGGTACCTTTAAAAGTACCGAATTCGGTACCCATCCCTAGTTATCACGTTGTCATTTTTCGCCTGATTATCGAATCATCCTGAAATCAACGCTAGCTTATCGGTATTATCCTTCCTCATGCAAGCATGAAATTTGGTTTAGAGCGGGGCGCCCATCCGTCCCGTGATGTGACCAACGGGACACAGCACACACACATTCCACACAGGCTTCGATCGCAGGATCAAAATATCGGATCAACACAAGATTGGTAATATATAGTCCTTACCTTGTCTCTGATGTAATGCAAAAAGAATAATCCAATTATCTGATCGCCATTCCAAGTACTGGTCACGGTAGTCCGTCCCACGTTATCCGGCATTGCAGCATATGAATGAGGGGGGCAGCCTAGTTGATGCATCGTTGTAAGCGCTTGTCTTGCCGGAGATAGGCGGCGGTATTGACCATCTGCGATCTCAGACACATTCAGAACAGCCTGCACAGTCTGCCCTGATGAATTATGAATGGCAATAGCGAATAAAAGAAATAACGATTAAAACCCGACTTTTCTCGTGATTGGCGCTAAAGCGATGGCGAGTTAACCCGACTTATCTCGGGTCTGGCGTCCAATGTGTTAAGTATAGGGCTAAATATTGTATAAAGCACCTGGCAAACATAACATGTTGCAAGGAAAGTCCTTCTAGGCATGAAGATTAAATAGTTTGACAATATCTTGTTTTTATTTTGGCAATGCCCTAGTTGGCAAAATAAAATATTTGATCATTTCTGTTATTGGAAGGCTGGGGGAGGTAGAATGCCAAGCACCCCTAGAACCAGCCTTGCAAAAAATATATACAGTATAATATACCAAACACTATACAGCCATCTTAGATGCAATGGTAAATAAATCACCATGATATGCCAGGGTGAGGCCCTTGCAATACATGCTTCAAGTGGATTAGGCTATACGACACAAATCTGTCACTATTTTGTGTCACGGACTGTCCTCACGCAAGATATCGTGCAGTTACAGTAAGTACAGGATCGGAGAGAGAGGAATGATCAGCTTATGGCGACCAGTGGTGGAGGGCAATAGTTTCTACCTGCTGTGATAATCTGTGTTGGGAGGGCTGTTTGGAATAGCATAATCCTCAGAGAGAGACAGCTCCATCATTGGCCCCGTGAACTAAGCCATCACTCATGGGCCGTGATTAAAGGCTGACCCTGTGCTCCCCTCCCAGGTCAGCCCGCCGTGCAGCACATGCATAATGTGCTGCTCTCCTGAGGGGGTGATGAAATAAGAGGCAGTGTTGGGGTCGTAAACACTGTCCTCGGTGGGAGAGGTGAGCGCTTTAATCTATGAACTGTGCTATATACCACCGCAGCGGGGGAGGAGCGATTTCACCCCTTTTTTTAATTATATTTTTTTACACTTGGAAAAACGGACCGCCGTGACCAGGGATGTACACAGGTATGGGCTATTGTTGCCCGGGGCAACAGCCCGTTTACTCCGATTGGCTGCGTTGCCCCTCTGGAGAGCCTTTTTTTATTATTATTATTTTCATAAAAAATGATCAAGCAGCTCTACTGTAAATACAGGGAGGGGCAAGAAGGCACAGCAACACTGCCGCGCCCCCTGGTGCCTCCACGGTTAAAAAGCGTCATGCTAAAGTGCCCTTTTGAGTGGCGAAAACTAGGGTACGTGCCCCATTGGTGCCCTTCCAATGGTCTAAACCTGACCATGTGCCCCCACAGTTGAAAAATGTCACGCTAAAGTGCCCTTTTTAGTGGTGAAGATATTTTATACTTATATACTTTTATATATAATAATAATAATAATAATAATCTTTATTTATATAGCACCTTTCATACACGGAGTGCAGCTCAAAGTGCTTAACAGAGCAAAGAAATAAAAACACAACATTTTACAATAAAGCAAAAAAAAAAAAAAGTAAGGAAAAAAAAACTGGATTTTAAGACCAGCAAAACATGATTAAGAAAATAGCTAAAAAGCATAAATGACAACAGGCATTTTAAAATCAGCTAAAAGCAAGAGTATAAAAATATGTCTTGAGCTGTGCTTTAAAGCTATAAGGGGGGGTGGGCGTGAATATTAAAGGCAACCAACTTGTGTTCAGCTTTTCGTTCAGCGTTTCTCTGATTGGCCACACGGCCACGTGACCGCCCTAGCACACGCCCTTCGCGGCAGAGAGAGACGCGGCAGCACTGTGTTTTATCACTGGAGATACATTTCTCACTCACCATTGTATTTTGCGCCATCTGACAATATCATAATGATGTGTTTTCTATATTATATCCACAATCATTCATCTAAAAAATTGTATGGGCGTAAATACATGTTATACATCGTCACAGCAGTATAGTTTGTTTATACTTCAGAAGTGATGTACAGTGACGAGTGAATCTGGTAGTTGGTTGTTAAATACGCGAAATAACATAATAACGTTACAGTTTCTAGTTCAGTCAGCAGCCTCGCGAAATAACATTATACATTATGATCCGCGAAATAACATTATACATTATGCTCCGCGAAATAACATTATACATTATGCTCCGCGCTTCAATTATACATTATGCTCCGCGCTTCATTCATTCATTTCATAATCAGTCAGCAGCCTGCGTCCTCCGAAATAACATTATACATTATGCTCCGTGCTTCATTCATTCATTTCATAATCAGTCAGCAGCCTGCATCCTCCACTGATGCAGCAGTTTCTAGTTCAGTCAGCAGTCTCGCGAAATAACATTATACATTATGCTCCGCGAAATAACATTATACATTGGTTCAGTCAGCAGCCTCGCGAAATAACATTATACTGTACATTATGCTCCGCGAAATAACATTATACATTATGCTCCGCGAAATAACATTATACATTATGCTCCGCGCTTCAATTATACATTATGCTCCGGGCTTCATTCATTCATTTCATAATCAGTCAGCAGCCTGCGTCCTCTGAAATAACATTATACATTATGCCGCTTCCTCCACTGATGGATTTCATTTGGGACGGCTGCCGCTTGCCTGCCGCGTTCGGGGCAAAAGGGGGCGGGGGGTCGCGGCCAATCAGAGAAAAGCTGAACACAAGTTGGTTGCCTTTAATATTCACGCGGGGGGGTGCCCTTTTTCCAGGTTAAAGCAATAGCTCCTCCAAATGTCTGTTCACGGCCCTGGCTGGGAGTGTAAGCAGAGCCACGGTTTTGGCTTTAAACACATTTTCCATTGATATTTTCCAGACATGAGAACAAATATACAACGGTGGAGTACAGGGAAGATGTACAGCAGCAAGCATGTTTAAACAACACAAAACGTGGTGTCCACATTTCTGTTACTCACTCAGGATTTGCGGGTCTGGTGGACCCATAACGTTATTGTGATTTTAAAAACAATGAAGCCATAACAATTCATGTAAAAAATACTTAACAGATGTTACCTCTGCTAGATCACATTTATCAATGAAAGCGCTATAAAATTTTTGCGATAATGTCTGTAAAAAAAAGAATCCATTATAATCAAGACATGAATGGGGGGGAAATAAATCACGTTTATCTTGAAAAATATAAATTAAACAAGGTGGAGACAGACAGTGAATGTACATAGTGAACATTTTTGTTTCACTTGTCTTCACGTACAGTAGTCTCCAGTTCCTAACGCACACCTTGATGTCACTACTGGCTGGCTGGCTATGGATCAAGAGAAAGGACCCCAACTGTAAAAGCAGAGGGGGGCACACCTGGGACGCCAGGTGTTACCGCTGAGCCCTTCGGAGGTGTTGTGGGCCTGTCGACGAAACACCAATGAAGGAGGGTGCCCACCTGAAGACCCCAATGAAGCTTTTACCCTGACGCCATTCAATACCAAGTGCTGATTATCTAAGATATTGTACTATCTAGTCCTATAAGCTCAACTATAGTGACGTTTCAATTACAAACGCTTCAAGGACAGAACTCACCCCAGTCCTTAACCCTTTCTCCGCCGATGACGTGTTTACACGTCTTTCCTCGCCATGCGTAATCTGCCAATGACGGGTTACGGCGTCTTTGAGATCAATATTTCATATTTTCGTCATGGTATTCACATTTCACCCACGGAGTCTTCAAGTTCTTTAATAGTTGTCATACAGAAGTACAGAATACTTTCATACAAAATGCTTCTTACTGTTACGCTCCACCAGCTCCACTCTACTGGTGTTGTAGGACTCCGCTCAACTCTGCAACGCTTCAATACCGCCACCTGGTGGCCGATCGGCGAGTTGCCAAAACCGGAAGTGCTTAGTCCGTCCCCTATTCTGTCCGGCCACTCGCTATCGCTCGCGGGACTCTATCCAGACACCGTGCATATCGATCCGTTGCCATAACTCAATAAACAACATGATTGGACGTGTATTAGTATTATACAAACCGGAACTGGATCACCTAGATCAACATCCCATAATAGCGATCTTTTTGCTCCACGCTCATCACCCAACGAAGAGGAGACTGGGGTGAGTTGCAGCGTTTTTCTTTACCATTTTTGATACAAACTGCTCTGATCTATATATCATCCATACTACATAAATCATTTAACGTCGGTCATTGAATTATAAACAACCCCCCCCCCCCTCCGGTCAACCGCAGATGATCAGTCAACACGTCTAGGACCGTGTACGGTTGAATTTTTTTATCTGGCGTCGATCGGTATCACTGCATTTGATGATCTAATATATGCATTTATGGCTATATCTCACGTTCTATGAAATACTGCAGAAAACGATAAAAACATATTTATACTCTAGACCGTATTATTGTATGAATGTGTGAATGAAAAAGTTAAACGTTCCTACATCCTGAACGATAGATAATTGATGTTGAATGGGCCATAGTAATGTCAATTTAGCAATACAATTTAAAAAGTTATAGCCCTGCAAAGAAGGTGAACATCTCCATAGACAAATAGAGCTGGCAGAGAGGCTACAAGGATGGATATAAGCTCCGGCAATGAATGGGTTAACCAGCTATGCGTTATCATGCTAATAAGACAGAACAGCTGTTTCAACTGCAAATCACCATGTGGCACCATTCATGTTCCTACACTAAAAGATGCGTCAGGAACTGGAGACTACTGTACAATTTCCACACCATTGGGTCCAGTGAACCTGAACACCATGTATGTAATGTAAATGTGTATAAACTCATATTTCACGAATAACACTTAAAATCATTGGTAAACAAACGTAGTGCTGAAAATATACACGTTGACTGTTGTTTTGATAGGGTTAGGGTCTTTTCTCTTGGCTACATTGGGAAAAAAGCAACATTAATTAATACGGACTGTATTGATCTATGACATGAGCTTAACACTAGCACAGCCGACAAGGGGTCACATGACCCCTAGGCATTTTCAATAAATGTATCCTCGTCACTCGGTCGAGCTCCAGCTCTGTCACTCAATGACTTATCCTAAAAGTACCCGTTTTATCTGGCACGGTTTCTGAAATTTCAAAATGAGTTCAGGAAAATGGAATTAGAACGTTATTTCAGCTATTTCTGCTGAGCGGCCACCTCCCTCCCTCCTTGACCCTCCCTCCCTTTCATTCTCTCCCTCCCTTTCTCTCTCTCCCTTTCTCTCCCCCCTCCCTTTCTCTCTCTCCCTCTAACTCTCCCTCTCTCTATACCTCCCTCTCCCTCCTTCTCACTTCCTCTCCCTCCCTTCCTTCCTCTCTCCCTCCCTCCCTCTCTCCCTCTCTATCTCTCCCTCCCTCCCTCCCTCCCTCCCTCCCTCCCTCCCTCCCTCCCTCCCTCCCTCCCTCCCTCCCTCCCTCCCTCCCTCCCTCCCTCCCTCCCTCCCTTTCTCCTTCTCCCTCCCTCCCTCATTGACCCTCCCTCCCATCTCTCCCTCCCATCTCCATTCTAAAGGCTGTCGGGTCATCTGACCAGTTGCCGGCGGGAATTAGTGTCATTATCTCCATGGCTGTGCTAGTGTTAAGGGGCTCGTGCTAAAAAGCCATACAACGAAGGTGAGTTTGTGAAGAAATGCATCACTGATGCTGTTGTCTGAAATCTTGTCTCCAGAAAATGACAAACTGAAAAAGATGGTGTCCGATGTACAACTGTAATTCACTTTAAATGTATATTTAATGTACAATAATGTTTTTCTTCTTATTTTAGACTGGGGTGCCTTGGGATTTGAAGTACGGGTGCTGTCACTGAAAAAAAGGTTTGAGAAATGCTGGTATATATGGTAGGTGTGGCTCTTTGTGGTACCACAGTAATTTTTGTGGCTCTGACTGGTAGGCCACCCCTGGTGTAGGGGGTATACAGTGTGCACTCAATGAAAAAGTGTTTTTTATATGAATGAATGAATTACTTTTATTTATATAGCACCCTTCACAGCACGAATGCACAGGATGCAGGATGCAACAACAGACAGCAGTCAAAAACAGCGAAACCAGACAAAACAATAGAATAAAATAATTTAGATAAAATAATCAGTCACCAATTAAAAAACAAAACTATAGGAACAGTGATGACCAGAAAGAGTGCCTATGTATGACCAAAAGCCTGTCTAAACATGTGTTTTTTTTGGTTGTTCTAAAAGAGTTTTCAGAGGGGGTAGTTCGCAGGTCCATAATATGTTCTTCACAGAAAATTTGCCAAGGCCAATGAGTCTCAGGTTGAAAAGAAGTTTCTCTTTTAGAAGACATAGAAAAGCGATCCCACAGACCTGAACACCAGAAGATACAAGATACAAGAGTTTTATTTTTCACGGCATACAGGTATACAGTGAAATGCGGGGGGTCTTGCCCGCAACGATGTGCATAATACAATAGTAATAATATATAATAAGAATCCAACCAAGAGTGACATTGTGCAATAAACAAGTAAACAAAGTAGGGCATATCGGTATCTGTACATGAGTTATTTACAGAGCATGGTAGGACATGCTAGGTCCTGTGGTAGTGCAGTACACTGTTAGCTACGGATGAGGCACTGGGTCTTTATGTACACTGCTATACAATGCTATATTATACAATCTCAAGCTCTACTATACTATTCTTAAAGTGACCTTTCCTTCTGTAAAGTGTCCATAAGTGTGAGCGTGTGCAGCATGAGTGTGTGTGTGCTCATGTTAAAGTGGCTGCTAGTGTGTGAGTGTGTACAGTGTGTGTGTTGCGTGTGTGCTCATGTGTGCTTGTGCGTGGAGAGTTCAGTGTTCAAGGCTCTGATGGCCTGGGGGAAGAAGCTGAGCCGAAGTCTCTCTGTCCTCGTTACTGGTGTTCGCAGGCGTTTGCCTGACCGCAGCAGCATGAACAGGTTGTTGTTGGGGTGATGAGGGTCTTTCATTATCCTGCAGGCTCTGGATTTGCACCTCTTGTTGTATAGGACCTGCAGGGTTGGTAGTGTAATACCCGTGGTACGCTCGGCTGAGCGCACCACTCTCTGTAGGGCCTTCTTGTCCTGTGCCGTGCTGTTGCCATACCAGGCAGTGATGTTTCCAGTCAAGATGCTCTCTACAGCTCCGGAGTAGAAGGACTGGAGTATCTTCCCAGATACTCTGAACTTCCTTAACTGTCTCAGGTGGTAGAGGCGCTGCTTCGCCTTTTTTACGACTGAGTCTACGTGTGTTGTCCATGTCAGGTCCTCTGAGATGTGGACCCCCAGGTACTTGAAGCTGCTCACCCTGTCCACGGTAGCCCTGTTTATCCTCAGTGGTGTGTGTGTCTCCTGCTGTCTCCTCCTAAAATCCACGTTCAGCTCCTTGGTTTTACCAATGTTCAGGAGCAGGCTGTTGTCCTGGCACCAGCGTTCCAGTACCTCAACCTCCTCCCGGTAGGCCTTCTCGTCGTTGTCCGAGATCAACCCCACCACCACTGTGTCGTCCGCAAACATCACTATGGAGTTGAATGCTGTGACCAAAATCACCATATGATTATAGTATATTTAATAAGGTGGCATGATCATTTACTCCCCGTAGAGACATGTCTCTCTTGCTCTAATGTCAGGTTATAACATGCCATAACAAGTACCAGCCAACAGAGGGAAGTTAATCTTAGTGTACGTACTACCAGTAGTGAAACTATGGAACAGTCTGAATAAGCAATGTCCAAATATAATACAATTCAAACAGAGTTATAAAGAAATAATTTTCACGAGGTACAGGGATGAGGAAGGGATTTGACATTCACGGGTGTTTACATATATTTTTTTTTATTCATGTTTTACATATATTTTTTTTTATGTTTTGCATATATTTGTATATATATTTGTTTTGTAAGGATTTAAATTAGTAAAGAATTACATTCATTTTGAGTAGTGGAAAAGGGGTAGGATTAAATAAGTGTATACTTCTTCCTAGTCCTTTTCAAATTGTAAATTGAGTTATGTTCTTCTTTCTTTTGCTAGAGGTTAATGCTTTGTTTTTGTATTATTTTGTTTGTATTTAAGATTTAATAAGATTTATTTTTTTCTTTTTTTATCCACTTTTTCTCCTTATTTTTCTATTTTTCTCCCATCCCAATTTCGCCTCGCCAATTCTCCCTTCAATTCTCCCCTCCCCTGTCTCGAATGTTGCTAGACTATGCCTCCCACTGGTCGGCTGCAGTGAGGACCAAGCCTTGCATCACATGTCCCCTCCGGTACACGAGGAGGCAGCTGTCGCATCTTTTCACCTGTACAGCGTGATCTCTCAGTGGCGATGAGTAACGCGTGGGAGGCTCACGCTGCCCCCGATGCTTCCTGATTCTGCTGTACAGGCGCACCAACTGACCTGTAGGAGTCGCTGTCCACAACGTCCAATCCCCACCCACCAGATTTTCCACCCCTAACACTGCCAACTGTGTTAGTATGAACGACCAGCCAAGCTGGTAGCAACGCAGAGAGCTGGGCTCGAACCCAGGTTGAATAAGATGTCAAAATCAAATCAAATCTTAGATGACGTATGACCCCATCTGTAGTGTTGAAGAGTTCTTCATTTACATTTACATTTAGCTGACGCTTTTATCCAAAGCGACTTACAAGTTCTGTACGACAAGTCATCAGGAAGGGTACAACTCTATCAGCTGAGTAACAATGTTCATCAGAGTGTTGCATGCTACAGTGTAGGTTAGTTATTAGGACAAGTGCATGACAGTAAGGTTAGTTAGGGTTAGATTTTAATTTTAATTTTAATATTTTTTCAGATAATGGTTGAAGAAGTGCGTCTTTAGTCGACGGCAAAAGATTGGATGGGTTTCGGCTGTCCTAACTGGGGTGGGTAGTTCATTCCACCATTGTGGGGCAAGGACTGATAATAGGCGACTTCTCTTTGATGACCCTCCCGGAGCTTGGATAGGAATAGGTCTGAGGCGGCCAGAAAATGCAGACCGTAGGGGTCTTGAGGGTGTGTAGTTAGCGACCATTGACCGGAGGTAGGCGGGAGCGGTTCCCTTTGTTGCACGGTATGCTAGGTCGAGGGCCTTGAAGCGGATTCGTGCAGCAATGGGGAGCCAGTGCAGGTCCCTAAGAAGTGGGGTGACATGGGCCGACTTCGGTAGGTTTGAGATCAGGCGAGCCGCTTCATGTTACAGCTAGACCTACTGTAGGATAATAGGAGACAATGGATGCGTGAATTAAAACAATTAACCATTGAGTGTAATATTGGGAAATAAGTGGTGTGGTTCCTGTCAATCTGGAGTCATAACGACGGGTTTGTTACGTTCCAGCATGTGGCTTCTGTATTTAGTTTGTCCTTTTGTGTCCCTCCCTCCCTCCCTCCCTCCCTCCCTCCCTCCCTCCCTCCCTCCCTCCCTCCACCTGCTACTCTGATTCAGGTTCCTGTCATTCATCAAGACACCAACCCAGCCAGTCCTCCCAGCCAGTCATCGATCAATCACCAGTTGACCAATCAGAAGCCCTCTTTTTGTTTTAAAAACCATGTGGCACTTCCTGTTTCCTCCCTTTTGTCTTTCATGTGATTTGAAAGGTAGTGTAAAGAGTATTAGGAGCAGATCCCCTGACAATATCCACACCATTCGATA
This sequence comes from Notolepis coatsorum, assembly GCF_963971535.1. Taxonomy (NCBI): domain Eukaryota; kingdom Metazoa; phylum Chordata; class Actinopteri; order Aulopiformes; family Paralepididae; genus Notolepis; species Notolepis coatsorum. The sequence goes on from NC_140168.1 coordinate 158,389,814, forward strand.
CAAAGTCAGGTCACGGAGGAACATAGAGTGGTTACCACATTAGGTGGCCAGAGACTCAGTGTGACAAAGACAGGAGACGGAGAGAAAGTAGGGAAGGGGAAAGGGAGGTGGTAGGTTGGAGGAGGGTGGTTATGGGTAGGGAAGGTTGTATGCTCGGGAGTACAGGTAGGTTTTGAGTCGGGATTTAAAGGTGCAGAGTGAGGGAGAGTCTCTCATAGTCTGAGGGAGGGTGTTCCAAAGTCGGGGTGCAGCTCGTGAAAATTATCGGTCTCCAAAACGTTTTAATTTAGATGATGGAACGGTGAGGGAAACAGTGGAAGAGGACCCCGAGGGATCGGTTAGGGCCTTAATAATGATTAAGGATCTATAGAAGAAACAAGTAACTAGAACGGTCCGCGGCATGCTATAGTTGGTAATACATATTTCCCCCCAATAAATCAAGGGCGTATAACAGGTACACATACGTTTAATGTTGTCTCCTGTGGCCTTTTCAGGATGTGTGTGAGTCAAGTGCCTTCTTGCAGTTTGTGGTTTTTATTGAGATTGAAAATATACACAAAGTGTTTATAAAAACTGCTAACATTTACGTTAGGTAGTCCACGATCCTAAATCGGAATTCTGACTGCCCAACTAGAAGTCTGTGGGTGAAGCTCAGTCAAGAGAGCATATGGCCACGCCCGCTATTCACATCACAGAATGAACTCCCCACTCCCAAAATGTCTAATTTATATTGTTATTTGGTAAAACAATCGAGCTGTTCTTGAGATCGCATTGGGTGAGGCTCGGCCATTGCACACAAGATTGGAGAATACTGTCAGGGAGACAGTACTGTAAAAGGGTGGGTATGTAAATATAGGCTAAAAGCAGGCTACTTTTAGAGAAAAGAGGACACAAATAAAGAGTGCTAGATCTTTGACCAGGACAGAGCTACAAGGGGCCGGGTCATTGCTACGGGTGATGTGATGCTAACTCTCTGACCCTTCCTCTGTTTGTTACAGTAAGTCCATTCATGTAACTTCATTCTAGTAAGTGTTTATGACTGATGAGTGTAATATGTTGTAAGCAATCGATGACATGTATGTTCAATTATATGTGATGGCTGTACATTTAGTGTACCAGTATTGTATGTGATTTTAGAGTGTCTAATACATTCAATCAATCAATCAGTCATGTTAAGCCATAGCCAATTGTAATTTTGTGTTAGAGTGTTAGAAAATGTTCATAATCCTTGAGAGAAGTAGTTTGGGTGATACATTTAGATGCTTCAGTGAACACCCACCACTCTCTCCTAAAGCTCGAAATCAGAGAGAGAGCCAGTAATGTGATGTAACTGGGATGTCAAATCTGGGGCTGCTTTATAGACAATAAATGGAGCTCTAACATTACAACTACTACCGTCACACCCACACAAAGCCGTAACACAACTACTACGTTGTCGTCACACCCACACAAAGCCACTACACAACTACTACCGTCACGCCCACACAAAGCGACAACACAACTACTACCGTCACACCCACACAAAACGACAACACAACTACTACCGTCACGCCCACACAAAGCGACAACACAACTACTACCGTCACGCCCACACAAAGCGACAACACAACTACTACCGTCACGCCCACACAAAGCGACAACACAACTACTACTGTCACACCCACACAAAGCCGCAACACAACACAACTACTACCGTCACGCCCACACAAAGCCGCAACACAACACAACTACTACCGTCACGCCCCCACACAAAGCCACAACACAACTACTACTAACGCAACACTTTTATTTTTACCAGAGTACTTATTTATCTGGGTATTTCTACTTTTACTTAAGTAAAGGAACTGTGTACTTCTTCCACCACTGGGGAATGGGGTTTCAATGTATTTCACACAACCCCATTAAAAAAGCACTTGCTAAACTTTCAATTTGGTTATATTAATAGTAAATCTGAATGAATGCAAAAAGATGACATTGTTCAGCTGATTCCGTATGCGTGCATTTCTCATTTAATCTTCACCATAGGCCAAACATCTGTTTGATAGGCAATTTATTTATTATACACAGAGATTGTGGAAAGAAAATTACACCATTCAATCACTTCTCCCTTACTTGTCAGCATTCACACGTTGCTGTGCTTACAAGCCCAAGTTAGCTGCTCTTAAGATCCAGAAGGTGTTGTTTTATTTATATAATAAGTGATATTCCAGCTGTTCACACAAAACGACTTGACATTTATGCAACAATGACATTTACATGTTTGTTTCTGCTATGAAAGATGTGAATGAAAGTGTTACACTCAGAAACATCACTTGACAAACAAAAGTGTGGATTTGAGCCACAACATTGTGTACTTTTGAATCGATTTTTTCCACTTTAACTCATTGAACGCCGATCACGATGATAGTCGGGTTAACTCGCCATCGCTTGAACGCCAATCACGAGTATAGTCAGGTTTTAATCGTTATTTCTTTTATTAGCGATATCCATACATTTTCATCCATCCAACCTGATGTTATCGTTGGGAATGGGTCTGAGCTTGCAAAAGGGCAAATACCGCCGCCTATCGTCTCACGGATGGTATTGCACATCATTGGATTGGATTGGCTGGGGATGTGCATCAAAAAAAAACTCCGGTCTAGGTTTTCCTTCTCGGGCATGCAGTATCAGATAACAGATGGACTGGGGACACTCAGAGCAGCATGGATTATGTGTTTTGGAGATATAACGTTGGATCAATAAACACGATCAATATTTGGAATGGCGATCAGGAATTGGATTCATCTTTTTGCAGAACATCAGATGTGAGGTAAGGAATCTATGTTACCAGTCTTGGGTTAATCAGATGTTTTTTTCACAGCGATCACAACGTGTGTGTGTGTGTGTGTGTGTGTGTGTGTGTGCGTGCCGTTGACGCTGAGCAAGGCACGGATAAGCAATTTTTCAGCCCACTTTTGTATCGTGCATAAAGACACATATACTATCGATAATCTAGCGTTTATTTGAAAACTATTCATAAATTAGCCGAAAAATTACGTGTTTTGTGTATTATGATGATATTGTGTGTTAAGGGCTATTATCGCGTCTTTCTCTGGAATTACTAGAAATCTCCAAAACTATACTCATATTCAAAACGGTATAAAACGGAAATGTACCGATGAAAAAACAATCCGTTTCGTACATGTTGACTGCAAGCAAGTCATTGATAAGCGACGGTGTATTAGACCCATAGCCATAATTTAAGATATATTTTAAGCACTCGCAAATATCCCCGTCCTCCCATTGATTAAAGCGCTGGCGTACTAGGCCTAATTTCCCAGAAGGGGCTCGGCGGTCAATGAGTTAAAGGGGCTGTAAGTAGGGATGTCCCGATCCGATCACGTGATCGGAATCGGCGTCGATCTCGTGCTTTTCAGAGGATCGGGGATCGGGAAAAAATAATAATAAAAATCGGCAGTCAAAAAAAGAGAAATTTTATTCAACAAACATGACCATGTCCACGTCTTAAACTCATACGGAGGCCTTAGTTTTGGTTTTAAATTACATATAATATATCATCAATGTATTTATTGTCACACAGAGCAGAATAATTGTCCACAACAAACACATTCCCCTTTAATTTACACCGCTGCAACAAACACATCCCTTTAATTTAGACTGGCTACACGCTCCACATCACAACAACAGACTCAAGGAAGCATGCCACGAGCTAACGCTAACGCTAACACTAACGCTAACGCTACTCTCTGCTATGTTGTGGAGACTCAGGGAAGCATGCCACGAGCTAACGCTAACGCTACTCTCTGCTATGTTGTGGAGACTCAGTGAAGCATGCCGCGAGCTAACACTAACGCTAACGCTACTCTCTGCTATGTTGTGGAGACTCAGTGAAGCATGCCGCGAGCTAACACGGTTAATATCCACTGACTTGAGCAGCTAGACTTAATGTCAGAGGTTTGGAACTAAGCATTTTAAAATAGAAAGTCAAGCCAGTTGCAATGTTTGCAAGGAGGACAGGCTGGAGGCGAAGTTTTCAGACTAACTTTTCACCTGGAGGATAACGTGACTGAGGATTATCGTCGGCGTTTCAGACCAGAATGGACCATTACGTAAGTCGAACACTGAATGTATACTAATGTGCAAACATATATTGAAACTTTTAATATTTCTCATATGAAGCAGAAGCACATTTCTCAGGGTGAATGTAATAACAAAAGCCTCCGAGCTCGCGCCCCGGACTATAGGCAACAGAGGGGCTTGTCTTGCTCCGCCAGTTTCTGACAAAAATGCGGCAAAATTGATTACTAATGTGAAAGATCGGATCGGAAACGATCGGATCGATAGACATTTAAAATCACATGATCGGGATCGGATCGGAAGCAAAAAAAGGCGATCGGAACATCCCTAGCTGTAAGCGATATCTGCATTTTCATATCCATGGTTGAAGATTATTTTGCCACGTCCCTGTCCTTTTACAGTATAGAGGAGTGGGATTATTTGTTTCTTGGCTCCTCAGTTTAGCAACAGCATCAACACAAAGTAGCACAAAATAAGCACTAAGAACAGTGTAAGATGTAGACATTAAGTAGCATAGCAATAACCACAGGCTTTAGTTTGAGAAGTAGGAAGGGGACACAATTATTATGGGATGGGAAATACGTGCATGCGATTTGTTTCTTCATGCATGTGAAGAACGCACGTGCATGAAGCTCAAATCATACCCACGACGATTTCCATTTAACCATCCTTTTTCTTCATTAGCCGTACTCCTCTCAACATGTCATTGCACACACGCACGCATCACAGAAACAGTCTTGCATGTTAATTAATGTTATATAATGTTCGTTTTCGGACTGTAAAAAGTGAGAGGGACAAAAACAAGATTTTGAAAAGTGAGGGGGACATGTCCCACCCTGTCCCTAGTGGAAATTTCACCCCTGGCAATAACAAAAAAAAGAATAGCGTAAATGTACAATACAAGTGTAATGGTGTGTGCATGTCAGTATTGTGTGCAGAATAGATCAGTAGCAGGGACAGCGATAGAATATCACTGGTTTCCTCAGTCACAGGCGGGTAGCCGGCTGTTTTATTTGTTCACGAGTCTGACTGCCTTGTGGAAAATCTGTGCCAGGGTCTGCTGGGCCGTGCATTGAGGCTGTTTGCCTCAGCTGAAACAGTGTGCGGTTGGGGTAGCTGGGGTCAGTGTTGTAGTACTCGAGTCCGAGTCCTGGACTGATTTTCAGGACTCGACTTGGACTTGAGCACTAATGATTCTGACTTGGACTTGGACTCGAGCATTGACTGCATTCGGACTCGGAAGGTGCAGACGAGGACTCTGACTTGTTAATTGTTAGGGTTTGTAACCGACCTCAAGCGCAACGGCACAGAGAGAGTTGTTTCAGAGTTAGCCAAAGCAAGGGCGTATTTATTCTCAGAGTCACAAGATTGAATTAGGTTGAGCAACAGAACCAACGGGGAATCTGGCATGTGAAGATTGTTGCGGCTCTGCAGATTCTCCCAGTAGGTGGTGGTGAGGAATTAGCTTGTGACGTCTGAAGCCGCTCTGCAGATCCTCCCAGCTTTCACTCCAGGTGGAAACGGAGAGAGAGAGAGAAATCCGAGTTAGCCCAGCGCACAACAGAAACAGAGAGGTGACTGATCCAAATAAATATCCAAGTGACTTGATCTTCGGTGTGATACACACAGTTAGCAGAGTCCAGAGAAAAAACAATACGGTAATCCAAAGTGTAAATCCAACACAAAAAATAGGTGAGAACAGTATAACAAAAACGGGATCTCTTCGGTGCTTCACAAACACACAAAAAACTGGTGATCCAAAAAGAACTGTTTCCAAAAACTCACCAGAGCGCAACGCGTAAAACGGGCAGATAAACGAGGCGCAGCTTCGTACGGGGAATCAGGTTCTCCACAGGGATTACTTCACGAAAGTCCTGGGGAGCAACAGACAGGGAACAGCGACGGGAAAGAGAGGCAAATGCAGGAGAATATTCAAAACGATCCAACATCGATATTAGGGGGATCAGGGTATATAAAGCCACAGGGCGCTGATGACAAGCTGTGACAGCTGCGGGATGAAATTGATCATTGCTCCAGAAGCGTGTGGTGGGGAGAGCACCAATCAACACGGCACCTTACAGGAACGGAGCGTGTGGCGGGGAATGCAATTAATCAACAAAATACCTTAAAGGAACGGAGCGTGTGGGTGGGAAGCGGACCAAACCTCACAGTACTCCCCCCCCTCCACGGGAGCCACCCGGCGACCAGGCCGACCCGGCTCGCCCGGATGGGCACGATGGAAGTCGGTGATCAGGCCGGGATCCACGATGAGCTGGCGGGAGACCCAGCTCCGTTCCTCCGGACCGTACCCCTCCCAGTCCAACAGGTACTGGAACCCCCGACCCCGCCGTCGAACGCCCATCAACCGGCGGACCTGCCACTGGGGGTGACCGTCCACCATCTTGGGAGGAGGTGGTTCCGGAGCAGGAGGCATCAGGGGACTGAGAGAGACAGGCTTAACCCGGGACACATGGAAAACGGGGTGAATGTGCATGGACGCAGGAAGCTTAAGACGCACCGCCGCCGGACTGAGTACCTTCAGAACCTCGAAAGGTCAGACGAACCGGGGGTTAAGTTTCTTGGCCGAGGACCGAAGTGGGAGGTCCCTCGCGGAAAGCCACACCCTCTGCCCAGGGTGGTACGTCGGCGCAGGAACCTGGCGCCGGTCAGCCCCATGACAGGCGCGCTCTGATGACCGGAGCAGCACGGTCCTGGCGATCTCCCAGACCCGACGGCACCGGTCGAGGTGGTCCTGTACGGAGGGAACTGCCACCTCTGTCTCCTGTGCAGGGAAAAGAGGGGGTTGGTAGCCCAGGGATACCTCAAAGGGTGAGAGGCCGGTGGCGGAACTGACCATGGAGTTGATGGAGTACTCGACCCAGGGAAGGAAACGGCTCCAAGAAGCTGGTCTCTCGGCAGCCACACACCGAAGAGCAGACTCCACACTCTGGTTCATCCTCTCCGTTAGTCTGGGGATGATAACCAGAGGAAAGACTGACCGTTGCCCCCAATCCCTTGCAAAAAGCCCGCCATACCTGGGAAGTGAACTGGGGCCCCCGGTCCGAGACGACGTCCTGGGGAAAACCATGGAGGCGAAACGCGTGGCGTGTCAGGAGGTCCGCCGTCTCGGCCGCCAAGGGAAGTTTGGGAAGGGCCACTAGGTGAACCCCCTTGCTGAACCGATCCACCACGGTCAGAAGGCACGTGTTCCCCTGGGAGGAGGGAAGACCCGTGACGAAGTCCAGCGCCACATGTGACCAAGGACGGCTCGGAATGGGAAGCGGCTGTAATAGCCCGGAGGGTGCCTGGTGGGAGGCCTTGCTGCGGGCGCAGACTGCGCAGGCCAGTACGAACTCCTTGACGTCGTTCCTCATGGTGGGCCACCAGAATCGACGAGCCAGGAAGGAGAACGTGCGATGAACGCCCGGGTGGCAGGCGAACCGGCTGGTATGGCCCCACTGGAGGACCCGGGACCGGACCGAGTCGGGGACGAAGAGACGATGAACCGGTACATTGCCTGGAGCGCGATGGAAGCGTAGGGCACGCCTTACCACCCCCTCGATGCCCAAGGTGACGACTCCTACCACCCTGGCCTCTGGGAGGATGGGAGTCGGGTCCTCAGTGGTTGGAGCCCCCTTGGAGTGTAACCGGGACAGGGAGTCGGCCTTCGTGTTGCGGGAACCAGGGCGAAACGTCAGCGAGAAGTCGAACCGACTGAAGAAGCTGGCCCATCTTGCCTGCCGGCCATTGAGGCGCTTGGAAGCACGGATGTACGTCAGGTTCTTGTGGTCCGTCCAAATGGTAAACGGCTCCTCGGCCCCCTCTAGCCAATGACACCACTCCTCCAAGGCAGCCACAACCGCCAGCAGCTCCCGATTGCCGATGTCATAGTTCCTCTCGGCAGGGAGGAACCGACGTGAGTAGAAGGCGCACGGATGTACCTTCTGGTCCGTTGCCGACCGCTGGGATAAGATAGCTCCCAGTCCAGTATCCGAGGCGTCCACCTCAACGATGAACTGTCTCTTGGGGTCTGGATGGAGCAAGATCGGGGCGGAAGTGAACCTCTTCTTGAGGGAGCGGAACGCAGCACACGCCGCTGGGGACCAGTCGAACAGCAGGGCGGGAGAGGTCAGTCTGGTAAGCGGTTCCGCCACTTGACTGTAGTTCCGGATGAACCTTCGGTAGAAGTTGGCGAACCCGAGGAAGCTCTGTAACTCCTTCCGAGAGGTGGGTTCCGGCCATTCCTCCACGGCCTGGATCTTGCGAGGATCAGCTCGGGTCAAGCCTTTCTCCACGATGAAGCCCAGGTAATCGACGGAGTCGGAGTGGAATCGGCACTTCTCCGCCTTGACGAAGAGCCGATTGTGGAGGAGGCGCTCCAGCACACGGCGGACATGCTGGATGTGTTCCTCGAGGGTCTTGGAGAAGATGAGGATGTCGTCTAGGTATACTACCACAAACTCCTCCAGCATGTCACGAAGGACGTCGTTCATGAGCGCCTGGAATACCGCCGGAGCGTTGGTGAGGCCGAACGGCATCACCAGGTACTCGTAGTGGCCCCTGGGAGTCTTGAAGGCGGTCTTCCATTCATCGCCCTCTCGGATACGGACTAGATGGTAGGCACTCCGGAGGTCCAGCTTGGTAAAGACGGTAGCCTGGGTGAGAGGCTCGAAGGTGGAGTTCATGAGAGGTAGAGGATACTTGTTCTTAATGGTGATCTCGTTGAGCTGGCGATAGTCGATGCAGGGTCGAAGGTCTCCGTCCTTCTTCCCAACAAAGAAGAAACCGGCCGCCACAGGAGAGGAGGAAGGCCGAATGAGTCCTGCTTCCAAGGACTCAGAGATGTATTGATCCATCGCTGCCTTCTCCGGGACGGTCAGACTGTAGAGGCGGCTGCCGGGAAGGGGAGCCCCTGAGCGGAGGTCGATGGCACAGTCGTAAGGCCGGTGAGGCAGAAGGGCCTGAGCCCTGGACTTACTGAAAACCTCCATGAGGTCGTGGTACTCGGGGGGTATGGTCGAGAGGTCCGGAGGCGGCTCACCAACGGATCTCCGGGGCGAGGGACAGGACGCCGCCTGAAGACACTGGGCATGACAGGAGGAGCTCCAACCCTTGATGGTACCGGAGGACCAGGCGATGTGGGGCTCGTGCAGCGCGAGCCAGGGCCGGCCCAGGACTACTGGGACAAGAGGGTATCTGGTGATAAGGAACTGGAGTCTCTCAACGTGGTTACCAGCAATGGTGAGCAGGACAGGGCAGGTGCGTTGAGTGATGTCAGCCAGGCGGTGTTGGTCCAATGCGAATACCTCCAATGGCCTCACTAGGTCCTCAAGTGGAATGTTGGCCCGGGTAGCAAACTCGAAGTCTAGGAAACTCTCGTCAGCCCCCGAGTCAATGAGTGCCTCCACCGTGGCCCGTTGGTCCGCCCAGGCCAGGGTGACGCTCATCAGATGGCCAGGTGGTGCACGGCTCTGGGAACGAGAAAAACGGCTCACCAGGATCTCCCGGGGTCCCGGCGAGCCTGGTCTTTTGGCCGGGTGGGGCAGTTGGCGATACGGTGTCCCTCCCGACCGCAGTAGAGGCAAAGGCCGGACCTGAACCTCGCCTCCCGTTCAGCTTGGCTAAGATGAGAACGTCCCAGCTGCATGGGTTCCTCCTCGGGCACCGAACGGGAGGGAAAAGAGCCACCAGTCGTGTTGGGGGCAGGGTGACCAGCAGTACCGTCACGAGTACGGGGGGTCCGGAGTACCTCTGGAGGTCCCTGTCGGGTTCTCTCACGTCTTCTCTCCTGGAGGCGTCCGTCGATGCGAATGGCGAGGCTGAACAGGTCCTCGAGGGACTCAGGTTCCTCGCGGGTCGCGAGCTGGTCCCTGACTGCGTCGTTGAGCCCCCTCATGAAGGTAAGACGAAGTGCTTGATCGTTCCAACCGCTCTCCGTAGCCGCCAGTCTGAACTCCAGCATGTAGTCGGTAACCCCGCCACTGCCCTGCCGGAAGGTACCCAACCGGGCTCCAGGGTCCTGGCCACGGGCTGGGTGGTGGAAAACCCTGCGGAGCTCAGCCACGAAGTCTGGGTAGGAGAAACAGAAGTCTGCCCCCATTGCCCAGGAGGCAGTGACCCACTGGGCTGCCCGGCCTGAGAGCAAGTTAGTCATGTAAGCCACTCGGGCTCCCCTTGAAGTGAAACGACTGGGTTGATGACGAAAAACCAACTCACATTGCATGATGAATGTGGCACAATCCTCGAAGTTACTGTCGAACAGCCGTGGTTCGGAGAGACGGGGCTCCAGAGGTGCGGGATCGGGAGGCGCGGGGCCTGCCAGGGCTGCGGGTGATGCTCCGGCCAAGGCTCCTGAAGGAAGTGGGGTTACAAGCAAGGTGTTAACGGTTTCACTCAGCGTGTGTAAGTGGAGGAGAATACTAGACTGCTGGCTAGCCAGAGAGCCCAGGGACCCCTGAATAGGCAGGACCTGCTCTCGGAGTTCCTGTACAGCAGCCGCAGCCGCATCTAGCTGTAGGCTGTGGCCCTTGGTTAACTCTATCTGGACTGCCAATGCTGTTCTGACTCTCTCTGTGTCGGCTGGGGTCGTCATGGTTGGATCATAATGTTAGGGTTTGTAACCGACCTCAAGCGCAACGGCACAGAGAGAGTTGTTTCAGAGTTAGCCAAAGCAAGGGCGTATTTATTCTCAGAGTCACAAGATTGAATTAGGTTGAGCAACAGAACCAACGGGGAATCTGGCATGTGAAGATTGTTGCGGCTCTGCAGATTCTCCCAGTAGGTGGTGGTGAGGAATTAGCTTGTGACGTCTGAAGCCGCTCTGCAGATCCTCCCAGCTTTCACTCCAGGTGGAAACGGAGAGAGAGAGAGAAATCCGAGTTAGCCCAGCGCACAACAGAAACAGAGAGGTGACTGATCCAAATAAATATCCAAGTGACTTGATCTTCGGTGTGATACACACAGTTAGCAGAGTCCAGAAAAAAAACAATACGGTAATCCAAAGTGTAAATCCAACACAAAAAATAGGTGAGAACAGTATAACAAAAACGGGATCTCTTCGGTGCTTCACAAACACACAAAAAACTGGTGATCCAAAAAGAACTGTTTCCAAAAACTCACCAGAGCGCAACGAAAGTCCTGGGGAGCAACAGACAGGGAACAGCGACGGGAAAGACAGGCAAATGCAGGAGAATATTCAAAACGATCCAACATCGATATTAGGGGGATCAGGGTATATAAAGCCACAGGGCACTGATGACAAGCTGTGACAGCTGCGGGATGAAATTGATCATTGCTCCAGAAGCGTGTGGTGGGGAGAGCACCAATCAACACGGCACCTTACAGGAACGGAGCGTGTGGCGGGGAATGCAATTAATCAACAAAATACCTTAAAGGAACGGAGCGTGTGGGTGGGAAGCGGACCAAACCTCACATTAATTGATGAATACCGTTTTTTAGGCCCTAATAATTTGGCATAAGATATTGATGGCTAGTGCATTTGTTTGGCTATTGTGTCACAATTTAAATGGTGACCGCTGTGTCATTTATGTTTAATGTAGATTATTTTTATTTAGTCACCTGCCAGAGTGGAGTGGGCTCAACCTTGATGACTTTGACTCAGAATCAGACTAGGGTAATGGGGACTCGACTTGGACTCGACTCTGGCTCTTCTTTGGTGACTCAGACTTGGACTCGGACTTGAACACTGGGGACTCGAGACTCGATACTTAGTGACTCGACTACAACACTGGCTGGGGTCCTTAATACTCCTGCAGGCTTTTCTGACACACTGGATGGAGGTTTGTTCACAACCACAGATATTCTGGGCTGTTTACACGACACCCTATGTAGCACTTTGCGGTCAAGGCCATACTGTACCAGTCAGGATGCTCTCTGTCATGTCTCTGTAGAAGGACCATAGGGTCTGGGGCCCCGTGCCACATCTCTTCAGCCGCCAGAGGTGAAAGAGGCGTTGTTGTGTTTTCTTCACCACCTGACCAGTGTGCACATCGCAGGTGAGGTCCTCTTTGATGTAAACACAGCAGATCCGTTGATGTTGATGGGGTCCAGCCTCTCTTCCTCCCTCCCCTTCCTCTCTCCACGACCAGCTCCTTGGTCTTGTCAACGTTTGGGGGAGATGTTCACCCTGCACCATTGGTTTTCAATGTAGGCTGTGTAGGCTGTTTCACTTTTGTTGGTGATTAGGCCTATCACCGTTGTGTCATTGGCAAACTTAATCACCATGCTATGCTGTGCATAAATACACAGTCATGGGTGTACAGAGAGTAGAGGGGCTGAGGTGTTGGGTCCCATCCTCGCCACCTGGTGACGATCTGACAGGAAGTGTAGAATCCAGCTGCACAGGTTGGGGTTGAGTCCTAGGCAGGGGTGCAGTCGTAATATGGGCGGAGGCCAAACGGTATCCTATTATTATGCAAAGTCTAGGCACTTATCACCTAGACTTTGCATAATAATAGGATGCGCGCACTTCGAAGCCCAAACGCCGTTTGACCGCGGTTGCCCAGCACTGCACCACTGGTCCTAGGTTCCTAAGTTTGGTGTTACGTGTGGTGGGGGACTATGGTGTAGTGTATTGAGCTATGCGGTTAGCCGTAGTGGGAGGAACCCGGATGTGGGACGTGAGAGAGTATTCTGTATGCATGGAGCTGGAGAGGAGACATTAAATGTTGCATGCTGAGCTGTAGTCAATGAACAGCATTCTCAGATATGAGTTATTTCCCTCTAAGTGGTTGAGGGCACTGTGGAGTGTTGTGGCTATTGCAATGTCTGTGGATCTATTTTGCTGGTAGGCAAATTGGTAGGGGACTGTTTCAGTAGTCTGCTACAGATTAATTTCTTAAAAATATGTGTTTTACATGATTTGTCTGTTGAATGGTTGCCCCTGCTGGCTTGACCTGCAGCCAAGAGAACTGCAGACACTCCAGCACTCAAACAGGCACAACTCATGGTCTAATTGACGAGATACTGGTACAGAAACAATTGGTATGATGAGAGATAAACAGGGGTGTAAAGTACTTGAGTAATTGTACTTCGTTACAATACTTAAGTACTGTTTTTGGGGATTTGTACTTTACTCGAGTATTATTAGGTTTGTATACTTTTACTCAGTTACATTTCAGAGAAAAAAACATACTTTTTACTCCCTACATTTAAAATGCAGACCTACAAAGTACAAAGTATAAATCTTGCGGGTCCAACTATTTGAATTAGTATATTTGTTTCTCTGGCAGAACTAACGTTAACGTTATTAATCCTGCGGCCGCACTTTATTTAAAGACAGCCAATCAAATCCCCATCAATGGAAAATGAACCCGCCCATACCCATGCTGATTGGTCCTTGTGCAAGACTAGAAAGCGGGGATCTTTTATTAAACACCTGGGCCCCGTTCCCCATACCTGGATAACTGAGTTAGCCGGATAATTTCCAGTCAAGTCTGACTTAAGCCGGACCTTCGCATTCCCCGACGCTCGATTGTCTAAATCACCATGACAACAGATCAAAAAGTTTGAGCCTGGTCGGGAGCAGGGTTAACTTCAGTTAGCCGGATTAACCATGGCCACGCCCCTGCAAAGAAATGACAGCTCGCTTCCTGAAATGATTCTCACAATCTAGGATCTGCATTATACCATTCTGAATTACGTTTCTGTGCTTCGTTTTTCTAGAGGGGGCTTTTGAAATGTATAATAATAGAACTAAATGCTGATAATAAATCATATTGAGCCTATAGATTTACTTTGTCCTAAATAAAATAATGCACGTCATATACGGCGCTCGGAGTCGCGATACACGCTGCATGTGGTTATTTTAATAACGGCGCATTGCAAATGTGAATCCCGCGGGGATATTTTTAATGAATGAAACCTATCGGCCGTTTGGCTCTGATTAGTCTCATATATTCTCCGCTGTAGATTTGCTTAACGGAGCACCCGGGGTTGTGTTTCATTCAAGCATAAAATTGAAGTGTCTATGCAGGGATTGTGGTTTTTGTGTGATATTGTAACTGGGATTGAAATGTCTGATGAGATGCGCTGTTTGACGGATTTGAGAAATTGAATGAGCCGTTGACGTCACATTAATGCATTTGAGAATAAAGAGATAAAACTTCATTCAAAAGAAAAGATATTCTAAACACGGGTCTCTCGTCTATTAATGGATAAACAATGAATTTATCCTGTCTGGCACAGTGGCGCAGCGGTAGTGCTCAATCCTGTCAACCGGGCGACCGGTGATCGAAACCCCGCGTTTCCAATATAATTTTTTGGAATATAATATTAATGATTATACGCAAAAGTAGCCTAGTTTTAAGTTAAAATATTATAAATCTACATGCATTGAGGATGTCATTCTTTATATAGCTCTCAACGTGCACCAAATTGAATTATTCATACATTGCAAAAAGAAGGAAAAGACTAGGATTCGAACCCGGGCCGTCTGCATGAAAGTCAAAAGCAGAAACCGTTACACCACAGTGCAGATAAGTAAAAGATCCACCATACATCAGTCAATGGGTAAGAGAGCCGTATCCTTATTCTGTATAACAGTTTAACTAATTATTTTCGCTAGCAAGATCTCATTTGATTATTCAATCCATAAACCTACTGCCAGCAGGCAAGTTTAAAGAAATATAATCTGATTGATTGAGGTAATGAGGGATTTAAAATTAGCCTATAGATAACGCATTTAACTTGTCGGCGAGGCGATTGAGCCGTACTGCAATCTGTTAATAAAGTTTTAAATCAATTAATCAATCAATGCCGTTAGAAAATCAGGATCGATACGTGCTGGCTTTTCAACTGAAGCGGCCGCGCGCACTTATCCTGGGTCTCAAGTCTGGTTCGAGTTAACGAGACTGAATCCACCTTCGAGGAACAGGAAAATCCCGGCTTCAAACATCGGGTTAACTGAATCTGGATAATGGGACTCTTGATCGACTTAGTTGAACCAGGTACGGGGAATAAGGCCCTGCTATCAGAAGAATAGACAGTCAGAAAAAAAGTTGTTACTTTAACTTTTTAGTACATTTAAAAGTAGACACTTTTTTTTACTTTTACTCAAGTGTGTTTTTAGCCAGATACTTGAGTCCCTTAAGTCCCCAACATCTTGTTTCATTCAGAGATGTGTCAAACTGACATCCGCTCTGACAGCTGTTGTGTGAGGTCTGTTTTGCAGCCTATGAGAGCATGGAGCCAGACCCAAACACAAGTTGTGATTGGACGGGAGGCATTCCATGCTTTCTTATGACCTTATGACCTCCACACTATAGACCTTTCCAATACTTCAGAACAATATGTACACATCCTGTATTGCTCCTAAAACTTGTTAAATTTTTATTGGATTACATGTATACAATGTGTCGAGCCCTCGTGAGCCTGTAGACTCGAAACGTTGAAACGCAATAAAATGGGAACTATTTTTGGGAGCAATAATAGTGTGCGGTGCTACCATCTAATTGAATCTGTTCTACAGCTCCGCGCCTACAAGATGGATGTGCGTGTGTTTACCTGAGAACAATATGTACACATGCAAGACTGCTGCTGGCCCTTGGAAACATGTGGTGTGACAAGGAGAGGATGGATGATGTGCTACAGACAGGAGTTTGCTGACAGTGTCCAGTTCCGTTGTGTCACCGCTGCACTCTGTGTGTTGTCCTGGGTTGCTTCTTTACGAGAACTGCAGACTTTGATTTGGAACAGTTGAGATTCACGAGTTTTAAAGGAACACGCCAACATTTTGGGAAGCTTATCGTCTTCTCCAGAGAGAGACAAGAAGATAGATACCAGTTTCCTCTCTGTGCGTTCAGTAGAAAGCTATATGGCTGCACGTTAGCCTAGCTTAGCACAATGAATGGAAGTGGACAGTGCCGGTTAGCCTAGGCATTGTCCAACTAAGACATCTCTATTGTGCTAAGCTAGGCTAACATGCAGCCAGAACTGTACTGAACGCACAGAGAGGAAACTGGTATCTATCTTCTTGTCTCTCTCTGGAGAAGACAGTAAGCTAATTTCCCAAAAAGATTATGTCAGCTGTTCTTGTGTTTAAATGTTGCGGACCAGATGTTAAACCAGAGTAACAATGTTGTTACCCAGTGACTGAACATGTTGCTGATGATGAAGGTATATAGGAACTTGTATAAGGCGGTATCACTCCACCTTGTTTACATTGAATTAATGAAATACATTGCAAACACCTGCTACAAAGTAAGACCACTCCACTCAATCACTTCAGCACACACATTCTGCCACGGGTTCCTATTATAGTAATTGGAAACCGAGTGGAAATGTTCAGGTAAATGTCTACATGTCAGAATGAGCTATCGTTCATAATGATGGCAGGGGGAAACAAGCGAGGTTGTCCGTTGCTTAGCAACGTGGAACTATCAAATTATCAAATCAGCCCAGAAGAGCACAACATCAAGACCTCTATATCTTCGGTTGCCTGCGGAAGGCATCATGTATCTTAAAGGACCCATCTCACCCCCACCATAACCTGTAATCTATAATCTGTATTTGCCCTCCTGCCCTCAGGAAGGCGCTACAGGTCCATCCAAGCACCACAAGACTTTTTACCCCAAAGCCATCACCACTCTGAAGTCAAGGATCTCTTTTATGAGCAAGACCTGACCAAAATGGCAGCAATACAAATAATAAACCAAGTTACAACATACAGGACAAAACACAGACAGACAAAAGGATAAAAGAAAAAATTATTGAGCAAGCACCACCATATCCTTAACATTAGTAACATGTAGCATCAGCATTATGTATTAATGCATTTGCAACTCTGAACGCAATACTTGAATACTTACCATGTGCAATATCCCATTCTCGAACGCTTACTCTGTATTTTTACATTCGATGTGATACAATGCTGTGAATCTGTGTGGAATGTGTGCACGTGACTACACATGCAAGTTGTACAACATGTGTTTACCTTTTTTACTTCTCGTGATTTATTTGTAGCTATTGCTATTTTTCTATTTGCAATTTGCTACTGCTATTGTTCTTGTATATTTTTGCTACTGTCCTAGTATATTTGTATTTGTATATTAAAAGCTCTGCTCAGGCAGAGTACATTTTGTTGTATGTAATACATTGACAATAAAGGAATTTTAATTTGAGTTCTTGTTTTCTGAGATATTTATTTTTCCGATACATATATGTGTTTTGTATGAAAGCAATAAACATACACCAGTGCCAGTAACCAACTATATAGCACTCCCTATCATATGTTATTGCTTAATTATGAAATGGGTAGCTCAAATCAAGCAATCTGATTGGTTCATATAGCCATGGTATAATGAGCATATACCACAGCTGGGGGTATACTGGGGCCGACGCATGTCCAGTTAAACGGATCCTCTTGCTGCCAAAATTGGCACAGATTGAGGAATCCCTCGAATCACGATACACATACGCCCATATATGGACCAAGAGAGGCTCAACATGACCGATAGCGTCATCTGAATCAGACGGATGAAGCAGATGAAGCAATGATTTTATACAGATTATTTAATTATTTGATAATGCCACTTCCACTAAGTGTATTAATCTCTAGCTAATAACTGGGGAGTCTGAAAAATTACAGTTAAAGGAATATAGCAGGACGATTGGTTTTTACGATAGTTAACCTCACATTGAACGGGGATTCACAGTTAAACTGGGCGTCAACCCCAGTCCTGTCGCAGCCGCTCAATCTCCGAAAACATTGGAGCAAATTTCCAAACAGCTGTAATTTGGGGCAAACTGACCATATATTGGGAATCTAAATGGTTACATTCTCACCTGATAAAATATTAAAACTGTCGTAGGCAATGTTCCCTCTAATTATTTTTTGGTCTGAGCAAACACTCAAACCTCCTGAGCAGACATCAGCAACTACTGAGCAACATACGTCACCTGCCGATTAACCGGTTAGTTGATAAGCGGCGGTTTGTAAAAAATCTGAGAATCTTAATTTCCCTTAATGTCTAACATAAAATATATACATTTTGCTGATACACAGATAAATAATACAAAAAGACATATATATTCCTTAATCAAATATTTATTTGACCATTGATTGACGATACAGAGCATAGTCCTTACTTTTGCTGGGTTGGCGGCTGCGGTGTGAGTCATGTCACTAACTTTTGTCTTTCTAGGAGGCTGACTAGTCATTATTTTTAAGTGAATTATAATGCGACTTCAAGGGTGACCATATTGTGATTTTTTTTTAAAGAGGACACTCTGCCTTCAGCCTCAAGATACTTAATCAAATTTACTCAAAGATGCCTTCTCATTATAATATATTTAAAATATACCTCCTCTATATGGATATAAAATTATTGTTTATATTATTTTATATAACAAAATAATATCTCTCTATAACCAAAGTTACTCAACATGCTGTATTATGCCTAAAGTAATCTATCTGACAAATCTCAAGAAAATAACTAAATCAACCTATGACAAAATAATATATATTTTCAAGTCTTACTGGACAAAATAAATAACAAGAAAAATATGATGTAATGTTCTAAATAATACCTCTTCTGTATTAGAAAATCCAGCTTTAAAAAATATATCTTTATCTTTTCAATGTAATGTAAATTATAAAACAGTAACCTCACAAAGTTATGTAGTAGTTTCCTGAGCTAATTGTTCTGATTGAATCAGAACTAATATCTAATCTGCTCTGCGTTGTGTTCAAAACCTTAACAGCCCTGGAAAGTACTTTTAACAAAGACTGGGAGGTCTTTGTTTGATGACCCGCGGCACATCAGGAGAAATGGAGGAGAAGGTAGTTATTTCAAAGGAGTGGTTTATTAAAATCCACAAAATCATACAAAAATGATCTGTTTCAATTAAAATAAAGAACGCTATAGTTGTGATCACGAGACACTATGCCGTCTGCGATCCCAACTAGAGTAAGAAAGTAGATTGTTGAATTGTAGTTGTTGAGTTGTCTTTGTTCTCTGGCTGGTGAACAAAGCAAAGTCTGTTCTCCCTCCAAAAATGTTCTTCTTTGTTCAGTCTCCTCTCTGCCGGTCGTCGTCTCCTGTGTGAAGAGGTGGGTGTGGTTTCTTGGTGGTTTCATTTCAGAGTGTCCTCCCTACATCGTCACCACACCCCCTCTTATATCCAAAAGCCTGGGCCCTCATTCATCAACGTGTCTTACGCACAGATATGTGCTTAACCTGTGCGTACGATCATTTCTAAGCAAAGAGTGGGATTCATCAATTTCAACTTGAACTTGACTTAGTGCTTATATTTACGCACAGCTCGGAGCTTAGCTGACGCCCAGTGGTAGAATATATTATTACAACAAGGAAATGAGCTTCTGTGCATTAGTTTCAACACTGGCATGTTCTGTATGAACCGTAATTCATTATAGTTCATTGTAAAATAGCAACAGTAGTGTAATTATGGTCAAACCCCTATAAATAGCATTTGGAATAATAGATCTTTCTCAGAATGAATGCAGCATGGTTTATATAGCGTTATCGGAATTAACTCCGCGTAGCTCAACTCGTTATTATTTTGCGCACAGACCGCAGAAACACGGGAACGTTTTGATTATATTTAAAAGGCTTTACGTTAAACGAAACAAGTGGAATTTCGAAGCTGTAAGCAGAATACAAGTCATATGAACACCCACGATATAGTGTTCTTCCCCCTTTTTACTGTATAAGAAAGAATAAAAAAACGCATTGCAATGACACCAGGGTGTATGTGTATTACAAAACCCTTGCAATAATGTGTCTTAAATGAATGAAAAGCATACATGCTCTGGACACAGAGCATATCGTGTGGGTGATATGACTTGTATTATGCTTACAGGATTCCACGTATTTAGTTTTACAATGTCAAAGCCTTTTAATGTAAATCAAAACGTTCCCGTATTTCTGCAATCTATGTGCAAAATAATAACGAGTTGAGTTCTAACAAAGAACATATTACATGCTGGTATGCTGATAGAGTAAACTATTATATGAATATGATATGATATAAGGTATACACTGGTCCGTCGCATACACTGGTATGCGCAAGTTACTGTTGCATAATGTAGGCTATGGCTGCTATTATATGTAATCCATATAGGCTACCTAATAGTATATGATTTTTAGAGGCATCTATTTTGTTGTCGGTAATACCGACAACAAAATAGATGCCTCTAAAAATCATATAGCCAATCGAACACAACTAATAAAGGCATTCATATTACAGCACGGTTATAATGACACACAACCAACGCCAAACAGTGGTCAACGAACGGTCTTTATTAGTATTTTGAGCTGTCCAGGCAGAATTGCAGCAATGGTCTTAGGGAGCCGTTGATATCTGACATCACCGTTTACAAGTCCGCCTTTTATTTATCCCATAACACGCGTTGTGTCTTCTTGGTTCGACAGCAGTGAACAATCTCCGTGAAGTTTCTCAGAGTTCCGCTCGGGTCAGTCCATTATTTCACATCCCATGGGGGGTGTTTCCTCACTTTCATGACCATATATGGATAATCATGCACGAGCATTGACGGTAGAACAAAGTGGTATTCATCAACACAGAGGAGCATAGGACCTGTGTACGCACGGTTGATGAATCCCGATTTTTCTGTGCGTGCACTGATTCTACATTCTGTGCTTACGTGTGAAAAATAGAACATATTCTACGTCCACGTTGATGAATGAGGGCCCTAGAGTCTCTGAGTGACGTCACCAAAATGACATCATCAGATGTTTTCCTCCAATCCCAGGCCTACTAAGTTTGAATGTGAAATTGTGGGTTGGCTTCACAGCCAACTCTATACTTTCCTTTGTTTTCCAGTCAAAGAACAAACACCGTCCAACAACTTAATACTTGGGTTATTGATCTCACAATATATATATTTGAATTGCCCTTGATTACATAAACACAGAGATATCATAATTGAACACATTCTGTTACCATTAAGCCTAATTTCACCTTAAGTGAAACTAGTCTTATTTTGCAGGGGATTTAAGTCTGTAACAGTCTGCTGACTTTCAGTGAATAGCTAACAGGCCTAATCCTTCTTTTAACTTACATCAATATCTATTTTATACATTTTATACTATAGCGTTCATTAATAATATGTTCCTCCATGATTTACCAAGCTCCAGCCTAACAGTCTCATATTGATGATAAACATTCTACCTCAGTAAACACACATAAGTTACTACTCAGAACAGTTGCATGTCCTTGTGTCCCCCAGGCCGCGAAGCCGCTGATAACAACTTCATGTGACCTCATCACCTCATTGTGGTAGCTAGGGCTTATCTGAAATCCTTCCTGTCCCACACCCTCAAGGAGCCAGGTGGCTCTTTTGTTCTAGGACTCCCGAAGGGGAAGAAGGAAGCTTGTTCAAACAGTTTCTTTATCTTTTACAACCGGCTGTTTTGAGTGGCCCGGCACACAACCTGTTGGGAGGGTTCTTGCGTTGACTTACTACGGCAGCTGTTTTCTTGATCAAAGCTTAATCTTATGACCTTTTCTATTCGGCAATTAGGTTTAGGATTTATGTTCTATAAAAAACTACTACAGTTTCCACACTCGGATAGTTTAACTATCCTTTATTATGTCAAACATAGATCCTAACTTCTGCTTACTACTACCTGGATAAGAATTAAGACATTTTAAATCATACTTGGATAACATACATACGGTTTCCCACACTCGGATCCTAAAAATCAACACCACATTCTTTTTCTACATCTCTTTCTTATGTATAATTATAAACTCAAACATCTTTATTTGCAGTCCATTCTAATTATTGTGTGCAGTGTGCAGTCTTTGACACGCTTTTTCGTACCAGGAACAATTTCCACTGGTTTCCACTGTGGGTTGTCAAATTCTGACTTGGAGCAGTGAGAAGGGGGGGGGTCAATGTTTTCTAGATTGACCTGGCCCCCTCCTTATTTCTCAGAGCTGGTGCAGTTCACGACTGCTGAATGCTACAACCAACTCTGGGAGGTGGAATTAGACATCATCCCACCCCGTCTTCTGTCGAGACCTCGTGCCTCGTGCTGAACTCTATAGGGGTATGACCCCCTGCTGTATTGCCGGTTCAGTTGAACCAGGAGCTCTTTCCTCGGGTGTCAGTTGCGTCGCTCTCCGGTGGGGTGATTAGATCTCCCATCTGTCGCTGTCACAGCTGTGAGGAGGTCGTCGCTGGCTGCTCAACCCCCGTTGACCCTTGGATTAGTGGAAGAGGTTTACTTCTCCCCCCTCCGCCTGGTCGTTGATAGGGGTGACAGCAGCTCCACCCTTTCGCTTGTTGACACCCTGGTCAATTGCTAAGGCCTTACAGCCTGTCTGTTGACAGCCGGAGTTGTTGATGAGGCCTAGCAGCCTGTCTCCTGGTAGATTGCCTGTCGTTTGGCCTCTCTCGTTCCCCTCCGAAGCCTCAAGACCCGGTCACTGCATTGGCCGGAACTCTCAACGCTTGAGAGTTAGGCTTCTCCTGGATCTCTTGGTACTCGCAGTGTTGTGATTCCTCATGGACCTCTGGGTAGACACTAGCCAGTGTCTGGTTCCCCAGTACTGATGGAGTCCTTGGTCTGCCTCGTCCCACACTCGGATGACTGCTGGTTCCCCAATCTCCCATTCGTATCCTGCAGTGAATATATATCGCTTCGGTGGACAGTGCAGGTTACTTATACCACAACAACTGATTTAGAATCCATATTTTTCCTCCCTCAGACACTCTTTACTGGTCTGAGTTCTGACAACTTTCTTTTCCAAAAAATGTTTCTATATATTTTATGGCTTCTAGATCGTTAATATTCAAAATTCAGAAAAATTCACATGGCTCTCTTTATATTATGCTGTCAAAACAGTATAACCCATACCACCCTTTGATGTGGAATAACATTCAAACATCATACCTCCGTCCCTGGACAGCTGCCTCCGGGCCTGGACAGCCAGTACTGACACACCCTCTCTCCCAGTAGTCCTACATGTATGGCAACAAATCACAGTCTGCCTTAAACACACATCTTCCACATGCTCTGTCAGCCTCTATCAAGCCGTCAGAGTCCCCCACAAGCCAATTATCAATTGCACATGTCCACACCCTACACAAAGACTATTTGGCCAATAGCGACCAAAACCTACTGAGCTTATCAATGTACAGAGAATCATGCTTCCCAACACTTTCACCAATCACGACACACGATCCTAGATCCGGATTTTTAATGGGCGGAGAACAAAAACCCATGAACCAGCTCTAGTCCATTCACTTCGTTCCCAGTCCATTATATAGACATATACTACCCAGTCCTGCTGTGTCGAGATCACTCCCAGCTTGTCAGGTACCCTAAGAAAAAATATAGAAAATAAACAAAAACCAAGCAAAAACATGCCCAAACTAATAATTGAAAACAATAAACCAAACTTGTGAGCATCTCTCTTTTCAACTCACTCTTAGAAACAAAAGTAACCTATTATCTAGGGGCGTATTTCACCCCCGTATAAACTAAGAAACAAAAATGAAAAACTCAAATGAATAAACAAAATGAACGCTCCCGGCCTAAGTCAGGAATTGCTCGTAACACACTAGAAAAGAGAAAAAATATGTAGAAATAAAAATAAACACCTATATCTATTACTCATGATGGTTGATGTCCATCTATCAATATCATAAAAACCTAGGAACAACTATGGGTCTCCTTAATTTCTTAATCATGCAGTCCACCCTTTGACCAATCTGAATGTTGATCAAGCATGGATAATCTAGCTGCCGCAGTGTCACCTCATTTCACTGTCTAATATTGAATACCTAATATTAACTGTTTAACATGATTTGATTTTCTTGTTAGTCCGATTAGTTCACAAATCCGTCAGTTACTTCATCACGCCATATTAGTCACACAACCATTTTAGTAACTTCCACTCATAACCTAATCACCTAACCCCTCTATTTATTTTTTATTCTATTTTTATTCTAATCAGGAGCATATATTTTTTATTCAATCTATTCCATCTTTACCCTAATCAGTTGTATATATTTTTATTCTGCCGGTGGCCTCTGCAGACATGACCTTTGAAAATGACCTTTCAGTCCACAGATCCAGCAAACCTGTCCTTGTTCCCTTGGTTGTGGGACCCTGTGACCCGTCCGCCTGTGATCGGATGGCCCTGGGGTCATCAGGCCCAGAGCATGTCCTTTCTGTCTGCCATCACCGCCATGGTTCCCTTGAGCCTGTTCTGGGGAGAAAGCCACGTACCTATTTGGTTCAGTCACAGTTCTTTGAGCCTGTTGTTGGGAGGGGCCCGCTATCTGTCCGGGCAACGGGGCACACGGCATTGCTTGATCACGGCGGCCTAACACCGACGCCCGAAGCATGATCTCAATAGCTGTACCATCTAACAGTGCAGTCTTTCTCGCCAGTTCTTGTTCCAGCCTCTGCGTCTCGTGTGCGGCTTGACTGATCTCCAGCTGTGTCTTCATCAGATCTCGATGAACTGCCTCGTGTCGTTCGAACGCTGCTATAAACGCTCTCTGTTGTCATGCAGGGGTTCTCAACCTTTCTGCTGCCAAGGCACCCCTGTGTTCAATAAAATATTCCAGGGCACCCCTACATACGATAAAGACTTTCCCGGTCCTGTCTTTTTTGCTACAATGATGATACAATGACTCTTTATTTGCCGTGCTGTCGTTGAGATGTTTTGTTGTTTGTTTGTCTTTGTTGCTTGTTGGTGAATCTGCAAATATGAATTGCCCCACGCGGGATCAATAAAGTTGTCTGAATCTGATGGCAAAAGTTTTTTTTTTAAATACAGAAAAGGATCACTAAAGTGCTATATGTTGCAGCTGCACTGTTCTCCATAAAAATAGCATATTTGGATACGTTTGACAATTTCTCAAAAACAGAAAATCATGTATTTTTTTTAAATACAGAAAAGGATCACCAAGTTACCATTTCTCAAAAAATATAAATAAATACAGAAAATAAGCACTTGTTCACTCAGTGGACATTTCTAGCTCAATGCGAGGTCCGCTGCTGCTGGCTAATAATACGGTCAATACGTGGGGAGATCTT
The DNA here is from genome assembly GCF_963971535.1 of Notolepis coatsorum. Lineage (NCBI taxonomy): Eukaryota > Metazoa > Chordata > Actinopteri > Aulopiformes > Paralepididae > Notolepis > Notolepis coatsorum. The sequence continues at coordinate 158,414,950 of NC_140168.1, forward strand.
TGACAAGGCAACACGCATGTCATCCTCAAGGCTCAACTTGGCCCTATATTTTGTTTTCAGAGCTGTCATGGATGAAAAGCCAGCTTCACACAGATATGTGGGGCTGAATGGTATCAACACCTTAACTGCAGCATCATGAGCTACTTGGTACTCAGCACCACACTCTGAAACTAGCTCTCCAGGTGGTATCAGATGAGATTTCAATGAGTTCTTCCAAGAGTTTGGATGGAGATGTGTCAGGAAGCTTTGTCTCAATGTTGTCTGTAAAGTATTTTTTTTATCCAGAGTAACTTGGTGATACTTTTCTGTGTTTTATTAAATAATGATTTTCAGATTTTTAGAAATGGTCAAACTTATCCAAATATGGTATTTTCATGGAAAACAGTGCAGCTGCAACAGATAGCACTTTAGGGATAATTTTCTGTAATCCAAAAAGAATTTGGATTCACTATAAAGTGCCTGTTCACTATAAAATGCCACGTTTTGATATATTGAGCTTTAAACTTTAAGTAAATTTTTTGGAACACGCAACCTAAAACACCTTCCTCTCCCAAACCGTTCCTGCAATTGTTTTATGTTGCATGATGATCATGGATACATTTATGTATTGTATTTTTTATGTTTAAATATCAACATAATCTGTCTGTCCACCCTCAGTACATTTACTATCAATATAATATAGTAGTCTGACTTCATCATCTTTTCAAACGCACACACATAGAGGGAGAATGCCCCCCCCCCCCCCTCCTCCCCAGTCCTCCTTCCAAGTCCCCACTCTGCTGTTCTCTGTCGCTCTGAACAGGGCTTTAGCTTGTGTATGGTAACGGGACATTAATTCCAGTCTTAAACACAACGTGGTCATAAAGGAATGGCAAGGATTGCAAAGCATGTTATATGCATTTGACCCGTTGCGGAATAAAACAGCAGGGATTTGTTTTGGGTCGCAAAAACACTACCCTTGCTGTGTTTCAATGTCCGCGTTCCAGATCCAGACGCTACTACTACTGCTGAGCTGAGAGACGCTACTGCTCACTGCTCAGCCTGCCTGAGATGCATCCTATTGGCTGTGTGCTGTAGCGGATATGAGTCACGACACTACGGATTTTCAAAATAAGAGTATCATAATGACCTTAATGTTGCTAGCTTTCGGAGCCTAGTTATTATAGCTGGAGCTGCGCGTGGGCATAAATGAGACCCGCTATAGGATTTTCAAAATAAGACTGTTGTCATTCTATATTTTTAAAGAACATTGCCAGGCATCTCGCGGAACCCCTGACAGCTCTCCGCGGAACCCCTGTGTGCCGCGGAACCCCTGTTGAGAACCGCTGGTCTATAGGACGACGCCTCTTCCCCCATCTCAGCACTGGCGGTTTGACTTCCCATCGCTGGGCCCCGCCTCTCATCTTGGCTCTGGTGCTAAGGGGGTCCTGGACAGGGGGAGCTTACGGGCCGTGGACACTGCACTTGATACCGACCTTGGTTTTGCCCACGCCCACCTCCTTTGTTCCCCCCTCGAGTGCCTCCCCTTCTGGCTCTATAGCCATTCTCACATTCCCATGAAATATGTCCGATCTCCCCACACTGCCAGCAATCAACCTGCCGACCTTTGTTTCCATTCGCGCCCCCTCTCCTGCCTCCACTTGATCCCTGTGCATGCCAGGGTGTCCCTCTTGGGGTTTGTTGTTGTTCTTGAGGGAGGCACGTCCCCCGCTCTTCCTCCACCTTGGCCCTTGCTGCCTGGCTCCTAGTCAGCGGGCCACTTCTCTCAGTTTGGTACTGATGGTGGGGGTGGGGGAAACCTAGGCACGGGACACAGGTGGGCTGTAGAAACTGTTCATGTATTATCCCATACCTGTTGTCGGTCTCTATTCCCACCGTACGGCCAGCGTAAACTCCCTGGGACTGCTGCAACAACATCGCTCTTCTCAGTTGCTTTCTTTGTCTCTTGGTTAACTGGCAGTCACCTGCAACGGACACTTCAGCGTGGATCGGCTCGGGTAATACAGTTGTCTCTGGGTCGCTCGCAGCAACGACCCCCTGTGGCGGAGTTAAAGACATTATTTCCAGTCCCTCCGTCACACTGGTCTCAGGAGGGGAGTCGGTCACATTCAAATCAATCAGGTTAACGTCACTGTTCAATTCGGTCAATGAAATGACTGCAGAGGTTTTCGGCATTACCCCACCATTGGCCTGACTGTTGGCCATTTTTATATTGTTTCTATCTATTACACTATGGCTCAAATGAACTAGTCTATTTGTCCAGTTTTGGTTACCCTATTTTTGCTCCTAATTGCACCACATCAAAGTTAGTGAATCTGCTCTATATTAATCATTCACACATGCTCTCATACACTCAAATTCCACCGTTTGGAAAGCAAGTTTCTCTGTATTTAAACTATCTTTACAAACTTGAGTTAATATCACTCACACTGTCAGAGTTATTGGTGCAAACAGGAATTGATAACTGCTTCGTGATACTATACCCAGACTTTCAAAGTCAATTTGATCCCCCGTTCGGAGTTCGGAATTGTCAGCACTGCCTTGTCCGCCCCGGAGCAGCTGTGAAGAGAGAAAGAAAAAGCACACACTTAATTATCAGTGGCATTTCCCTTTCACAATCCATCATTTATCTTTAAGCATGGAATGTCGGGCATCTTCTATACTAATATCACTTAAGAGAGCATTTGTGCAATTTTCTTTTGAATTATCAACGACACGGCCTTAATCGTTTTTCGTTGTCTCCATCGGAAAACTGGATCTCCCAATCCCGTTGTCATGCTCCTTCTTCACACAACTCCGGGGAACCCTATATCGCATCAGCCTGTTCCCTTCTGTTGGTCAATCAGAAATTTGTTATTCACAGCCTTTCTAAACATTTGTACTGGATATGGTAATTTAGGTGAATAAAATCACTTTAGCTCTTATTGCGCTGTAAATGACTATGTGTATCTTTAATTCTAACATTTCCTTCTATGTGTAGCTTTATTTATTTCTATCTGAGAAAGCCTAAAAATGTATTCCACTCATATTACATTTTACATACCAGTAATACACCTATCTCACACATAATTCTGCACACAATTACTACACATTCCCCCGTAACACCTAACCACTTAGGTGTTAGACCCACTTCTCACGAGAAAAGAAATTAATATTCAGTGCCTTATGTCACCGAATCCTCGTGCCCTGGGAACAGTGTCGCACAACCTGTTTATTAAACCACAGGTGCAGACACCACCCCCATTTTGAAATCCCTGCAGACCAATGACATCTCACTGGTCAACCTGACTTGTAGCCCACGGTGTCCCCCCCCAGTTTGCAAACCTGGAGCGCGACACCCCAGGCTTCCTACTTCAAGGATATCCAAATTCCGTACCACTCTCAACCACTGCTGCACCCACACAGCACCTCCGACTCAAATTAACCACCGTAACCACCACCACCCAAATATCCACACATAATATAACTCAATGCGCGTAGTGTGGCAGCGAGCTTTGACGAGTTCACGCATAGCGCATCCCCGTTAATGCGCGGTGGCAGACAGCGAGCCACGACGATCTGTCTACCACCCACGCCACGACGTCTAGCAGTCCCCGTACCCCTGTTAAAACGAAAATGCGCGCCGTGTGGCAGCGAGCTTCGACGAGTTGCACACATAGCGCATCCCCGTCAATGCGTGGAGGCAGACAGCGAGCCACGACGTTCTGTCTACCAACACTGCCATCGCAGGTGCAGCCGAGCAGAGTGACCCCTCACACGCAGGTCCAGCTGCATGGAGAGTCCCTAACCTGTCCTCAAAGCATGCTCCGACTTACGACCCACCAACATGAACGCAACACCCAAACTACTGGCACGAAGACCTGGTGAGAGCCAGAGAGTATGGCCCACTGCTGGTTGCTACAACGTCATCGCCCTAACGCCAGCCAATACCACTACCAGCACTAGAAATCCCCAAAAAATAACAATAAAACTGCATTTGGAACCTACAGAGAATAACAATATACAATAAACAAGTCCAAAACTTAACAAACTGCCTTTGAAACCTACAGAGAATAACAATAAACAATAAATCTAACAATACACTGCATTTGAAACCTATAAAGAATAACAATAAACAATATATAAGTCCAAACTAGGAGAGAAAGAGAGAGCGTTTTGGGGGGGGCCGAGGGGGGAAGAGAAAATGGAAGAGAGGTGGAGGAGGTATACCTCTAAGCGAGATTCCTCGTCCATATAACACCTCATTACAATATAGCCTGTGCCACATGACCATGCGGGGAGTGAGGGGGAGGGAGAGAGAGAGAGAGAGAGAGGGGGGGGTATGGAGAGGGAGAGAGAGGGAGGGAGAGAGAGCGAGGGAGAAAGAGGGAGAGGTGGGAGGGAAAGAGGGAGAGGAGGGGTTTAGGGAGATAAGAGAGAAAAGAGAGAGAGAGGGGGAGAAAGAGGGAGATAGAAGGGGGGGGGGTTGTGGAGAGGGAGAGAGAGGGAGGGAGAGAGGGGGGGTTTAGGGAGAGAGAAAAGAGAGAGAGAGAGAGGGAGAAAGAGGGAGAGGGAGAGAGAGAGGGAGGGAGAGAGAGAGAGAGAGAGAGAGAGAGCGAGAGGTGGGGGAGAGAGAAAGGGCGAGTCAGGGAGAGTGAGGGGGAGGGGGGGACCTGGGCCCCACATCCCACAACCAGATTAAGCTATTGCCCCAAATTATCACAGCATAACAATCTAACTCTATTATTAAACTAACCTCTAAATGAAATCGTTCTGTGTGTAGAACCCAAAAACAGTTTCGAATGGAAACTCACCATGTCCTCTGCTGCCCCCTACCGCATTCCTAAATAAACTCCACCTTCCCCTTAACAATGGACGCCCGGCGCCCCTACTCAAGATGGCCGCCTCATCGCGAGATATCCCGAGAGTCTCGTCATGCTATGTCGTTAGCACAGTTAGCTTAGCATATTAGCTTCGTTAGCTTTAGCCCAGCGCAGGCCGCCAGTCCTTCCTCCGCTCCACGCACCCTTATGACGTCACAACCGGCGACCGCCTAGCCGTTAGCGCGGCTAGTTAGCATTAGCTTAGCTTCACCCACGACATCATAATAACATTCCCCAACGGCCCATTGTCCTCTTTCGCCGCGCGGGCCGACACCTCGCAATGTTAACGCAACACCACTTTCCCCACAACAGAACTCTAATCCTCTCAAAACGCCAGTGTAGAGATTTAATCAAAAAATAAAAACATTACATCACACAGGCTCTCTCAAAACACTAGCTTGACCCCGCTGCCTTCACTTCCGCGGTGCTCAGGACGACTTCCGGGTCAAACTCCCATTTCATCCCGGTCCCTTAAAACATTAAACAACTACTTTATCCGCGTCGAATTTGAAAAATTTTAAGTGCTATACACATCCCCGTAATCCCATGATACCACCGATCGACTTCATACACTCGAAACTACGCCGCTTCGTCACTTAGTATTCCCCGGTCGCCCCCCAGGCTAATGTAGCAGCTAACTGCTGTTGTGTTCCAACGGCCCTCGAAAAAACCGGCGTTCTACTATTACATTTCCCCACGGCTGTTTGGTCATTAAAATTTCATAATAATACAACAATAAGCTCTTATGTTTCATCAATCATTCCTAACCATAGCCATCATTCAAACATACATATTATTGCCACTCCTAACCACAAATAAAAACACAAACATCCATTCAGATTTACACACTATTGTTACCAGAACGCGCGTGGCCATTTTAAAAAATTCACATTTTATTTCACTTTATTCAATAACTTCCGCGCGACTATTAAAAACGAGATCAGGTGCAATCGTACACTTTAACTATACTGAATATTTAAGTTTACAACAGTCTTTCAACCGAATTGCTACCAAGTACTATATCAGTCTTTCAACCGAATTGTTATTAAGCACCATTGTTCGCCCTTTATTACAGCGGACGAGTCTCATAATATGTCCTGGTGTGTTCGTATTAAAAAAGATCTTTCCGTGACTATGGGTTCTTGTAATCCACATCTCAATTTATAGACAACCCTTCGTCAACTCAATCTATTTGAAAAATACCCTAATGCGGGCATAATTCTTCATTTAATTCGGTCGATATTTAACGCAGATACCACGTTTCGTCGAATTGACGTCACAGCGCTTATCCCTAAAAAATACTTTACAACCTCGTCTCACCAGCTAGCCCTCGCTCACATTAATCGAGTCGTTTCCTTCCTGTAATCGCATAACGTCTCCCCTATTTATCACTGATCTATTTCGCTCTTAATCATTCTGATTTACATGATCCAAATAATGTTGAATTTGTGTATTAACAATCCCATACCTCGTCGATGGACCAGACTCCACGCTGGTTCCGCTTTGAGTCACGGTTCCAGGCCCAGATCCTGCCCCACCAAACTAGCATAGACACAATCCACTCATCGCCTCGACATGTAAAAAAATAGCCAACCTTATCCGCGCCCCATTCTAGGTCATAATGAAATAGGTGTTCTCACTACCCAAAATGCGCCCAGTTAACTTGCCACTCTAGATATACCGCGTTCACGATTCAATGAACGTTTCAATCTACTGCAGTTCAACGCTTTGATCATGCTGTTAAACAGTCGTTATGCCTCCCCTCCTTCGTATATACATCCTATACGAGGCTTTCAACGTTCTCATATATTTCAATGAGTGGTTTCTATCGATCCTTCATACATTATTTCTATATGAGGCTTTAACTTTGTCAACCCCTTTGTTTGAACTGAGCGACCCATCACTCACCTATTTCTCAGGTTCGAAGCTGTCGCAGCTCCGGTCGTTGTTGGGTTTGAAGAATGAAGAAGGAGAAAAAAAAATAAAAAATCTCATCCGAGTCGCTTCTCGTTCTCCGGTTCACAGCACCAAAATGTAGTACTTTCCTGAGCTAATTGTTCTGATTTAATCAGAACCTAATATCTAATCTGCTCTGCGTTGTGTTTAAAACCTTAACAGCCCTGGAAAGTACTTTTAACAATGACTGGGAGGTCTTTGTTTGACGACCCGCGGCACATCAGGAGAAATGGAGGAGAAGGTAGTTATTTCAAAGGAGTGGTTTATTCAAATCCACAAAATCATACAAAAATGATCTGTTTCAATTTAAATAAAGAACGCTATAGTTGTGATCACGAGACACTATGCCGTCTGCGATCCCAACTAGACTAAGAAAGTAGATTGTTGAATTGTAGTTGTTGAGTTGTCTTTGTTCTCTGGCTGGTGAACAAAGCAAAGTCTGTTCTCCCTCCAAAAATGTTCTTCTTTGTTCAGTCTCCTCTCTGCCGGTCGTCGTCTCCTGTGTGAAGAGGTGGGTGTGGTTTCTTGGTGGTTTCGTTTCAGAGTGTCCTCCCTACATCGTCACCACACCCCCTCTTATATCCAAAAGCCTGGAGTCTCTGAGTGACGTCACCAAAATGACATCATCAGATGTTTTCCTCCAATCCCAGGCCTACTAAGTTTGAATGTGAAATTGTGGGTTGGCTTCACAGCCAACTCTATACTTTCCTTTGTTTTCCAGTCAAAGAACAAACACCGTCCAACAACTTAATACTTGGGTTATTGATCTCACAATATATATATTTGAATTGCCCTTGATTACATAAACACAGAGATATCATAATTGAACACATTCTGTTACCATTAAGCCTAATTTCACCTTAAGTGAAACTAGTCTTATTTTGCAGGGGATTTAAGTCTGTAACAGTCTGCTGACTTTCAGTGAATAGCTAACAGGCCTAATCCTTCTTTTAACTTACATCAATATCTATTTTATACTTTAGCGTTCATTAATAATATGTTCCTCCATGATTTACCAAGCTCCAGCCTAACAGTCTCATATTGATGATAAACATTCTACCTCAGTAAACACACATAAGTTACTACTCAGAACAGTTGCATGTCCTTGTGTCCCCCAGGTCGCGAAGCCGCTGATAACAACTTCATGTGACCTCATCACCTCATTGTGGTAGCTAGGGCTTATCTGAAATCCTTCCTGTCCCACACCCTCAAGGAGCCAGGTGGCTCTTTTGTTCTAGGACTCCCGAAGGGGAAGAAGGAAGCTTGTTCAAACAGTTTCTTTATCTTTTACAACCGGCTGTTTTGAGTGGCCCGGCACACAACCTGTTGGGAGGGTTCTTGCGTTGACTTACCACGGCAGCTGTTTTCTTGATCAAAGCTTAATCTTATGACCTTTTCTATTCGGCAATTAGGTTTAGGATTTATGTTCTATAAAAAACTACTACAGTTACTAATTTAAAAGTGCACTATGCAGTTTCAGATTTGTTGAAATTAGTGTACTAAACTAATTTATTACACACATAATCCTTATGATTGTATCATAAGCATCTTATCAAACCAAAACATCATTTTGAGGCATCAAAATAGTTTTCAATTATTTTCTTTCTCTCTCTGTATAGCTGCATTCTTCAATCAATTTGGTCAACTTTGCCATCAAACTCTCGCCTCGCACTGCTTTGTTTGTAATGTTTTGCTGTGTCCATGTGAGCTTTGAGATCGCCAGCACCTTTATTAGACACATAAACATATGGTCAAGCTTTGCACGCGTTGCACTCCGCTTCCAATTAGTCTCGACCGGGATGATAAATTGGAAATTTTCTCTGCAGTTCATCTGTAATGTACATTTTCGCGTTTGTATTGTGAGGAGCCAGCAATGCTGGTCGGATCTGTCCACTTCCTCATCTGTTGTGTGTGTCTGTGTGAGTGTGCAGTAGCGCTGCCCACAAAGCACTGAAAGCGGGGCTTCTCTTGGTAACGTCACACGCAACAGGTTACCGTTAGGGATGTCCTGATCAAATTGTTTTGCTCCCGATCCGATCCCGATCATGTGATTTTGAGTATCTACCGATACCGATCTTTCCCGATCCGATCAAAAAAATTTAATAAATAAATAAAAATAATATATATATATATATATATATATTTATTTTTTATCCCAATTTCTCACATTACATTCACCCTGAATGTTAATGTTATCCAGGTGAAAAGTTAACTTCATTCAAGCGAGGCATCCTTGACATAAATCATTTGATGTATAATTAAATCAAAGGAAATGCGTTTGGGTCTGAGAGTGTGGCTGGTCAGCCGTTTTGCAGCTGGATACTATTGGTTTGTTTTGGCAAAATTCTTCTGCTCTGTGTGACAATAAATAAATGAATGATGATATGCAATTTAAAACCAAAACTAAGGCCTCAGTATGAGTTTAAGACGTGAACATGGTCATGTTTGTTGAATAAAAAAAGAAATAGTAAAAAAAAAAAAAAAAAAAAAAAAAATTGTGCAACCGATTTCAGATGTGGGCGGGAGCGTTTTGCCATGTGCACGCGCGCACACGGGCGCACCTTAGGGGGAACATTGGTCGTAGGTCGTACATTAAAACAGCATTCGGCCTTGGTAAATAGTCGGTATATGTGCCAGCTAGTTGTTCGTGTGTACGTTGCATAGCAACGCCTTGCAGTGCAGGCAGCCAGCCCAGGAGGGCCTATTTTATTTTGAACATTATCATTTATTAATAATAACTTTATCAATTGAAGTCTTACTTTCATATTGCCATAGCCTATTGGCAAGTGTTTTATAAACGCAATAGCTCACTTCAGGCCGTGGCTTATGGTTATTATATATTTATACAGCTAAGGGGCTGTAGTTCGGCCTGTCGTGAGCTATTGCTTGATTCTCCCACATTAGCTCACCTGTCTTGGGTTCCACTGAAAAGTAGGGCTGACCCTCCAGGATGCTGTAGATGACCCTGGCACTGTTCCCATACGTAGGGTCGTCCGCATCCGTTGCCACTACCGTGACCACTGACGTGCCTGCAGAGGAAGCACAGTTTAAGAAAGCATACATACTCCAGAGTTCAAACAATGAAAGCATTTAAGTTTAAGTTTATTTATTAATTTTTTTTACCCAGGGACAGTGCACATTAATCAACATCTTCAGTTTCCACATCAATGTAAATGTGCCAGAATTAGCTAATGAGCTAGTTTTCATCTGTAGTCCCTGCCTACCATGCATGTCTTTATGGTATGGGATGGAAAGTACCCAGAGGAAACCCACGCAAACACAGGGAGAACATGCAAACTCCACACAGACAGGGCCCCTGCTGGGGTTTGAACCCATGGACCTTCTTGCTGTGAGGCAGCAGTGCTAACCACCGTCATTCCATTAAAGATGCACTACACCCATGAATTAGTTAATTATTAGGAAACCTGATCTGATTCTGTACAAATTGGGAGTCACTTCCCAGATAGCAAAAGGTGTTAATTCAATGTTGATTTATGGTCACAATGCTTGATTTTTGGTTAAGGTCGACGATTGATGGTGAATCACCCATTAACCGCTGAAGCAATTGACTAATGTTGAAAACATATCATTGAATCAATATTGTTTTGTGGTTGCATTTTAATGATTGAAATGCCAATATCTAATAAATGTTGAATCAACGCATGCTGTTCAACGTATGCTGTTTGTCGTCATTACGTTGGACCAATCCGAATTCCCCCCCCCAATTTAAACAGACGTACGTCCCAGCATGCAGCTGAGCACTCTCTCAATGTGAACTGCATTGCAACAGAACAGCACGTCTGGTTCCCCCGGATTTGATTCTACTGAGTGCTTTACAGTAAGTTTTGGCTATATTACTTTTATCTTAACTGTGTTCTGTGAAAAATAACGTTATTGTGAGTGTGACCAGTGGATCTTGACGGCGTTGTGCATGTGCTTATGCTGCAGTTTGGTAGGTAAATATATATATACGTCAACTAAGATAAATATTCATGAATATTCGTTAGCGTGTGCTTAATATAACTCTGGAGAGTGTGCAAGTGGAATCGTACGGTTGTTTAAGTTATTTCGATGTAAATATTCTAGCGCCAAACGAATAGCAATTGCGTGGTCCAATTGCGTGCGTTGGTACTGAATGACGTTGTGCGACTCAGCCAATCAAAAGCATGCTTATTGGGTGAACAGGAAGTAGTCAAGGAAGCACGCACTAGCTGGCTAGCTAGTAAACACGTGGATCCGTAAATGCAACGTTGCCTACCAGACAACGGGACCGCGTGTTTCTTTTTGTATGGCTGTTCAAACTAATTTTACAGTTCTGCTAGCTACATGCAGTATTTAGCGAGCTGGGTTAGCCGGTTAGTTGGCTTTGAATCCCGGCTGCGGCTAGGTAGCCAGCTAGCTAAATGCACCGCGACGGTGATGTCACCAAACAAAATGGCGGCGCCCATGTTGATAAAGCGCTTCACATAACAAATCGTTTTTTCTTAGAAACTGCTTATTTTTATAACGTGATTTTTTTCTGTGGCTTATCTAAATACTAATTTGATGCTATGACTATGTTTATATCGCTATATGCTTCATCTCCCCTTGCACTCTTTCTAAGTTGGTTAAGGTTAGAGTTTGTCTTAGAGCATGGCGATAGAACGCCAGGTAGTTTGCAGGCTGTTTGGCGTGCCACTGGTCCTGCTAATGTTGAATGAATGAATGAAAACTTTATTTAACAGATTGCAGAAGGGGTACAATACAATATGGCTCAATACACACAATTGTTAAGGGGATGCAGACCAGAGAAAGACGTTTTTGTCTCGTTTACATCAGGGTCCCCCATTTTCAATTCATAGTGACATTTATGACATACACATGATGACATTTATGGCATAGGGAGGGACATGCATGACATACAGATAGTATATAGTTAGACGTTTGGTTATATGCACGGTATTTTCTAATGAACAATATAACAATAATATAATAATGGACTCTCTTGATATTGATCAAAATGTAGAATTATGCAAGCGTTTCACCCTGCACATTGCAATGCAGCACATTAATGTCGACCCTCCCCCCTTTTTTCTTTCTTTTTCCAGAATCACATACCAGTTTCAAGAAGCCGCACGTTGCAGCAATTGAAGCAAAGACTTAATTGTTCTAGCCAAGTAAATACCACAATTTATGTACCATTACATTGACTATATAGTTAGACGTTTGGTTATATACATGGTATTTTCTAATGAACAATATAACAATAATATAATAATGGACTCTCTTGATATTGATCAAAATGTAGAATTATGCAAGCGTTTCACCCTGCACATTGCAATGCAGCACATTAATGTCGACCCTCCCCCCTTTTTTCTTTCTTTTTCCAGAATCACGTACCAGTTTCAAGAAGCCGCACGTTGCAGCAATTGAAGCAAAGACCTGTTCTAGCCAAGTAAATAGCACAATGTATGTACCATTACATTGACTACAGCACCTCATCACTATGTCATCTTATTCTCGGGCAAAAAGACGTAGAGTCAACAAATTAGTGAGAGAGACAGAGCAGGCTATCCTCACTGATTATAAGTTAATTGTTGCTGCTAATTCAAGGACAAACCATCACTCTTTAGAGAACACAGATCCTGTCACAGCCTATACTTCAAGTTCAAGTTTCAAGTTTCTTTAATAGTTGTCATACAGAAGTACAGAATACTTTCATACAAAATGCTTCTTACTGTTACGCTCCAGAGACTGTGCTAGACAAGATAGTATCAAATAACATAGTATAGCATGTAATTTTAGAAGAAGAAAATGAGGTCACAGTGTTCGGTATAGACATATGTACAATGTTCTGAGTTACCATATAATATACAATACTATGCAGTGTACTAATGTACAGTACTATATAGTGCAAAGCAGAAATGGGATGAGGTACAATTTAGGTACAATTTACAGTAAGGTGTACGAGTTGTAGTGCAATCCTTCATCAGTAAATATAAAGTGTGGGGAGTGGGTGCTACAGTGTGTTTGTTTAAAGTGGGTGTGTGCTATATAGTGTGTGGAGTGGGTGCTACAGTGTGTTTGTTTAAAGTGAGTGTGTGTGTGTGGATGTGTGTGCTATGTGCGTTTGGTGGTTGTTGTTGTGTAGTGTTCATTCATTGTTCGTTTAGCAGCCTGATGGCCTGGGGATAGAAGCTTCTTCTGAGTCTTTCTGTGCTCGCCTTGAGACTCCGGTATCGCTTGCCTGACCGCAGCAGTTCAAAGAGGCAGTTGTTCGGGTGACTGGAGTCTTTAATGATTCTCTTCGCCTTGCCCTTGCAACGCTTGTTGTAAATGTTCTGGAGGGTGGGGAGCCCCCCTCCAATTGTGGACTGAGTGCCTGCTCGATTTACCAAAGACAGACTTGCCACTAGATTTAACAACTAGATCAGACTTGCCACTAGATTTATCAACTTCAGACTTGCCACTAAACAGACCACTAACTATCAGTGATCAAAGTGAAAATATTGACTCACCAGGTGAGTCAAATGCACATTTTGAAAGTATAGCTGGGGATGACGAAATTGAACCTGAACATGTCTTTGACAGTGATGAGCATAATGAAAATTTCCTCATGACAAGTTTAAAATATTGGGCAACATCCTATTCAGTCTCTCTGGTTGCACTATCATCTTTGCTGTCCTTTTTGAAGATGTTTCACCCCACCCTTCCTAAAGATGGAAGAACATTGCTAGGAACACAAAAACATGTGCCTACCACTAAGATTGAAGGGGGAGAATACTATCATTTTGGTTTAGTCAAAGGGGTGCTTTCACGGTTGGCATGTTTGATTTTACCGGCAACTCTGACAACTCTTAATTTACAGTTTAATATAGATGGTTTACCTTTATTCAAAAGTTCTAAACTTCAGTTTTGGCCCATACTTGGAAGTCTCAAATGTGACTACACAAAGTCCCCATTTGTTGTTGGCATTTTCTGTGGTCTAAGCAAGCCAAAGAGTGTTTTTGAGTACCTAGAGCAGTTTGTCAAAGATCTTCAGAATGTACTGTCTAATGGCATTATTTATAATGACAAGCAATTTGATGTACAGATTTCTTCTTTCATTTGTGATGCCCCGGCTAGAGCTTATATTAAGCAGACCAAGGCATTTAATGGCTATTCTGGTTGTGACAAGTGTTTTCAGGAGGGTGTATGGAGAAATAAAATGACATATCCTGAAACAAAAGTCAGACTTAGGACAGACTCCAGTTTCTCAGACATGGTTGATGAGGCACATCACAATGGGACGAGCCCTTTAACAGGTTTAGTTAAGATGGTTTCTATGTTTCCAACTGATTACATGCATCTCTGTTGTCTCGGAGTTACAAGAAAACTGCTTAATATATGGTTAAAGGGGAAGAATTTGGCAACAAGGGTCCCTTCCAAAACTGTACAAGCCATTTCAGGTAAACTGCTAAAGCTACGTCCCTACATGCCTTGTGAATTTAACCGTAAACCAAGGGAACTGTCAGAGTTAGATCGCTGGAAAGCTACTGAGTTGCGATCCTTCATGTTGTATTGGGGTCCTGTTGTTTTGAAGGATTCCCTCCCCAGTGAGCTGTATGACAACTTCATGTTGTTTTCTGTTGGAATGTACTTGTTGCTGTCCCCTAGTATTTCTGAGGAAATGTTGGCCTTTGCGCACAAGTTGATGGTTTCTTTTGTTGAACACTTTGGGACAGTGTATGGAAGAGGTGAAATTGTGTACAATGTACACCAGCTTATTCATTTGGCTGAGGAATACAGGAAGTTTGGCACTCTAGATAATATCTCAGGATTCCCTTTTGAGAACTATCTTGGACAAATTAAGCATCTTCTACGCAAGCCACATCAGCCTCTACAACAGGTAGTGAAAAGGTTGTCTGAAATTCCACATGTTGGATCCCCATGTCCCACAGATGATCCAATTTTGCGTAATATTCACACTGATGGGCCTGTCCCCCCACAGTTTACTTCTTCACAACAGTACAGGAAGGTCTCCACTCATCGGTTTACTTTGTCCACAAAGAAAGGAGACAATTGTATTGAGGTTGGAGATGGATTTGCATTAGTAGAGAATATTCTTAAATCAGAGGAAGAGGTATATATAATTTACAGAAAGTACAGACACAAACAGCCATACTACATGTATCCCTGTGAATCATCATACATTGGTACATACAAGGTCAGTGGCTTGCAAGAAGATATAGGGATAGGTAAACTTCGCTATATCAAGCGCAAATGTCTTCTCTCTCCAGACGGAGATGGTGCCATTGCAATACCACTACTTCATTTAACAGCATAACCATACTGCCCTACAAAGCTAAAGTGCAGTAACTATATTGACACACTGACTCTAACGTCGGATTTCGGGGCATAACTTACCTCATTAATAAATACACAATTAGTACAATATTACATGTACACAGATAACATGTTTGGCTGGCCAATTGAAACGCTTAAAGGAAAACTCCAACATTTTGTGAAATTAGCTTATTTAACATCTTCCCTGGAGTTGGACAAGAAGATGCATACCTTTTTCGTTTGGGAGTTGTATTTGGAGTATATTTCCTGACTGTAGTGAACTAGGTTAGATGTCTGCCCCACTTCCAGTGATGAAGTTAAGCTAGGCTAACTGTCCAGGCGTTCCCTAAGCCCAATGCATGCAGAGAGACGAAAAAGGTATGTATCTTCTTATAACTCCAGGGAAGATGTCAAATAAGCTAATTTCACAAAATGTTGGAGTTTTCCTTTAAATGCTTCAAAAATGCAATGTGTGCGGACTAATTAGGAGGCGGCTGTTACAAAGGGTCAGATTAAACCGAATATATATATTTATTACTTGAGATATATTGTATAGTATTTGTATATCGTCTGATATCCCTTGTATATTCTTTGTACATATACACGGAATATCCCTTTACCTAGTACAGGCCAGACCATAATATTCGTTCTCCTATTGGACAGCGACCCCCCTAGGCGCCACGGCCATACCCCCAATGTCTAGTTCAAAGTCACCGCTAAGACGTATAAATACGTTGCAGGTGGATACAGCAGTTAGTTACCACAATAAGTTGAAGCCTTCACCACGATACAACGTGCTGTGAAGTGTGCCCGTTTTGCCCCAAAATAGAGCCTTGAGACCGCGTGCAAATTGATAGCTGAAGTGTCAGAGTTTAAAGCTGTATCGTCGAGTTCGACCTATTCTATTATTAAGTATTAGTCTATTATGTATAGTGTATCGTGCGGCTACCGTTCTACAGTGACCAGCATTACCAACGTTTCCTCGTACCAGCTAGTGTGCTTATCCAGGCTGGGCTGCTTACCCTGGCGCTTTCACCCGAGGAGCCCTAGACGAGAACCGTGTGGATATGTACACTGGATAACCTACACCGACAACTACAGACAGAAATAAGGCTGGTACTATAGATTATTCACCTTACGTATAAATACGTTGCAGGTGGATACAGCAGTTAGTTACCCCAATAAGTTGAAGCCTTCACCACGATACAACGTGCTGTGAAGTGTGCCCGTTTTGCCCCAAAATAGAGCCTTGAGACCGCGTGCAAATTGATAGCTGAAGTGTCAGAGTTTAAAGCTGTATCGTCGAGTTCGACCTATTCTATTATTAAGTATTAGTCTATTATGTATAGTGTATCGTGCGGCTACCGTTCTACAGTGACCAGCATTACCAACGTTTCCTCGTACCAGCTAGTGTGCTTATCCAGGCTGGGCTGCTTACCCTGGCGCTTTCACCCGAGGAGCCCTAGACGAGAACCGTGTGGATATGTACACTGGATAACCTACACCGACGACTACAGACAGAAATAAGGCTGGTACTATAGATTATTCACCTTACGTATAAATACGTTGCAGGTGGATACAGCAGTTAGTTACCCCAATAAGTTGAAGCCTTCACCACGATACAACGTGCTGTGAAGTGTGCCCGTTTTGCCCCAAAATAGAGCCTTGAGACCGCGTGCAAATTGATAGCTGAAGTGTCAGAGTTTAAAGCTGTATCGTCGAGTTCGACCTATTCTATTATTAAGTATTAGTCTATTATGTATAGTGTATCGTGCGGCTACCGTTCTACAGTGACCAGCATTACCAACGTTTCCTCGTACCAGCTAGTGTGCTTATCCAGGCTGGGCTGCTTACCCTGGCGCTTTCACCCGAGGAGCCCTAGACGAGAACCGTGTGGATATGTACACTGGATAACCTACACCGACGACTACAGACAGAAATAAGGCTGGATTATATTAGTTTAGGACGGTATGGGAATGGCTTGTAAGGAGAGATCATTATGAGTACCGTAAATTCTCATTTCAGCCCTTTGAAGATGAATGGTGAGGTGGTGCTGTGGTCAGTTGTACAGTTCCCAAATGGTGGGACAGCAGTAGTTCTAGAGAGCTGGTTTAATGCTAAAGACCAGACTGTGTTATGGCCCCCTAAACACATAAAGCTCACAAAAGCCCTTCGAGATGGACTGCAACCAGATGATAAATGGATCACCTATAAGGATGTACGTGAGCTTACTACGTGTGGTGAGTATTTCGTGCAACACATACACAAAAAGTGAGGACGCAAATTGTGACGATGCACATATGATAAGAGGTACATATATTTTTTCGTTAAACACTGGACTGCAGATATGTTAATTGTCATTTTCTCTCTGCTCTTTCCAGAGACCCATGATGAGGCCAAAAAACGAGAGACCAAGTACACCTCAACTATGTGTCCAACCTCTGAAATTGAATCTGAGGACGAAGGAGATCTCCGCCAGAAAAGAAGATCCAGGTACAGTGTTCACTTTGTTAAAGGGACAACTCTCCCTAGGGTGTTGTAAATAATGGCACTGCTGTTGTAGTTGCAAGTAGTGCTAAAAGGATAACACACAGTGGCCTGAGGGCCTATGTATTCAGACTTTAGCCTTGACTAATAAACGTAGTATCATAACTACATTTATTTATATGTGTGTATATATATACTTTTTTTTAGGCCAAATCAGCAGTATGTGCACTCGGACTCTGACTCGAGTGGCGACGCCAAAAGAAAACGTTTTGCCAAAGCACCTGATGTGGGTTTCCCAGGTATTGATGCAATGCATTTATTTTATATAGGCACTTTGGAAATGATCACTGCTACAGTTAATAATAATAATAATAATAATAATAATAATAATAATAATAATAATAATAATAATAATAATAATAATAATAATAATAATAATAATAATAATAATAATAATAATAATAATAAACAGTTAAACAAATTAGTCTGACCATGTACCGACAAATTGAGCATTTTAATTTGATTGGACTTCTGCATTTCTTGCAGTTATTCTATAGTTGGCCCAAAATATATACATTGTGAATAACATGCCAACTAAAATATGTTGTAGGACAGACTCCAAAATCGAGCCGGTCTCGTAAGGCGCTAAGATCCGGCAACCCTCCAGTTGTTGGCCAAGAGCCTACAATGAATGGTATGTTGCTATGAATGTTAAAATGCCAACTAGATGACTGTTTAAACATGATTTGTAGCATCTTCAATTCTCACCCTGGCTTACCTTTTTTAGATTCTTTGGATGGTGGCATGATCTACAGCTATTTAGATTCGTTGCAGACTCCTGATCCAAATAACAGTAAGTGAACCCATATCTGTGTTCTTGTGAGGAGCTTGCTGGCAGGTCGCTGGCATCATGCATGCAACAGAATACATGTTTACAATGTGCATGCCAGCCCACTACAAAAATTCAAAGCCTTCACAACTTGCAAGCAATGTCACAATAAAAATGTGTAGTTGTACATAATGCTTTTATATTGAGCACAATTTCCACCATGTTTGAGTCGCAACTTATTTTACATTTCCCCTTTGTAGATCTGGTTACTAGCAACTACCGGCAATCGCTAACTCAACATAATGGTGAGTTATCAAGCAATCTCATAACATAATATTCTGGCATGTTTAAAATATCTGTATTGTCTCGCATTGTCTTTGATATTTTTATTAAAGTAGTATTTGGCAGTGCACGTGAAATCAGCTGAATGGAAATCAAACATTTTCTCACATGGGGGATTACAATAGCGTCATTTGCTAATAACTTTGTGTATTTCCTACTGTGTTTCAGCCGAGATGCCAGGATTTGATATTGTACAGTATCACCAGCAGCAGCAGGCCTCACATGTCCAGCAGCTGCAAGATCGACAAAGTGCAAGTAGTGGTATGATACTGTACTCTTTCAGTAACAGTGTTTTGAGAGACGGGGATACAACTCCTTACACCCCTTCCTGACATAGAGCGACGCGAGCGAGCGAGAAAAAGTGATTAAAATGTATTCGTTTCAATCAGACTATCCTGACCTGCCGCGAGCGACAGTGAACTGAGCAGCGATGTCGTTCACCCCTCAAATATTCGCTCGCTGTGTCTCTAGTTGAGCGATTACGCGGCCGAGTCCCGCCCCTAAACACTTTTTATTGGTCGAGAATCCAGGTAACACACACTCGGACACGCGCTGCGTCATATCAGGACAGTGTCGTGTGCGATTTCGTCTCCAGTTCGCTCGCTTGCTGCCTGTCAGGAACCGGTGTTAGTGATTATGACATGTATGTTAATTTGACTGACAAGTCAGATTTTGTATTTTTAAATATAATGATTTGTTTCTACAGGGATGTCGGGATGCAGCTCGGGGCAATACTACAGTCCCCCTGGTCTCTCACAAAATGGTATGCCATTTTAGAGGGAACTACCACCAGTTTGATCCAATGCAGTCAAACTATAGTGAAATATATAACTATGATTTTGTTTCTACAGCGATGTCAGGACACAGCTCAGGGCAATCTGGTGTTTCACAGCGTAGACAGATGGCCGGCGATGGCGGGCAGCTTATGAAAGGCAAGTCTATTGGACATGGTGTAATTCCTCGTGTGATTTGCTGCTTATTTTTATTTCTCACTTAATGATTTTAACTCTTCTTCTGAAGACCTTACCATCCAGAAGAATAATTCAATGCTTGCTGAATTACTTGTCGTGGTGAAGGATCTATCGAGAGATGTGCAGTTCATCAAGACCGAGTTGGCTGAGGGCAACATATCTGGTGGGACCAGGGGACACGGGGTGGCCACCACAACCACTATGCTCCCCTTCCAGCTGCCAATCGCCAGTGAACAAGACTTCAATGAGGCAGAATCATTACTGATGGAGCAATCAGTCCGTCAAAAGATGGTAATTTATTGAACTGCATTCATTTATCAAATGTAGATCGTTTCAGTGTGGTCTTGTTCAGGGGAAAAATGTGTTTAGCACTTTCTAGTTCAAAACGTGTTAGAGCTTGTATATCTGCTATTTATGAAACGTTTTGAAATTGTTCAAATATACCGTTTACATATGGACAGGAGGGTTAATGTGGTTAAACCTAATGACTGGCATGGGCTGGAATATCAGTGCATGCATAAAGTGTGTGTATAAACAAGTTGGTTGCTCTGTGTTCATAAAATAAACGTTATGCTGTTTCTAACGCAGGGCCTTCATTTTCTTCTCTCTGATTTAGATTTCTCGCCTGGCTTTGGTAGGAGGCACCAATTCAGAGAACCTGATCAGACTGATGTTGAAAACTGCTATGACCAACGCCCTGGCCAGTGGGTTCAACTGGGCTGGAAAGAAAGACAAGCGTTGTTCAGAAAGCAAGAAGCCATTCAAGCACACCACACTACAAGCCTGCATGTTTGATGAGCTTCCTCCCCTGCAAACTACTTCATAGGTTAAGTTTAGGTAGTGAGGTGGTGATGCTGGTGATGCTGGTGATTCAGAATATAATTATGCTGTTGCAAAGACTTAAAAAAAAAGTGTTATGTTGGAATAAAGTGATGAAAGTGCAACCTATAAGAAATGGACAACGTAATTGGTGAGCTTTAGAGGTGCATGGATACACATTGTATTGCCTAGATGGTGTCAGGCTAGGCGATTGCTTAATTCTCTTTCCTGTCCAGTCTAACTGGATGCTGACTGTAGCTTGTTACTGTAGACCTACAGAGTGAGTAATTGAGTGATTAAAAAAAATCGCACTCGTGTGAAGTGAGGGGTGCTCTTATCATCGTACATCATCTCACCCACCTCTCTTCCTCACTTTTTTATTTTTGTGTCTATCAGCTGCTGCTCGACAGTTTGACCCCAAGCTGACCGACCAGGACTACAGCAAAACTGTCAAGAAGTGGCTTCGTTATGCGCCAGACCGGGAGGGAGGCATCTCAAGGAACCGAAGTGACCCAAACTTAAGTCAAGCGAACCAGAGTCAAACTTAGGGTACCCCAGCACAGCACACACTGTTTCCCTGGTTCATACAGTACAAGGAATTACCCTCATGGACACTGTTCTTCCATGGACGGCATCTACTTGAATGACTTATGCTGCTTCAGCCTGTTCTTGGAACCGAAGTGACCCAAACTTAATTGTCAAGCGAACCAGAGTCAAACTTGGGGTACCCCAGCACACTGTTTCCCTGGTTCATACAGTACAAGGAATTACCCTCATGGACACTGTTCTTCCATGGACGGCATCTACTTGAATGACTTATGCTGCTTCAGCCTGTTCTTGCAGTGTTTATTTTTTAAATTTTTTATTTTAACCTTTATAGGGTAGGTTCGCTGAGCACGGATGCTCTTTTTCAGCTACGCCCTGCTTCACATTCACATAGTTCCATTCACACCTGGGAGCTGCCCAGGCCTAACAAAATTAATAGTTGGTTTCAGGTTGCCGACCGACCCTGCCGATTTAGGTGCGACCCAATATATTTTATGAGTTTTTAGAATTTTTTTTTAATAAAGTTTCATAGAAATCTTAGTCAAACATTTAGTATTATGGATATTAAACATGCTGGCAGAGTACATGCATCCATGTTGTTGTGAACATTTTAATTAAATAAAGAAATTCCCTATCCATAGTCGCCGTGGGAAAGAATAAAATAAAAAAATAAAATAAAATAAATTCCCTACCTACCCATGGCCAAACTGACAACCAACCTGAAACCAACTATTAATTTTGTTAGGCCCCAGTACAACCACAGTCTGACACTGTTGGCCACTGAGCAACTCCACTGGAGCAGTTGGGGGTTTAGTGCCTTGCTCAAGGGCACTTCAGAGGTTGGTGTTAAGGGTATGGGAGAGAGTTATATGGGAGAGAGTTATAGAAACATTAGGGGTGTAACGGTACACAAAATCCACGGTTCGGTACGTACCTCGGTTTTGAAGACACGGTTCGGTATTATTTTCGGTACAGTGGGGGGGGGGGGGGGGGGGGGGGGGGAATAAAAAAAATTGCTTTTCATTTATCTATTTATTTAACTGTATTAAACAATATAAAACGAATTGGCCATAATTGACTGAGCAAACTAATGCTTACTGCTGTAACCTACTAATAACACTTAAGTAAATCTGAAGATTATTATATAGCAGATGCCTTGGAGGATAAGTCGTGGACAACTGTAGATCATCTAAGCTCCACTGTGTTTAAATTCAAATCCTATGCCATTGTTATTTAACCCTTGTGTCTGAAAACTAAAGTATTATACTCTTATTAGGGGACTAAATTGAAAAACTCCATAAAAAGATTATGTTGAAATAATTTCCCACTTTCTTTTCCATAAATATTGTATTCAACTTCAGCCCTGATCATAACCATTTTTTATATTATTTTTGTAATGAAATACTCCCACTTTTCTGAAAAGAGTTGTTAAATATGACAAAAAAAAGAATATGTGGTGGTTATGATCGGGCTGAAGTGGAATAAACAATTTATGAAGAGTAAAAAAAAAAATACAAGATAATTAAAAGATTATGCCACATATTATGTTGGCTACAAACATAATCACTGCAAAGTTATCAAACAAATACGAATCTGATCAGACACAAGGGTTAAGTTGTTGTTCCCTTTCTAATTTCCTCAAACATCTAGTCTAGTTAATGTGATCAATATTATTTGACAATTGATGCTTTTTGTTGGACATTTCAGTCAGTAGTGAGCTCATACTTTGAGCTCATAAATTTATAGTTAAAATGATTGAGACAACGCAATCTTGTCTTCGTTGTGCATGAATGCGTGTGCTCACCACACACAATATGTGTGTCACTATTCTGGCAGTGGCTATATATGTATTGTTAATGAAAGCCTGTTATAAGGTCTGTTATTTTTTTTTGTGTAAAAGGTATGGTCACTGGAAGTATGATACCCTAGAAAAAAATAAATGTTCATATTAAAGCCATGTTGTCATTTTTGTTCACACATTTTTGGAAATATGGTCATATAAGAATTGTATTATTATTTATTTAACAATAGTGTGTTTAACAGCAGGAAAAAAACATGTAATGTTATGATGTATACATATCAGCAGCAATATTTTAATGTAAAATGTACATTAATCAGTATTGATTCCTTAACTTTACAAGTTACAAGTAGATGTACAAGTTACAAATGTACAAGTAGAGTACCATTTAGATTATGGTTGAATAAACATTGATGTCTAACATTGATTCAATATAAAATCAACTAAAATGTGCATGTAGATTACCATTTAGATGATGGTTGAATCAACATTGATATAGTATCAGCTATGGTTGACACCTAACGTTGATTCAACGTGTAAGTCATAGACAACGATCTATATAATTTAGATGTCAGGCTTCAACATAGATTCAATATTTCTGCTGAACCCTATTTCAACGTTGATTCACTCATTTTTTGCTATCTGGGTTCAGTTGTTACAGCCACAGCCAGCGATGAAGATTCTTGCTGGAGCTCTCATACAGTGTCACTATGACTATGCGTGTGGCTCCTGGTACAACAGTGCCCCCAAAAGTCAGAAAATAAAACTACAGACATCACAAAACAAGCTAATCAGGGTAATACTAAAGCTACCTGCCCGAACCCACCTTGACCCATCTCACTTTGAGATCATGAGATGGCTTAAGGTGGAAGACAGAGTAAACCAGATAGGGATGTGCCTAGTTCACAGAATAGTGCACGGGGTAGTGCCAGTGTACTTTAACAACTACTTCAACCGAATCAGAGACACCCATGCATACCAAACTAGGCGCAGTTCAACTGACTTTGTGCCAGTCAGATTCAGGAGCTGTATGGGGAAGGAGTCTTTTCTGTATTCAGCAGCTATCTATTGGAATAGTCTGCCCAGTGAACTGAAAATCATAGACAATGCCGTTAGATTCAAGTCCAGCCTGAAGACATGGCTCAAAAGGGACTATACTTGACCTAGACACTTAGCTTAAGGCACCCTTGCATGTTGTATGTATATAAATGTTAAATGGTATATGTGATGTGTTGTGATGTCACGTTTTGTATGATGCATGTATTAAGCATCACACTCCCCCACCCCCCTACAAGGACCACAATGGAAATAAGCTCTGAGCTTTTTTGTGTTTCATCCTTGGCAGTATATCCTGACTGTGCTCTTCTGTCACATGTTTATTTTTATATTGTCAAATAAAGTCATTCATTCATTCATTCATTCATTCATTCATTCATTCATTCATTCATTCATTCATTCATTCATTCATTCATTCATTCATTCATTCATTCAGCCAGGGCTTTTCTCTCCCCTGTCTGTCAGCAGGTTCCCAGGTCCATACATGGTCCCTTTCCTGTTCTCATCTCACCATCATCCTACTCACCTGTGCCTATCTACACACCTGTCGGCTATCACCCCATCACCAAACCAGGATAAGAGGTTTGCACCCCTGCCACGCCTGGTCGGAGTGTTGTTTACGCCTGCCGTGGTATAAGGACTCTCGTCTAGACCGTAGTACTCCTAGTGTATGTTTGTGTGCTCAGTGAACTTGATACATAATAACCCTTGTTCTCCGATGTCCAGGACCTCACCCCCCCGGCCTACACCTCAACCATGGATTCCACCAGCCTGCACCCCCTGGTCCTCACCTACCCACGCCATCAGCCTGTCTCTCCTCCACTCCTTGTTCCCCGTCTCCAGCCCCTCTCCCGACCCTTGGACCCCTCTCCCCCTCCTGCTTAATTAAACATTCTAAACCGCTCTATTCTCCTGTGCCTGTGTTCAGCTCCTGGGTTCTAGAAAGACCCCCCCCCCCCCCCATCAGTACAGTGTCACCGTCCTTTGGGTCAGTTTTACCATGGTGCCAGTCATCATTTTGTATCACCATGGTACCACTTTTGCACTTAGAAAATACCATGGTGTAAGGGATAATACACAATGAGGTGTGCGGTTAGGCAAAAGGTGTGCGGTTAGTTAGGCAAAAGGTGTGCCGTTAGGCAAAAGGTGTGCGGTTAGGCAAAAGGTGTGTGGTTAGGCAAATGGTGTGTGGTTAGGCAAAATGAGTGCGATTCGCTGAGGCAAACATTTCTCCATTGACTTCCATAGTAAAATTGGACATCTGTTACTTTTACTTACAGTATGGTGACAGGATGGTGATTGATGTTTTCTTCGACAACATACAGAAGTCGACATATCCTATACCGTGTTTGAGTGTTCTGATGGAGAGTCCACTGTAAGAACAAACTGTACACACACACCGCCGCCAAACTGTGTGCAATATAATTCAAATGTATTGAGGGGCATTGATCAGAATCAGAATCATAAAGGTCTTTATTGCCAAGTAGTTTTCACATACAAGGAATTTGCTTTCGTTTTCGGTGCGACATTAACGGACAGACAATAATGGACAGATAATCAAATAAAAGGTGGAATAAAATAAAATGGAATATGAACTAAATTAAGATAGAAGCACAATAGAATAGAATAGAATTATGAAATAAAAATAGGCCAGGGCTGTACAACTGATCTCTGCTTTGTTAGCAGGAAAGATTAAATAATTTCACGAATGACCACTTGTGTGTTCAGGCAGACTGCATGTTAAAGGATTTATTTCAGTTCATGTTCATTTCTCCTTTTGGTCCTGAAATAGGGGAACTATGTATGAAAAGGGCTACAATTACGATTCAACCAGAATGGATGTCCAAATCCAATGTGCTGGATTACAGAGCCAACAAAACAAGATTCACTGTACTCAGACTTACAGACTTCACTGTATATAATGTTATATAACATATACTGGGAATTTGGGGTATATTGGGTCTTATCTATTATAATGTAAATTGGGTTAATGGGTGGCAATTAACATCGTCTGACATTTCTAAAAGTGAGTCACCAGGAGAATACTGTATATCCTTCCCTGTACTAGATAGAATAGAAATACTTTATTTATCCAGAGGGAAATTCAGCACTACAGATCGCTCCCAGTGAACAGTAAACATTTAGGTAGTCAAAAACAAAAGTCACGAATAAGATTAAGAATAAAATACGGTCCGGGATATAGATTTGTTATGTATATACATTCTAAAATATAAAATATACAGTCAAAATATACGGAAATATACAGTAAGTGTACAGTAAAAGGTGTAAAATTGTACAGTGTCGATTTAAAAGTAAAGTAAAAGTCCAGGAAGATTTGATAGTACTGTCACCCTGTGTCCAGTGATGCAGTGAGGCACAGTGATGCGTTATATAGTCTGATGGCTGTCGGAATGAAGGACTTCCTGTGCCGTTCAGTGTTACATCTTGGGAGTCTTAGCTGAATATTACTGTACTACATTATATATTTCTGTTGGCCTGTAATTTTTGGACCAGAAATTACAGTAAATCTTCAGACCACAGGCCACTGGCAGATGTCAAGCAGCCTTCATCATCAGCACCCTGTTCGTTCCCGTGGAAACTCCCCTAATGAATGCACTCTTGATAGATCTGCCTTGATTCGCCGTTCAATGATTTCATAGCCTGCCGCAGTTTCTACAGCACCCTTGATTGCGGTAAAATGTCCCCTCTGACACAAACTTTAAAAGTATGAGTGTCTTAAAATTTTATGAAAAGCATAAATATGGTGTCTTACCACTAGGATGAAAATCATGAAGGTTATGTGGTGTTAGGGTCTCCAGCGACCCGTTTCAAGGTTATTATGTAATAACTACCATGTAGTTGATTTTATTAGAACAAGGCTTTATGATATCCTCCACAACACATAAGCACAGCAAACTTTCACCATTTTGAAAATCTGAAGGTATCTGCAGAAAAAAAAAGTACGACTGTGGTGTTAGGGTCATTCTTGACCCGGCAAGGTAAAACTATACTATAAAAATACTAAATATAAATAAATAAAATAATAATAAATATACTAAACTTTTTTTCAGAAGTTATATTATTATTATTTTTTTTTTATTATTGGTCTTTTTCCCCCTCCATTTTCCTCCGATTTTCTCCCATCCCAATGTTAGTCGTATGCCAATTCCCAGTCCCTTCCTGGTCGCTGCGCTTTACCCCCCACAGTCAGATCATTTGGGAGAGTGGAGGCTACCACGTGCTTCCTCCGACACACGTCCAGCCAATCACCGCTTCTTTTCACCTGGCAGCGCGGATTCTCATTGAGAGGGCGTAGCGTGTGGGAGGACCACACTATCCCCCTCACGTCCAATCCGCGCTTAGCAGGCGCCCCGACCGAACTGTAGGAGTCGCTGTTTACAACGACCCGGACCCACCCCGCCAGCTTCTCCCACCCTCTGATACAGCCACTTGTATCAGTGCAGACGGCCAGCCAAGCTGGTGACAACCCCGGAGCTGTGAGCTGGATTCGAACAGGCGAACCAAGCTCACAGCTCCGGGGCTGGTGACGAACGCAATCTCCGCTCGACCACCTAACCGCCCCTCAGAAGTTATATTCTAATATTGTTCTATTATAGTCAGAAAACATTATTATCTATGGGTTTCACATTTAGTATATTATGATTGAACAACCTCATTTTCATCTTAAAAATAAGGGACATGATGTGTCTCGGGGGCCATAAAATCAAATTACAATGGGATTATATGGTTATGAATGCATATAATGTTAGTTAGGATGTAGTATTAACTATATTGAGTGATACTCCTTTCTTTTTAGTGGTCAGGACTGAGTTAGACCCCGGGTCAACATTGACCCACTAACAACGGTCAGTGGTGCCAATTCCTAACACAACATGAGGGTTAAAATGACATGCAAAGCATAAAGATGGTGTCTTAACACAAGGATGAAAACCATGAAGGTGGTGTCTTAAAATTTGATGAAAAGTATAAAGATGGTGAGAATACTGTATATCCCTCCCTGTACTATATTACTGTACTACATTATATATTTCTGTTGGCCTGTAATTTTTGGACAAAAAATTACAGTAAATCTTCAGACCACAGGCCACTGGCAGACGTCAAGCAGCCTTCATCATCAGCACCCTGTTCGTTCCCGTGGAGACTCCCCTAATGAAGGTACTCTTGGATCCACGTAAATCTGCCTCACACTCCCTCTCCTCTCTCTGCTCTTTCTGATGCGCCGTTCAATAATTTCATAGCATGCAGCAGTTTTTTACAGCGGCCTTTGATCGTGGTCCAATTTTCCCTCTGACACGAACATTTAAAAGAGAAGGCCTCAGAAAGACCAAGCTTTCTAAGACAATGGCTCTTTATTTTTTTTTACATTATTTTCCTCCCTTTTCTCACATCCTGTTTAATGAATTTGCACTTGGCTTGCCAATCTAACTGTGGGGTGGGGGGGGGGGTCCAGTTTTTGACATATTTCTTTCAAAACGGATACAAAGACGTCATCGCCGTGGTACTTGGTGGCACTTACAGTGAAAATTAAGCCCTGGATCACATCTGAGGCGGCCATATTTTACTTTAATGGCACAAGGCCCTAATAGAAACCGCCAGCCCCTCATTTGAGCAGTATTTATGGGCCTTTGGCACGAAGAGAAATATTGTTAAATGGTTTTCGGTTGTAAAACTCCATAAAGACGTTTTGGGGCCCTTCCCATTTTGTGTCACAGCGCAGGCACTAAATGTGTGGCGCTGCAGATGCCCACTGGTGTCTTACACGAGGATGAAAAGCCTTAAGATGGTGTCTTACACTAGGATGAAAAGCATAAAGATGGTGTCTTACACTAGGATGAAAAGCATAAAGATAGTGTCTTACACTAGGATGAAAAGCATAAAGATGGTGTCTTACACTAGGATGAAAAGCATAAAGATAGTGTCTTACAATAGGATGAAAAGCATAAAGATGGTGTCTTACACTAGGATGAAAAGCATGAAGATGGTGTCGTACACTAGGATGAAAAGCATAAAGATGGTGTTTTACACTAGGATGAAAAGCATAAAGATGGTGTCATAACTCTAGGATGAAAAGCATAAAGATGGTGTCTTACACTAGGATGAAAAGCATAAAGATGGTGTCTTACACTAGGATGAAAAGCATAAAGATGGTGTCGTAACTCTAGGATGAAAAGCATAAAGATGGTGTCTTACACTAGGATGAAAAGCCTTAAGATGGTGTCTTACACTAGGATGAAAAGCATAAAGATGGTGTCGTAACTCTAGGATGAAAAGCATAAAGATGGTGTCTTACACTAGGATGAAAAGCATGAAGATGGTGTCGTAACTCTAGGATGAAAAGCATAAAGATGGTGTCTTAATTAACACTAGGATGAAAAGCATGAAGATGGTGTCTTACACTAGGATGAAAAGCATAAATATGGTGTCGTAACTCTAGGATGAAAAGCATAAAGATGGTGTCTTACACTAGGATGAAAAGCATGAAGATGGTGTCATAACTCTAGGATGAAAAGCATAAATATGGTGTCTTAACTCTAGGATGAAAAGCATAAAGATGGTGTCTTACACTAGGATGAAAAGCATTAAGATGGTGTCTTACACTAGGATGAAAAGCATAAAGATGGTGTTTTACACTAGGATGAAAAGCATAAAGATGGTGTCTTACACTAGGAGGAAAAGCATAAAGATGGTGTCGTACACTAGGATGAAAAGCATAAAGATGGTGTCTTACACTAGGATGAAAAGCCTTAAGATGGTGTTTTACCCTAGGATGAAAAGCATAAAGATGGTGTTTTACACAAGGATGAAAAGCATGACGATGGTGTCTTACACTAGGATGAAAAGCCTTAAGATGGTGTTTTACACTAGGATGAAAAGCCTTAAGATGGTGTTTTACACTAGGATGAAAAGCATGACGATGGTGTCTTACACTAGGATGAAAAGCATAAAGATGGTGTCTTACACTAGGATGAAAAGCATAAAGATGGTGTCTTACACTAGGATGAAAAGCCTTAAGATGGTGTCTTACACTAGGATGAAAAGCATGAAGATGGTGTCTTAATTAACACTAGGATGAAAAGCATGAAGATGGTGTCTTAATTAACACTAGGATGAAACATGAAGATGGTGTCTTACACTAGGATGAAAAGCATAAAGATGGTGTCTTACACTAGGATGAAAAGCCTTAAGATGGTGTCTTACACTAGGATGAAAAGCCTTAAGATGGTGTCTTACACTAGGATGAAAAGCATAAAGATGGTGTTTTACACTAGGATGAAAAGCCTTAAGATGGTGTCTTACACTAGGATGAAAAACATGAAGATGGTGTCGTAACTCTAGGATGAAAAGAAGAAAGATGGTGTCTTACACTAGGATAAAAAGCATAAAGATGGTGTCTTACACTAGGATGAAAAGCATGAAGATGGTGTCTTACACTAGGATGAAAAGCATAAAGATGGTGTCTTACACTAGGATGAAAAGCAAAAAGATGGTGTTTTACACTAGGATGAAAAGCCTTAAGATGGTGTCTTACACTAGGATGAAAAGCCTTAAGATGGTGTTTTACACTAGGATGAAAAGCATAAAGATGGTGTTTTACACTAGGATGAAAAGCCTTAAGATGGTGTTTTACACTAGGATGAAAAGCCTTAAGATGGTGTTTTACACTAGGATGAAAAGCCTTAAGATGGTGTCTTACACTAGGATGAAAAGCATGAAGATGGTGTCTTACACTAGGATGAAAAACATGAAGATGGTGTCTTACACTAGGATGAAAAGCATAAAGATGGTGTCTTACACTAGGATGAAAAGCCTTAAGATGGTGTTTTACACTAGGATGAAAAGCCTTAAGATGGTGTCTTACACTAGGATGAAAAGCCTTAAGATGGTGTTTTACACTAGGATGAAAAGCCTTAAGATGGTGTTTTACACTAGGATGAAAAGCCTTAAGATGGTGTCTTACACTAGGATGAAAAACATGAAGATGGTGTCTTACACTAGGATGAAAGGCATAAAGATGGTGTTTTACACTAGGATGAAAAGCCTTAAGATGGTGTCTTACACTAGGATGAAAAGCATAAAGATGGTGTTGTAACACTAGGATGAAAAGCATTAAGATGGTGTCTTAATTAACACTAGGATGAAAAGCATGAAGATGGTGTCTTACACTAGGATGAAAAGCATAAAGATGGTGTCTTACACTAGGATGAAAAGCATACAGATGGTGTCTTACACTAGGATGAAAAGCATAAATATGGTGTCTTAGCACTACAGTAGGTGAAAAACATAAAGATGGTGTCTTAACACTACAGTAGGTGAAAAGCATAAAGATGGTGTCGTAACACTAGGAGTAGGTGAAAAGCATAAAGATGGTGTCGTAACAGCAGGTAAAACACAAGGCTAGAGATGAGGCACAGTGTGGGAGAACTCAACAGTAAGACTGAGGACTGACATATATAGAACAAGGCTGGCTTGGTGTACGTCAGGCAAATCCAGGTCAAACTGAGCCTTGATTTATCGAACATCAAATAACGCATTTGTCTTCCTGGTCACCACAGAGTTGAATCTGTGAGTTGGGAATAACAGGCTTTCTTCGGCAGGTGTAACTTGGCACCGGGATGCGTGTCGGGAATTGACTTTTGATCTAATTTCTTGTTACTTCGGGGTAACCTATTGATTGTGAGGGCTGAGCGTGGAACAGAAACATATTCAGGTCTCGCTATTCTGAGTATACCTGAAGTGAACTTGTTCAGCATGTGCTTTCTTTTATCACTTGGTTTATTCATGGTATTATAACATTACATTTTACATTTTGTCATTTAGCTGAACGCTTGTATCCAAAGCGACTTACAGGTTATGTACGACAAGTCAGCAGGAAGGGTACAACTCTTACAGCTGAGTAACAATGTTCATCAAACAGTGCTGAAACTTCGGTGCTGCAGTGAAGAGTGCATGATAGTATAAGACAGTAAGAATGTAATTTTTTTTCATACTTTTTTTTCCTTTCAGATATTGATTGAAGAAGTGTGTTTTTAGTCGATGGCGAAAGATTTTCAGCTGTCCTAACTGTGGTGGGAAGTTCGTTCCACCATTGTGGATCGAGGACCGAGAATAGGCAGCTTCTCTTTGATGACCCTCCCAAAGCTTGGATAGGAGTGGGTTTGAGGCGTCCAGAGGATGTAGAGAGGAGGGGTCTTGAGGGTGTGTAGTTAGAGACCATTGACCGGAGGTAGATGGGAGCCGTTCCCTTCGCCGCGCGATATGCCAGGTCAAGGACCTTGAAGCAAATTCGTGTGGCGATGGGGAGCCAGTGCAGGTCCCTAAGAAGTGGGGTAACATAGGCTGACTTTGGTAGGTTGGAGATCAGATGGGCGGCTGCATTCTGAAAGTTGAAGGGGCTTGGTGGCGGTGGTCGGTAGATTATAAATTATATATTATAATGTGTTGCTATGGAACTTGTCAATAAGATTGTATTTTACAAAAATACACAGTGTTTTAGATAGATTTTTCTATTCACTGTGTGTGTGAGGTTGGTTGGTCAGCGTCTCACAGTTCTACTGACATTTGGGTTAATCACTGCCTATTTATATCATATGAGAGATCCACGTTGTCAGTTTGTTTTTGATGAAAACTGTCAAAATAAAGTTATATATATTACGATACCAGGGCTCTACAGTGCGACCATATTGCTCGCATATGCCCCTAGAAATATGTGTGTGCGAACCGGAAAAATCAATTACTTGCACGGTGTAAAACTACAAGTCCCACATTGCACTCACACCAATCACAGTAGAGTGACGTGACTGGTTTCAAGGGAAAGAAAGGAAATGACCAATCGGAATCTCTCATTTGCTTGTTTACTTCCTGAAAGTCCGCCATTGCGCTATGCAAGACTTTCCCTAGACAGTATCATTACGTTTTATGTAACTTATTCTAGTCTTACCAATAGCAATAGATTTTAGAACACCTAGATTTATCGATAGCAATAGTAATATAACGTTAATGCAACAAAACGAATGCCTTGCTTTGTTAATCATAACGTTGATGCAGTAGCGTATGTCGTTGTGTTGGCTGTAATCGACCGTCAATCAATGGTCTACCTGACACACAAACTCATAAACAATGTTTCTGTACTGGAGGTGTACAGTATTTCAATAGGCAACCCTGAAAGGATTATTTTTCTAGAAGAGCAACACTAGCCAAAACATAGGCATTGTATGCATAAAAGGGGCAAAAGCTAAAGTTAAGTGACTGTTACTTTTGTAGCAGTAGTTTGATTTGATAGTTTATTTGATAGGGACAGCACATGTTAATGAACATCAAGTACAAAATACAAAATGTAAACATGCAGGGTTGTAGCAAGAGCTAATTTACACCAGGAGACAGCAAAACTATTTTAATAAATAAATAGCCTGCTTAGGGTAAAAGCATTGTGACAATCAATGATAAAAACAACAATAAAAACAAGAAACAAGTTACATAAACTAAACCAGATAAAAAATTATCACAGTTCCGGTTTGCCTTAAGATGCAGTTTAAGATGGGTCTTGAACATGGAGTATGTGGGGCACTCTCTAATCACAACTGGTAGGCTATTCCAGTAGTTACCACCTTTAACAGAGAACACAGTTTTAGCAAAGGTAGTATACCGAAAAGGCACCTTACAGTCCCCTATACTGATGGCCCTGGTGGTAATGCCAGTGTCTCCTTTTTGTTTAATGTCCCTGCCTTTTTTATTAGGCCTAGTTGTTGGCTACAACTTTACCACAGTAGGCATTAATCACTTAATAGTTCAAAAATGTCTGTGTCCCATTCCCGTTTGCACGTACGCAGATACACACACACGCACACAGTGGGCCAGTGACTTTGGTGGTATGTGCTATTGCACAGATGTGTGTCCCGTTCCCGTTTGCATATGCACGCACAGTACAAATATACATTTATATAAAAAAATTTATAAAATAAAAATCTGTTACTTGAAATATTTTCACTGTGCTCCTAAATATTTTTGTGTGCTCCTAAATTTTTTAATTTAGGAGCACATGTGCTCCTTGGGAAAAAGGTTAGCGTAGAGCCATGGGCCCTCATTTATCAACGTGGCGTACGCACAGATATGTGCGTAACCCGTGCGTACGATAATTTCTAAGCAAAGTGTGGGATTTATCAATTTGAACTTGTGTTTGACTTTGTGCATATATTTAAGCACAGGTCGGACCATGCGTACCGGCGCCCAGCGGTAGAATATGGGGACTGCAGACGGACGGCATAGCTCTCATCAGTTGCATGCATTAGTTTCAACGCGGAAATAAGCTTGACTGACGTGTTCTGTATGACCCCCGTAATTCATTATAGTTCATTGTGAAATAGCGATAGTAGTGTAATTATTGTCAAACCCTAAATAGCATGTGGAATAGGTCTTTCTCTCCGAATGAATGCAGCATATGGTTTATATATGGCGTTATCGGATGCACTGACTGCGCTCGCAGGAACTGTTTTCAGAGATAGCATCAGATAGGGATGAATGAATGAATGAGGGGCAGTCTAATTGCAGAGAGAACATAATATTAACTAGAGTCCACTACCCGAGACACCTCCTTCATTTGTACCGCAATTTGGGACCCAAATTGGAGCTATAAGCTTAAAAGCTTTTCCGTGCTTATTAAATAAGCACAGCTATGCAGGGTCCAGCTGCAGAGCCGGAGAGACAGACAACAGAGAGACAGACAGACAGACAGACAGATAGACACTGTTCCACAGTGTGTGTGTGTGTGTGTGTGTGTGTGTGTGTGTGTGTGTGTGTGTGTGTGTGTGTGTGTGTGTGTGTGTGTGTGTGTTTGTGTGTGACTACTAGTCTCCTAGTAGAGACTCCTCCCCCCCCCCCCCCTCTGGACCACCTCCTAGTAGAGACCCCCCCCCCTCTGGACCACCTCCTAGTAGAGACTCACCCCCCCCCCCCCCCCCCCCCCCTCTGGACCACCTCCTAGTAGAGACTGTACGACCGGCTGCGATGAGGAGGGGGAATTGCAACCACTGCAAGCAAAACTTAACCCTTTCACTGCAGTACACGGCTGTAACCAGAAAAGTCAAGTCATTAATCCTCATCTTCGTCTTCTTCCTAGAGAAGTCTCTACTAGGAGGTGGTCCAGGGGGGGGTCTCTACTAGGAGGTGGTCCAGTGTCTGTCAAATCAAATCAAATCAAATCAAATTTATTTATAAGGTATGTCTGTCTGTCTGTCTCTCTGCTGTCTGTCTCTCTGCTGTCTTTCTCAAAATAGTATAAGTGCTATCTTGGCCCTGAGAGCGTTGCTCTCTGGCTCTGCAGCTGGACCCTTCTCAAATCAGCACGAAAAAAGCTATAAGCTTATAAAACGATTTTGTAACTGAGGGGTACAATTCCCTGACTGTATTGTTAGATATGGTATTTAATACCACTACCTCTTGTACTTTAACTTCTGGCCATCCAGTACATGATATAAGTATGATGAACACTTTCCCACCTGATGAAACGAATCCACACAAATGTACCAAATCGAAGGTTTAATATAGCAAAAGGTATATACAACATTCACTTAATTACATTTATGATTTGAAATATGCACTTTTATGGCAAATGAGTATTCGTAGGTAAATCAACATTGAATGTCCAATCTCTGGTTACGCAGGGAGTAAGTATACAACCTGGAATATTTAGGAAACGATAGCGATGGTACTTAAATTATTATAGCTGGATACACTAAAGGGGGGGGGGGGGTCCCGCTGGTTGTAAGACAGTAGGAGGGGGGGGTTAGAGAAGCCGCTGGCGGTATCCCATCTGGCCGACGGTGTCGGAGAATTCAAAGTATTGAACACGGTGCCCACAGAACCTCGGTCCGCAGACGAACACAGCTGGACCCTCTGGTGGACAGTAGCTGCCGGTCCACAACGGAGAGACGTGAGGCGACCTCACTGGTGTAGAGCGCCGTCTCACCTGGAGTCCTCTCCGGGGGGTAGTTCCAACACTCCGCAGTGTTGGCCTTTATCCATGGAATAATCAAAGCACCCAAAGCATAATCCAAGCCATGGAAGGCTCGCCGTCGTCCGGGTAGAGTAATCCAATATACAGGTCCAGTCGCCCTGGCCCGGAGCTCCTCGGATGCAAGCACCACTAGGGGTCTGCCCAGCCTGGTTAAGCGTCCAGATAACGTCAGGAACGATGGGGGTACTGATAACTTTAGAACTCTAACCGAACGATGCACCATACATAAATAGACTATTATTAGCTTAATAGAATACGTCCAACTCGACGGTATAGTGCCAAACTATGACTATTCAACTATTAATCTACACGATATCTCAATGCCTATTCTGGGGCCAAGTAGGCCTTACTACACCACACGTGCGTCGTGGGGAGGCTTTGCGTCTGTCACTCTGTTGGAGGGTAAAGAACTGGACTAAAAGAAAGTTCTACTTTACTTGCGCCATATATATATGCGCTATGAACAAATAGTACAATTCGTATTTCGCCCGACATATTCCTGCGCGGAACCGGGGCTTGCCACGACATGTTGGGCGGCACGATTGAACTTGGACCTAGGGGTATGGCAACCTGGCGCCAGGTTCTCGTCCAATGGTAGAATGAAACTATTATGGGCTGTTTAGTAGACTAAAGGGATATTCAGTGCATATTGTACAAAGAATATACAGGGGATATCAAACGATATACAAATACAATTAAATATATATATATAAATAAATATATATATTCGGTTTAATCTGATCGTTCACAACAGCCGCCCCCTAATTAGTCCCACCTAATTAGCTAAGCAGAGACAGATTAACCGCACTGTCTACCACTCAAGGTCCGCTGTAAGGGTCAGTCAACTCACAAAGTCATGGGGTCATGGTCATCATCGATAGTATCTGGGAGTCGGGGCAGTTCTATGAGCCTCGCCACGGGACGTGTGTAAGTGCGCCCTTGGACGAGTACTTCAGCTGCTCGGACCTTGCCATCGGCACCGGTGATCACTTTGCTTACGCGGCCAGCCGGCCACATAGCTCTGGGTAGTGACTGGTCAATAATCATGACGACTGTTCCTTCTGTCAAATTGTCTCTCTCTTTTACCCACTTCTGGCGGGTCTGTAGAGACGGTAGGTAGTGAAGTAGGAAGCTGCTCCAAAACTTGTCAGCTAGTACTTGGCTGTACCTCCACATTCTTCGGCCGTTCGCTTCTTCAGGCCTGTACATTGTCTGGGGTAGCGCGGGGTCCAGCCGCCCCATTAGGAGTGTGTTGGGGGTGACTGGGTCGACATCTGCTACATCACTGGAGACGTAACCGAGGGGCTTTGAGTTCAATACTCCCTCGATCTCCGTGAGGACTGTCATTAGGACTTCCTCCGCCACAGTCTGGGCCCCAAGTACGGCGTACAGGGCTGTCTTTATAGAACGTACTTCTCGTTCCCAGGTTCCACCGAAGTGGGGTGCGTTCGGGGGATTAAACTGGAAGTCAATCTGGGATGGAGCGAGGTGGGTCTTAAGTTCTGGGCCCATAGCTTGGAAGCTCTCTCTCAGCTCTCTTTCTCCGCCTTTGAAGTTGGTCCCGTGATCAGACAACAATGTAGACGGTTTTCCTTTCCGTGATGTGAATCTTCGGAAGGCCATAAGGAATGAGTCTGTGCTCATGGTCGGAAGGAGCTCGATATGTATCGCTCTGGTGGTCATGCATTTGAATACAATACCCCACCGCTTCTCGGTGCCTCTTCCTCTCTTTATATACAACGGGCCAAAGCAGTCCATGCCTGTGGAGTGGAATGGCTTGTCGCCGATTCGGAGGCGACAGGGGGGTAAGTCAGCCATCCGTGGTATGCTGGGCTGCGCGCGCCACTTACGACAGTCTAGACAGGTTCGCTGGAAGCTCCGTACTGCTTCTCTCCCTTGCAATATCCAATAACGACGTCTGATCTCCGCGAAGACTCTCTCTGCTCCTGCGTGGTGTACATCCTCGTCGTATTTCTTTATGATCAGCTCTGTGACCTTGTGTCGGCTGTTCAAGACGATCGGGTACTTAATGTCATCTGGTAGATCGGGGGCTCTCCGCAGGCGACCACCCACTCTGATGAGATTATGGGCGTCACTCTCTGGTGCCAGGTGAATCAGTCTGCTGTCTGATGGGACGGGGTTTCCTCCCTGTAGACAGTCTAGCTCATCGGGGAACGAGTCTCTCTGGGCTCGTTGTAGTAGAAGAAGTTCTGCTTCTTCGTAGTCAGCTGCTGACATGTCAGTGGTGGACTGAATCTCTGGGTGGTGCCGCAGGAATGTTCTTTGCTGCGCACTCGCTAGGGTAATGCAGTCATCTATGTTGGGGTCTGTGGAGGCGACTGTGCTCAGTCCACAGAACATAGGTTTCTTGTTCTCAGCCTCCTCGTTACTTGCTTCCCGCGGGGTGGGCGTAGGCCAATCTCCTTCCGGGAGCTTGAGGAATTCTGGTCCGTCACTGTAGATGTTGCGACGGGTTAGGTCATCCAGAGACATTCCCCGGGTGATGACGTCAGCTGGGTTGTGTTTGGTGTCCACATACCGCCAGCTCGCTGCTTCTGTTAGCTCTTGAATCTCGGTGACTCTGACTCCCACGAAGACTTTGTATCTGCATGAATCAGACTTGATCCATGTGAGTACTGTCGTGGAGTCTGACCACAAGATTGTTCTGTGCACCGGAATGGTGAGTTCACATTGGATTAACGTGGCTAGATGCGCTCCTGCGAGGGCTGCGCAGAGCTCTAGACGCGGGATAGATTGTTGCTTTCGGGGGGCTATTCTTGAGCGAGCCAGGATGAAAGCAGTGTGTATCTTTCCTCCCTTCTCTTGGGCACGCAAGTAAGCCACCGATCCGTAGGCTACTTCGGAGGCGTCGCTGAAGACGTGTAGCTCAATCTCGCATGTCTCTGGCCTCACTGTGGATGGGAAGTAGCTGCGGCGTATATTGACGCCTGGGAGTGAGCGGAGTTCCGTCTCCCACTCTCTCCATGTTGAGGCAAGGTGTGCGGGTATTGGGTCGTCCCAGCCCTGGTCCTTGTCCCATAGTGCTCGTACAATCATCTTTGCCCTGGTGGTGTAAGGTAGAATACATCCCAACGGGTCATATTGTCTGGCGAGTGTTCTGTACACACTCCGTCTGGTGGTCGGTATCGCCGTCGACCTTCCCTGCTCTGGAGCCAAGGGTTTGTGTCTATAGTGGAGCGAGTCTGTTTTGAAGCGCCAGACTAGTCCTAGTGTCATTTCTTGGGCTTCTCATGGGATTGTCGCCATCCAGGTCTCGCTGCTGGCAGCCTTGTCCGCGGGGGAGAGGCTGCGCAATACGTGCGGGTCACTGCTGGCCCACTGCCTGAGATCAAAGCCGCCTTTGATCAGGGAGGCGCGTAACTTGATTAGGAGAGCCTCGGCTTCTTCTTGAGTCGAAACGCTTTGTAAACAGTTGTCCACGTAGAAACTGTTCTTCACACTGTGTTGGACCTCTTCATCTGCTGCTGGGTCCTCTGTGACGTGTTTCTGTAGTGCAAATGTAGCACAGCACGGGCTGCATGTGGTTCCGAAGGGGAGTACTTCCCACTGGTAGATGGTTGGGTTCTCATCTCCGGTCCTCTCTCTCCATAGGAACCGCAGCAGAGGCTTGTCCTCCTCTACTAGTCTCACCTGCAAGAACATCCCTTTGATATCCCCGCTGATAGCCACCTTGTCCTGGCGGAAGCGCAGTAGCACGCCTAGTAGGGAGGGGCCGAGTGTGGGGCCGGGCAAGAGCTCTTTATTCAGATTTTGGGATCCGATCTGGTAGCTGCAGTTAAACACAATGCGATCCTTGCCGTTGTGATGGACCTTGTGATGCGGCACGTACCATGATTCGGTCGTCTGATCGGCCTCTTTAATGTCAATCTTTGTTACGTGTCCCGCTGTGATTAGCTTCTCAATCTCAGCGCGGTACACACTCTCTTGAGCGGGGTCTTTGGCTAGGTGCCGCTCTGTTACGACCCTGGCTCATGGGTACGCAACCTATGTGTAATCAACACCAAAACCCTGTGCTCTAACTCAAAAATGCTACTAAACCAAGGAACTACTAATATAACTATAAACTAATGTACTGGTAACCCAACGGACAAGGACTGTAAGAACCTGACAGCTCTTTCACTAGGCACAGACCGTGCATGTGTGTTTCTGGGTCTGCCTTTGAAGCTCCCCAGCAGGTAACCAATCAGCACTAATTGGCTAATTGGCAGCCCTCACCTGCCTGCCCTGGTGAAACAGGAGTGACCAGGCCTCTAGTACATAACACCTCCCCCACCAAACTGGTTGCCCAAGAGGCAACCACTACACAACAACCCATAAACAAAACAAAAAACAACTGTGACCCCTTAGTTGTCAGGGCCTCTACCACCACAGCGATAACGGGTACCACAAACACCGGTACTACGATCGTGAGAGGGCGTCTGCTAGCACGTTGTCCCTCCCACGAATGTGGCGAATATCCAAGTTATACGCCTGGAGGAACAAACTCCATCGCATCAAACGATGATTCGAATTCACCATGCTGCGAAGAAAAACCAAAGGGTTATGGTCTGTATACACAACAAGGGGTAAACTGGAGGATCCCACGTAAACATCAAAATGGTTCAAGGCAAGAACCAAAGCGAGCGCCTCCTTCTCTATAGTAGAGTAGTGCAGTTGATGCCTGTCAAACTTTTTAGAAAAGTAGCACACTGGGTGCTCCACCTCTAATGCATCCTCTTGCAGGAGGACGGCTCCAGCACCGAGGTCACTAGCATCCACTGCCAACTTGAATGGCAGTTGAAAATCGGGAGCTGACAG
Source organism: Notolepis coatsorum (assembly GCF_963971535.1). Taxonomy (NCBI): domain Eukaryota; kingdom Metazoa; phylum Chordata; class Actinopteri; order Aulopiformes; family Paralepididae; genus Notolepis; species Notolepis coatsorum. Next base: position 158,455,769 of record NC_140168.1, read on the forward strand.
AACGGGAGCGCTAATCAGAATACCCTTGATGCTCTCAAAAGACTGTTGACAAGTCTCAGTCCACACGAAAGGTACCTTAGGACTGAGCAGATTGGTCAAAGGGGCAACAACAGAAGCAAAGTTCCTACAGAAACTCCTATAGTACCCTGCCATACCTAGGAAGCGCTTTAACTCCCGCCTGGTGATGGGAGCAGGGAAGCCCACTATAGCCTCCACCTTAGCTGTAACGGGGCACACATGCCCACGTCCAACCACCTTACCCAGGTAGGTAACCGTGGCCTGTCCAAATTCACATTTCGCAAGGTTAACTGTCAAGTTAGCATCACCCAACCGCTTGAACACTTCGGCCAGATGCTCCACATGTTGTGACCAAGAGGAACTGTGGATAACCAGGTCATCCAGATATGCCTCACAGAACGCTACCCCGCCCAGGACCTTGTTCACTAGCCGCTGAAACGTCGCTGGGGCATTTCGCATGCCAAAGGCCATCACTGTATACTGGCAGAAACTCTCTGGTGTGACAAAAGCGGATATCTCACGTGCTCGCGGAGTAAGCGGAACCTGCCAGTATCCCTTTAGCAAATCCAATTTACTTACAAAGGCTGCTGAACCCACCCGATCGATACAGTCGTCCATCCGAGGCAGAGGGTACGAGTCCGGCTTGGTTACTGTATTAACTTTACGGAAATCAGTACAGAACCGATGAGTGCAGTCTGGCTTATCAACAAGCAGGCAGGGGGAGCTCCACGCACTAGAACTGGGCTCCGCAATGCCATGTCTCAGCATATAGTCTACTTCCTTACTCAAGATCCTTCGTTTTTCCGGATTCACCCTATAGGCATGTTGCTTAATTGGTCCTGCACTACCAACATCAATGTCATGCTCGAGTACATTAGTACGACTAGGGACATCAGAAAACAAACGTGTATGCTGTCTAAGTAGGCGCACCACATCCGTACGATCAGGAAGTGGTAAGTACGACAGGTGTGAGTCCAAGTCACCTAGTATCTGGGTGTTTGGCAACCGGCCCTGAGAAATCTCCTTCGACACAGAACAGTCGGCTACAATAGGAGATGCAGAAACTGTTAGAACAGCCACAGGCTTGACCCCTGACTGGTCAATCTGAGCCCTATCATTGTACGCCTTCAACATATTGACGTGACATAATCTACTCTTGCGCCTGCGGTCGGGAGTTTTAATCAAGTAGTCGACCTCACCAACTTTGCGCTCAATGGAGTATGGCCCACTGTATTTAGCCTGTAATGCAGACCCAAGAATAGGCGAGAGAACCAACACCTTGTCTCCCGGTGAGAACACCCTATGTCGGGCCCGCCTATCATACCACACCTTCATTTTTCCTTGGGCTACCTTTAGGTTCTCTTTCGCTAGTTCACATGCTCTACTAAGCTTAAGCCTGAAGTCACACACATAGTCCAACAAATTAGTAGAGGAAGGAGTCTGGTCAGCCAACCACTTTTCCTTCAGCAGTTTCAAAGGACCCCTCACTGTGTGGCTGAACACCAGCTCAGCCGGGCTGAATCCAAGAGACTCCTGGGTCACCTCCCTAGCAGCAAACAGAAGCAAAGGGATTCCATCATCCCAGTCTTTGTCGAACTCCGTACAATATGCCTGCAGCATTGTTTTGATAGTCTGGTGAAATCTCTCCAGCGCCCCCTGGGACTCTGGATGATAGGCAGAGGAAGGGCAATGTTGGATAGACAACTGCTGGAGGACCTGAGCAAAGAGACGGGACATGAAGTTAGACCCTTGATCTGATTGAATGACCTTTGGTAGGCCAAAAGTTGAAAAAAACCTAACCAGAGCTTTGGATATAGCTGGGGCTGTGATCTTGCGTAAAGGAATGGCTTCAGGAAAACGGGTCGCTGCACACATAATAGTCAAAAGGTACTGGTTCCCTGTCTTAGTTCGAGGGAGGGGACCAACACAGTCAATGAGGATCCGCTCAAAAGGTTCCCCAACGGCAGGGATAGGCTGCAGAGGAGCCTGAGGGATCTTCTGGTTTGGTTTACCAACCACCTGACACACATGGCACGAGTGACAATATTGTGCCACATCTGACTTCAAACCAGGCCAACAAAAATGTCTCAGCACACGGTCATAAGTCTTCCTGACCCCCATGTGACCAGCAAGATCATGATCATGTGCTAGATGCAGTATATCAGGACGATACACGGCTGGAACAACAATCTGAAACACACTGCCCCAGTCATCCAGACTGGACAGGTTAGGTGGTGTCCACTTTCTCATGAGCACGTCATTGCTAACAAAGTATCCTTGAGACGTATCTACCATTTCATCCTCTAAAACCGCCTCTTCAAAGAGGGACGACAAGGAGACATCCTTGTTTTGCTCTAGTACCAACTGCTCATGAGACGGTATCACCTTACCAAAACCCTCATCAGGGCCCCTTTTCAACTCAACAAAGAACGTGTCACTAAGTGTCATATCACCATCTAAGTTAACAACCTCATGGGTGTCACATTTGACCTTTGACATTGCACGTGTTACCGCACACACAGGAAACACTCCAGGATGCTTCTGTGCGAGCTCATCAGGAACCTCAGAAACTACAGGGACGGGAATTACAACTGGAGTAGCCAGCACTTTGCCACCGGCCAAATCGTTCCCTAGAATGAAGGACACCCCCTTTATGGGAATGTGAGAACACACTCCTACGACAACATTGCCTGATACTAAGGGAGAGTTTAGCGAGACCTCATGCAAAGGAGTATTCACAAAGCCTCCTCCAAAGCCCTGAACAATGGCACCGGAATGCAATGAAGAATCTTCCGAAAATGGCAAAATCCCATCCAGAATGAGAGACTGGAAAGCTCCTGTATCTCTCCATATTGTAATAGCCTGCCTTGATCCTAATTCACCAACCAGTGAAACAAATCCCTCCATCCTAAATGTTGAGGAGCCCTCTAGCTCCCTGTCTGCACCTTTGATACTTCGCACCCCACCCTCTAATGTCGGCATAGGTGTCCTGTCTATGATTTCTACCAGAGCCACAGTTTTTACATTTTTCTGCTTAAGCACAGGGCATCCAGCAACGATATGACCAGGCTCCTTACAGTAAAAACAGATAACCCCCTCTGGGAATGCACTAGCAGAGCCACCTTGCCTAGGAGTCGAAGTAAACCGACCAGCAGACACGGGTGCCGGGAACCGGCTCCCCTGAGAAGGACGCCTACTACCCCTGGACTCCACACGGCCCTCCTCTACAAAGACAGACTTGTGTGTTAACACAAACTCATCAGCCAAGACAGCAGCGTCGGCTATCTTCGATACCTTATGCTCATTTAGATGTGTGGAAACGTTATCAGGAACACACCTCTTAAATTCCTCTAGGAGAACCAACTGTCTGAGCTGCTCCCTTGACTCTGCTTTTTGCGAGGTGCACCACCGGTCAAACAGGTTCTCCTTCTCTTTTCCAAATTCAACATAAGACTGCCCCTCCTGCCTACGATAACCTCTAAAACGCTGACGATAGGCCTCGGGGACCAACTCATAAGCCCTCAATATGGAAGCTTTAACAAGTTCATAATCAGCGCTTTGTTCAAGGGACAGAGCAGTGTAGGCTTCTTGTGCCCTACCAACCAAAACACATTGTAGCAGCAGTGTCCAGGCGGTATCAGGCCACTTCAATGTGGTTGCCACCCTTTCGAAAAGGGGAAAATATCTTTCCACGTCTTTCTCAAAAAATGGTGGCACCATCCTAATATTCCTGCCTACATCAAACCCGGAACGTGACTCTGGATGCAGAGCACCCGCCTGCAAGGCAGCATACTTATATTCAAGCTCCTTCTTTGCACGCTCGTGCTCCAGCAACAGTTGTTTCTCCTTAAACTCACGCTCATGCTCACGCTCCTCTTTCCTCTCTCTCTCCTTAAGCTCACGCTCCTCTTTACTCTCTCTCTCCTTAAGCTCACGCTCCTCTCTCCTCTCCTCACGCTCTCGCTCTAGCTGCCTTTCCTTAAACTCCAACTCCCTAATCCTCCACTCACCCTCTACACCAGGTAATAGCGGAGACGCGCCAGACGATGGAGGCTCCTCCACCCTCTCCTCAAGCACCTGTTCCCTAATGAGCAAAACCCGCAAAGCACCCAAGGCAGATGGTTTCAAACGTTTCTCGCTGGGAGTAAGCTCGACCTTGTAGTGCACAGCAAGCTCGAGCAATTGTTCTTTGGAAAATTTGTCTAATAAGTCATGAGACGGGCGATCAACAAAGTCCCTGATGGAAGCCATTGTCACTGAACTAGACACCCCAAGCTACACACCCAACCTCACAGACACGAAGAACCACTAACGAACCACTGAAGAACAACGAAGAACCACTGAAGAACCATGAATAATGCTAATTGCCAACAATAACAACCAGAATGGAACACGGTGGAAATGTGAGCTCTACGGAGCGCACCTTTCCAGGTTGCACAAACAACAATTTTTTTTTTTTTTAAAACACACCCACCCCAAATAGACGTGTCATACACGCAGGGTGTTAGGTGCTACCAGGTATGCTCACCAAACACTTAAACAAACAAAATAAATCCAACAAAATTTTCCAAACAGGTGCGCCTTCTAACCTGATGTGACCACATATGCTTCTACGTCTAAACTGCAGAAAACCCCGGCCTACCACATGTCTACCCTAAGAAACACTAAATCAAGCCCTACCACACTACCTGTGTTTCCTGGCCGCCCTAACCTACCTACCCTTAAACTAATGCCCTGTAGACCTAACTTTCTTCAACCACACCTGCTACCAGTCAAAGATCATATACAATCATTTCATTGACCGCCCCAGGAGTACGTGGTGCACCGGACGCTAACCCACAACCAGAAAATAATGTCCCTATCTACATGTGGTGCCTACTAAACTATATATTTTAACAGCATAAGTAGTCACATCAAATTACAAACAAATACGGCATACTCACCTGTTTGATGAAAATGGCTCAGCCCCCACGTTACACCATGTGTAACGAACACCACCCAAACCATAATATGATGACACCCCGTGCAACACAAAAAAAAATCACCAAACAAAGTTCTAGGGGTAAAAGATCCCGGATGAGCGCCCAATTGTTACGACCCTGGCTCATGGGTACGCAACCTATGTGTAATCAACACCAAAACCCTGTGCTCTAACTCAAAAATGCTACTAAACCAAGGAACTACTAATATAACTATAAACTAATGTACTGGTAACCCAACGGACAAGGACTGTAAGAACCTGACAGCTCTTTCACTAGGCACAGACCGTGCATGTGTGTTTCTGGGTCTGCCTTTGAAGCTCCCCAGCAGGTAACCAATCAGCACTAATTGGCTAATTGGCAGCCCTCACCTGCCTGCCCTGGTGAAACAGGAGTGACCAGGCCTCTAGTACATAACACGCTCCGTGTTCAATAGATAGCGCTCCGTGGTGTCTTTCTTTGCGTGAAAGGTGGGCATTCCCTCTCGCCTCAGGAGTGGAGTTGCGTATCTCATCACTCCGCCGACTGTGACTCTCTTTGTCCCCTGCTCGAGTAGGTTGATGGCGTAAATGTCTTCTTTAGAGCGAATATCTTTCTTTTCGTTCTTAAAGGGCATTGTCTCTAGGGTCCATAGCCTCTCGACATGCTGCAGGAGAGTGGTGTCTTCTTCTGTCGTTCTGGAGTGGAGGCAGCTAGTGGCTGCTGTTCGGTTGAGAGATTTAGCGAGGGGGCCTTGTAGGGTCCACCCTAGGCGGGTCTCGACTGCTGCAGGACAGCCTCGGGGTCCTGTATGAACCCGGTCAATCGGGACTATAAGTTCTGCATGGTCGGAGCCTATCAGCAGGGTCGGGGTAGCGCCGTCTATGAGCGGGATAGGTAATTGGCGCAGGTGCACATATTTATCCATCAACTTGGTGACAGGGTAGGTGTACTGCGATAGTCCTATTTCTTGGCTGGTGAAAGCATTTGTAATCTTGTACCGTCGCTCTGGCTGCCCGTTTGCTGGGATAGTGAAGGAGACATTCTCGCCTTTTATCGTCTTTAAATCTCTTCTTATTGTCCGAATCGTCATTTCGTTCTTGCTCCCCCGCAGTCCCAGCTGGGCCGCAGCGGACGCGAGCAGAAGGGTCTTCTCTGACCCGTCGTCAAGGACGGCGTAGGTGTCCATGACTTTATCTTGGTAGCTCAATGTCACACGGACTACCTTTAAGAGCACTTGGGCGCCGCTGCTGCTGGCGGGGTCAATGTACATGACACTTGCCTTGGTGCCGCTCCGTGGTGCAGGTGGGGGCCGTCTTCCGTTACTTTCGTGTAGTATATCTAGATGGGCTCCATCGCACCGGCTGCACCTTTTCTTCAGGCGGCATTCGGCTGCCATGTGGGGCCGCGCACATCGATAACAGCGCCTGTTGGACTTTATCCATTGACTCACTTCTTCTGCATTCATCTTTGTGAATAGGTCACATTGTGACAGCCAGTGTTCTTTCTCACAGTAGGGACACGCTATCTTCCACTTCTCTTTTCTCGAGGGGGTGCTGTGACTCTTACTGCTCGGTACTGACTCTGATTGGTGCATGACAGTCACCGATCTTCTTCCATAATTTATTCTCCTGGGTCCCTCTCTGGAGCTTGGCGTGCTCCGCCCGAATGTATCTAGTCGTAAGCTGCTGACTTCTCTCGCCAGGAAGTCGGCTAGATCAAGGAGGGATGGCTCGGGGCCGTTGGGATCCCGGTAATCTCTCTGCCGCCTAAAGCGCTCCTGTCTTGCGGGTGGCAGCTTCTCCAAAATCCTCTCGACGTTAGAGTTGGCGTATAGCTCATGCATGCCCTTCTCCCGTTGCGCTCCCAGCATCCCTACCAGGGACTGCACTTTGATTGACAGGTCGTCTAGTGAGCGATTGTCTGTGGCTGGGGGTAGGCGATCAATATGCCTTATCTCTTGGATTACGTAATCCCATATACGTCCATATCTCTGGTCCAGCGCCGCTAGGGCCGTTGTGTATGGTGTCGAAGAGGTGGCATAGGCTAGCGCTATATTGTGCGCTCGCGGTACTTTCAGGTGCTTCAGTAATATTGCATACTTGTGGCGTTCATCAGCGACATCCACCATCATTGTCTCTAAGCACATCCGGAGCTCCGTGTACTGTGCTCGACTCTCATAGGCGAAGTCTGGGAATGACGGCGTGGCAATGTATGACGCCGTGGATGGCTGATACATCGGCGAGCGTTGGGGGAGAGACCTCCTGGGCGAGTCCCCTCTTGCGCCTCGCTGTGGGCTGGTACTGACAGGGTACCATGGCCCGCTGGTCCAGGTGCTATTCCTCGGGGCTGGTCGTGCGTCGTGCTCACCCGTGAATAGAGTCGGGGGTCTGTAGCGCAGCGCCGCGGGGGTATAGCCTGGACTGTATGGGACCTCCTGGTCCGGTGGAGTACTGTGCTGTCGTCGGGCTTGGTTCTCCTCCTCTCCCTCTTCTTCCTCTATCAGATCTTCCAGATCCTGTAATCGTTTATTTAGCTTCTCCGCAGTGTATGCCGCTCCTTCCTTGTAGCTGGGTCTCGCTTGGACCGGTCTGTGAAGGGGGTCTGCGGGGGGTATAGGCTCGGTCTGTTGGTCAAGTTCAGGGTCGCTTGCTCGTTGAGGAGACGCTGCCCTTGACTGTTGTCTCGACGAGTTCCTTGAACCCCTGGTGGAGGGAGAGGGTGTTGTCCTTTTGATCAGCTGCTCTATTAGTTGCGCTTGTAGTCTGTCGCGCTCTGCGTCTCTTTGGGCACCGGCAGCGGCACGCTGGGTGTCTGCTCGGTCTCTTGCCATATTCTCTTCCGTCTGAAGGCGTCTCATTTCCAGGCGTATGTGCTCTTCTTCGCTCCGTTGCTGTATCTGAAGTCGATCGCGTTCACCCTGGAGTCGATCGCGTTCGGTAGAGGCTGTCAGGCTGACGAGGAACGCCTGTTGTAGCATCCTCTCCGCTTCGCTGGGGGAAGGCGGTTGTGGAGGTGAGCCGCTCCTGCGTGAGCCGCTCCTGGGGGTACTCGTTGGGGAGTCCTGGAGCTCTATTTCCTCGGCGCTCTCCTCCTCTTCTTCCGTGCAGAGTTCTCTCTCTGTAGGGTCGTCTTCCTCCCGGGGCTGGTCGGGGACTACTTCTTGGGTAGTGGCGGGGGGTAAAGGCATGTCCGCTCCCTCCTGGTCCCCACCGTGAGCTTGGTCAGTTACATTAGGACCTACTAGGGCCTCTGTGGTCGGGGAAACCTGGTCGTTAAGGTCAGACATAATTTTACTTTCTACTTTTACCGCGTTTACCGTTTGTCGAAGGCTAGGTAGTTGACTGACAGTGTAAGCCTCTAAGTACTGAGGTGTCTGTCGTCTGCGCCGCGGGCGTTCTAGGTTAGGAGGATCGTTTCGTGGAGTGTTCATCATAGGCCATTTCAATATTAATAACACTATATTAATATTACACTAGTTACCATCCGGCTCGAAGGACCAATTGTAACTGAGGGGTACAATTCCCTGACTGTATTGTTAGATATGGTATTTAATACCACTACCTCTTGTACTTTAACTTCTGGCCATCCAGTACATGATATAAGTATGATGAACACTTTCCCACCTGATGAAACGAATCCACACAAATGTACCAAATCGAAGGTTTAATATAGCAAAAGGTATATACAACATTCACTTAATTACATTTATGATTTGAAATATGCACTTTTATGGCAAATGAGTATTCGTAGGTAAATCAACATTGAATGTCCAATCTCTGGTTACGCAGGGAGTAAGTATACAACCTGGAATATTTAGGAAACGATAGCGATGGTACTTAAATGATTATAGCTGGATACACTAAAGGGGGGGGGGGGGGGGGTCCCGCTGGTTGTAAGACAGTAGGAGGGGGCGGTATCCCATCTGGCCGACGGTGTCTTGGGAGAATTCAAAGTCTTGAACACGGTGCCCACAGAACCTCGGTCCGCAGACGAACACAGCTGGACCCTCTGGTGGACAGTAGCTGCCGGTCCACAACGGAGAGACGTGAGGCGACCTCACTGGTGTAGAGCGCCGTCTCACCTGGAGTCCTCTCCGGGGGGTAGTTCCAACACTCCGCACTGTTGGCCTTTATCCATGGAATAATCAAAGCACCCAAAGCATAATCCAAGCCGTGGAAGGCTCGCCGTCGTCCGGGTAGAGTAATCCAATATACAGGTCCAGTCGCCCTGGCCCGGAGCTCCTCGGATGCAAGCACCACTAGGGGTCTGCCCAGCCTGGTTAAGCGTCCAGATAACGTCAGGAACGATGGGGGTACTGATAACTTTAGAACTCTAACCGAACGATGCACCATACATAAATAGACTATTATTAGCTTAATAGAATACGTCCAACTCGACGGTATAGTGCCAAACTATGACTATTCAACTATTAATCTACACGATATCTCAATGCCTATTCTGGGGCCAAGTAGGCCTTACTACACCACACGTGCGTCGTGGGGAGGCTTCGCGTCTGTCACTCTGTTGGAGGGTAAAGAACTGGACTAAAAGAAAGTTCTACTTTACTTGCGCCATATATATATGCGCTATGAACAAATAGTACCATTCGTATTTCGCCCGACATATTCCTGCGCGGAACCAGGGCTTGCCACGACATGTTGGGCGGCACGATTGAACTTGGACCTAGGGGTATGGCAACCTGGCGCCAGGTTCTCGTCCAATGGTAGAATGAAACTATTATGGGCTGTTTAGTAGACTAAAGGGATATTCAGTGCATATTGTACAAAGAATATACAGGGGATATCAAACGATATACAAATACAATTAAATATATATATATAAATAAATATATATATTCGGTTTAATCTGATCCTTCACAACAGATTTCATATGCTAAACTTTGTTTTAAATTCTTTAATTCACATTTGTTTATTTCATAAAGATTTTCCCGACATAATGCTATCTGCCCCGACCAGATCCTTGACTCTGTTGCGATACAGATTAATTGTCTACTCAGAAAGCTTAAAAAAACGATTTAATATGCTAAACTTAATTTTAAATTATTTAATTCACATTTGTTTATTTCATAAAGATTTTCCCGACATAATGCTACCTGCCCCGACCAGATCCGTGACTCTGTTGCGATACAGATGAATTATCTACCCAGAATAGTATATAAAGTGGCTATCTTTTATGCTGTAGATCACTGCTGGTACGTGCGTGCAGAACATTTATTTCAGCGGGGACTGTACGTATTTATTTGACGTTACTGTACAATATATGTGTGTATTAAAAGACGGAGCTGTCTTTTATTGTAATATAATAATTATTAATATTAAAATAAAATGAAGAAAGGCATTCTTATTCCAGCATGCATTAATGACACCAACGGGCAACGGCAAAACAGTGGTCTTTATTAGTGTTTGCGGTGTCCAGGCAGCAATGGTCTTTTAGGAAGTTAATAGATATAATATCCGACGTCACCATGTACAACACGCTTCCCTCGGCTTAGTCCACTTTTCCACATTTCATGGGGGTGGCCCATTACCGTATATGGTTAATCGGGGCGGTTCTGGTATGCAAATACTTAAAACAGTGCACAAGCTCCAGCTTAGGAGCAAGGTGATATTTATCAAGACAGGTGTGCGTAGGACCTGTGTACGCACGTGTGATAAATCCCATTTTTTTTGTGCATGCACACATTCTAAATTGTGTGCTTACGTATGAAAATAGAATACTTTCTAAGAAAAATTGATAAATGAGGGCCCTGGATACTACTCTCTACTTTGGGGATCTTAAGAACCTGGGTATTTCAATAATAAATGTTAGAGATCATGGTGCAAGGAATCGAATGAATGCCTGTTGTTCCAACATCTGCTAAAAGATCCTTCAGTATGCCAATAGTTTGCATGTGGAAAGAGAGATAGGTTACGAGCGATTGTCGTCAATAGTGTTTACAACACTGATAGTTGTCTTTTTAAAGTGAGGACTATCTTTAGTGTTGCACTCTGGAGCCTAAAAATAGTCCCATATTTAAAAGATAAATACCAACGCTATGAAGCAACCTTTGCTATATTCATCATATTCCCTGTTTTAGAAATTACGCATTTCCCTTTGGAGTAAGAAGTGTGTCTGTGCGTGTTGTTTTTGATGGGAGTTGGAGGAATAAAATAACTTTTGGAGAGTCACTACAACAATTGGACTAGGGCAGTCTATTGCTGACAAGGAGCAACATTCTAGAACATTCTACCACTGGTGTCCTTCAAAGCTGCACCGGGTAGTTTTGAGAAGAAAATAATAATTCTACAATAAGTATAGTTACAAATGCTTGAATATTGTTTATAACCTTGACACAAATCCAACATATCACCTTTTGAAACAGAATGAACCAACATTGCGCTTAGAGGATGCTTATTTGTATTGCGCTTAGAGGATGCGTATTTGTATGGTTATCTTGTAACACTTTATGTATTCAATATGGTATATATCTTGATTTGGACTTTCAGTGGCAGAGGTGATTTTAAAGTTACTGCGGGAGTACCCAAAAATGCCTACTCAACCATCAAAAAGTTAAGACTACTGAATTTGGGAGTAAAGTACAGTAAATCCACTTCCTGCAAGTAACCATGCTAAGCATACTCAATACAACCCGGAAGACTCTGGCCATTTTAAGATTACTGGGTAGTGGGTACCCAAGAAGGTGCCCAGAAAATGTCCACTCAACCATCAAAACGTTCAGAATACTGAACCTCTACACTGAAAATACCTTACTGCTGGGGACTGTCCTTTTTTTCTTTTCTTTTTTATGTGGTGGGACTCAATAAAGCATTACATCACGCGCAGGAGTGGGTTGTGAGAATTAGACCATGCCTAGGCCCGAGGCGCAGCCGAGGGTTGTTAGACCCCCCTAGGCATGGTCTAATTCTCACAACCCACGACTGCACGTGGTGTAATGGCTTTTATACAACTGGCGCATTCATCCAACCTTATTGCTATACAATAAACACACATTAATCGAAGATTTATTGAAAAAACCATCCACCAGAAAAAGTTGTTCCCAAAAAAAAAAGCGAAGTTGCCTCCATGTGGAAACAGCTCAGAAGTGCATCCAACTGTTCTAAGACATCCAACAAACTAAGGCATCCAACTGTCTTTTAACTAGACATCCAACAAACTAAGACATCCAACTGTCTTTCAACTAGACATCCAACAAACTAACACATCCAACTTTTCTTTTCTTTTTTAACCTACTTTCTTCATTCTTAGATGTTTCTATAGAAAGTAGGTAAAACAACAACAAAAAAGTTTTATTTGCCCTATAGGGAAAAAAAATATGTTTTATTTGCCCTATATAGGGGGGGGGGGTTCTTTTCCCTATAATCTTTATTAAAAAAAATGTAACCTACTTTCTATAGAAGCAGCTGGGAGGTGCGCTGTTTTAACACATTGACGACCGGCCCTCGCCATCTATGTGGCTGGAGGACAACGCTTTGTAAACAAACCGATGTACTTTTGGATAGCTATATACTTTATAGTATTGCTATCTGTCCATTCTCATTGTCACTTGAGTGCATAAACAATGCCTTCATAATGGCTTAAAGAAAATAAAAATCCATCGGTTGGTTGTCATTTTATAGCGTCGTATATATAAGCTTTATCACAGTTTTCGTCTCGTATTTTTTCTGGAAAGCTAGATATGAGGCTAAAGGCTACTCACGTTATATCGAACGGCATTTCTGTTGTATATATATACGAATGAAATAAAACAAACTGCTTAGCATCCGGACTATTACAGAGCATCTATGGATGAAATGGGGGCGGCGGGGGACGCCGATTAGTATTATTGATTAGCAATACAGTGTGCGTTCAAGTAGCCACATTCACTGATCGATCGCTTGCGTTTTACAAAAATGTCCAATCCGGCTGTAATTTGGGTGAAGAGTGTCCTACCGTCAGCCCATGTGATCGCCGGCAGCATTTCCCCATTATTCATCGGCATCTGGTAGATCGATATGTCCATTGGCTGATCATAAATCCCATTATTCCAGGCTGAAATCTGCGCTTTCGAACCGTGATCAACGGTGGAGGATGGTCGCTTGGGATCCAGGCTCATATGAAACGCCCATAGACTGTAAAAAAAAAAATTATCCACTCGCCCACAATGATACTGCAGTGGAGCGATGGCGCCCCTAAGAGGATCTGGCCGGTATTGCATGTCACCGATTTCAAGGAGGCGGGTAAATCTGCAGAGTCGATCAGGGATCTTGATCCGTTTATTAATATGGAATAAAACAATAACAACTTGCTGGTCCTCAACGCATGGCACCGAAACCCGAGTTAACGCGTGGTTGGGCGGCAAAGTGTTAAGTGAGCGTGGATTATTGAATTGATTGATTGATTGCTAATTTTATTACTGTCCGCCTTGTTTCCAACTGGTTAAGTTTAGGCACTCTTTCGAAGTTGCTCTCTTTCGAAGTTGGTTAAGGTTAGAGTTTGGAATCAGGGCTGGTGGTCTATCGCCCTGCTCTAAAGACAAACTCTAACCTTAACCAACTTCGAAAGAGAGCGACTTCGAAAGAGTGCCTAAACTTAACCAGTTGGAAACAAGGCGGACAGTAATAAAATTAGCTGTTTCCAACTGGTTAAGTTTAGGCACTCTTTCGAAGTCGCTCTCTTTCAAAGTTGGTTAAGGTTAGAGTTTGGAATCAGGGCTGGTGGTCTATCGCCCTGCTCTAAAGACAAACTCTAACCTTAACCAACTTCGAAAGAGTGCCTAAACTTAACCAGTTGGAAAGAAGGCGGACAGTAATAAAATTAGCAATCAATCAATCAATCAATTCAATAGTCCACGCTCACTTAAAACAGCGCACCTCCCAGTTGCTTCTATAGAAAGTAGGTAAAAAAAGAAAATAATTTAATAATAATAAATCAATCAATCAATCAATTCGTGCAATTTTTATTTTGTTCCACAATGACTCATGACCCATCAATTACATCATCCAACATTGTTTAAGAAACTAAGACATTCGCCGTGACAGAATCGTTTTTCATTTAGTCTTTATGACCCTATCACCATATCCTTTCGTAATGTTACTGTCCGGCTTGTCCGCCATCTTGCTTTCACTTCTTAAAAACTCGCATGATGGAGTGATAGTAATGCGGTTGTGGGCGGGTCCTGGGACCAAGAGCGTTGGGTTATGACAAATACCCATGTGTAAGTTGACTGTTTCAGCCAACTTTTTCAGAATCGAGAAATTTGCATGCCGTTGTATAATCAGCAATAATTAATATGGGCCATTAAAACCTTCAAGCAAGCTATTAGTTCACAGAATTATGTTCAGGAATTAATTGGATAGATGAACGCGTGCATTAATTGAGATGATCAGTTTTACAGATTGCTGCCTTTGGATTTCCACATGTCTACACTAATATCGTCAAGAGCTGGCAAGAGTGCTGGAAAATATGACTCAATAAAAACAACCGTTACTTCAGTGAAATTCTACTACACAGTCAATTTCGCAGAGTACATTTTACTCAAACTGAGTAAAATGTTACTGTGTAGCTACTTGCAAGTAAAAGTAAAAAGATGCCAAGTTACTTGTGAACAAAAATCATTAGGACAACCTTTGAGACTACATGGCACTCGTTTCAAATGATTAGCTTTTAAAAGTACAAAAATAAGTCATATTTAAAATAATTTAAAGGGGAACTATCTTATAAATGGCCTTTTTGAGTGTTTAGCATTGTTTCCTAGCTATGTGGACTTATATTAATATGATCAATGTCTCTAATTCTCATATTGGCACATTCTTCCAATTCTCCTCTCACAATATTCACCCTCACAGAACTGAGTCATCTGAAAATGTGCTGATTTGTGATGTCAGAGAGACTCAGCTGCATGATAATGTGGCTGTGTGGCATCAGGCTCATGATGAGCTGCACACAGTGGTTGGAGCCCAGGCTCAAAATGGCTTAAGATCTTGAGGTAGAAAAATGCTGTTTTTGAGGACTACAAAACAAAACAATGAAAAAAAAAAAAAAATTACAGAGGTGTTCCATAGACTCACAGGAATAGACCTTTCCCCGCTGTCAATCACGCAGAGAATAATAACCAATAAGATTGCCCGATTTCTTAAGGCCGCGCCCCTTGAAATAGAGCCGCCATGATGTCTCACAGATAGCCAGCCAGACGAGCCAGTCCTGCATTGTTGTCGAGAAAATGGTTCTTAGATGTGCTTGGGGAACGTGCAATAATGACCAGAGATATCCAGAAAGACTAAAGGGAGCGCGTTTTATAAATTTTCCAAAGCCTAAAACACAGTTGGAAATTTTTTTAAAGTGGATTAAGGCTTGTGGACGGCCCCATTCACAGCTGAATGTGGACAAGATCAACAAGAACAAGGCTGTATGCTCGACGGTAAGCCCGAAAAATATGCTTCAGTAATATATGCTTCAACATTTGAGTTAAACAGAAGTCATCACTTGTTATCTTATACAGTATATACTGTATATAGATAGATAGATGGCTAGCCGATCGTTAGGTAGCCAGCTAATCATGTCTCCTCTCCAGACCTCAATCAATGTTGCTAATGCTAAGCTAGCTTTGCTAACGCATGGTTTAACCTAACGTCGCCAAAAAGAGTCTCCGAAAACATTCCGATCAGTTCATGAGCTGAAGGAAAACTACATATAGCTACAGCTACTTAGTCAACACCCTTGGAAATTATGAATTGGAAGTTGTCCAGTTGATTCTAACAACCGAACTAACGTTAGCTAAATGTTAGTGTACTGTAAATGTCCAAACCCCCCCTCCTAATGTACAGTTTCCTCCCCCTCGTATGTATATATTTCCTGTTAGGATATCTTTTTAACAGTACTGTATATTTGCATATCTTGTATGTCACAAATGTAACAGTACTGTATCTGTATGTCATAAATGTCATGCTATATATCTGTTGTGTATGTCATAACACATAAATGTCATTATGAATTGAAAATGGGGGACCCTGATGTAAACAAGACTAAAGTCTTTCTCTGGTCTGCATCCCCTTAACTATTGTGTGTATTGAGCTGTACTGTACTGTACCCATTCTGCAATCTGTTAATACAGTTTTCAATCAGCTAGCATGAGTAACCTGAATGCCTTACAATATCTGTGATCCACTTTCTCTTCTCTGTCATGCCTATCTCACCTTATAGCATTTTGTTGGCGGGGATGGACCTACTGTGCAATATCCAGACCCTATAAAAGCTGATGGGACCACATGTAAGTCGGTGCGTCCATTGCCAAAGAAAAGACGCCTGCTTGATCCTGACAACCCACCATCTAAAAAAGAACTACTGCAGGAAAATACTAACTTGTAAGTCCTGAAGACTGGGTATTGTCAAAGTCCTTATAGGCGGTATTGTCTGAATATTGTGATGCGTTAGTGAAGATGTGAATCACTAACTAAAAACACCATTTGCATGTGTGAATCAGATGTCATTTAATAATTTGTTATAAATGCTCATATCTAGTATTAATTTGTGAACCAAAGATACTGCAAGTTCTTGTTACAATCAAACAATACATAAATAATACTGAGACCAAATGTTATGATTAATGAACAACATGGATTTATTAATTAAAGTGCATTTATTTGATTATGATTTTGATACTTCTCAGGAACATCAATCCCTCTCTGGATGTCATCAACCACCAATCGGAGCTCAGTTATACAGCTACACAGACGTGCACAGCTACTCAGACTGAAGGAGAATGTAAGGGTCTACCTTTCTTTTAGGAACTGAGAAGCATGATCTTTAAAAAATGCAGCAAGTCTGTGCAGTAATCTTTCCATAAATTGTATGTCTGGGAATATTCTTTCCACAAAGATATCTTTCTGCGTAAAAACTATGAATTCACAGAATTGGCAGCCTGTCACCATAAGTTGTCCTTGTATTTGCACATAATAGTCGTGCGTCTTCTTCAATGAAATACTGCCCCCCTCATCTTTGTGTAAACAGAAATCTGGGAAGTTGTCGCAAGCCTCCAATATCAAACAGTTTCTTGCCTTATAAGGACATTTCACTTCGACTATCCGACTCTCGCCATTGTCGCACAACTTCCCGTCAGGTGTGGCTCCTAAAAAATCAAACTCTGAATTGACAACAAGACCACACTCGTGAAAATGTCTGGCGGGATAAACCTCCAGATATTTGGCCTTGGCCTTTGCCTCATTCCTTTTCCCATACTCCAAAGCGGGGGCACAAATGGATGTCAACCGGAAAACACTCTCCAGAAATTTTGTTGTTGGGGCAGATTTTCTGTTTACCGCTTTCGCAAAGTTTGAAGCAGTCAGTCGTGACCTCCGCTCTTCAAACCAGTCATTTGAGAGAGCCTGGGCCCGAGTGCGTTCTTCCAGTGCTACCAGGTTTGTGTCTGCAGTATTCAGATCTTTGTAGATCGCTGGAAGCTTCACTGGAGATGGCTGGTGCACAGATACATTTCCACACCTCTGGTGTGGAACCGGGTCTGTTTTCTTCTTGAGATTTCTTGTCTGTAGAATAAAAGCAAAATGTTATTATTGTGATGTCATGTATATGTGGAAACTCCCTAACAATAATTGTAATATTTCTGTTTCCAGGGGTTTGCCCTTTAGAAGTATTGGGCACTGCTGTGGAAGGTGCAAGATTGAAGTCAGAGCTGGAGAAGAAGGAGAGGACGATAACCTGGTTGAGAGGGCAGCTTCTTGAAAAGGAACAGATAATACAGTCTCTCGAACAGGATGCTCAGAAAAAGACATTCTGTACTGTACAAAGTGTTGTCCAAAAAGAAACAAAAATCAAAGGGCTTTTTAAGTACTACACTGGGATCACATATGTTAGATTCATGTTATTGTTAGATTTTCTTGTGCCTGCTGGCTGTGATGCACCTTATGCAAAGGGCCGTAAAGACATGACGTCACTAGGAAAATCCAATGGCCTATTTTTGACATTGTGTAGGTTAAGACACAACTTTGGACTTCAAGATTTGTCTCAAAGATTTGGAGTATCCATGCAGTCTGCAGGACTTGTTTTTAATACATGCATAGAACTTATGTATTTTAAATTTGGACAAATTAGCATATGGCCTCATAGAGACATTATTATTGAAAACATGCCTGAAAACTTTTGAAAAGAATTTCCTTCTACTTTAGTCATGATTGATGGTACTGAATTTAAGACCCAGGTGCCATCTGCACTGGCTTTACAAAGTCAGCTTTATAGTGACTATAAGTCAAGCACAACCCTCAAAGCATTGATTGGATGTGATCCAAGTGGGTCTGTCATTTTTGTGTCAGAGTTATTTACAGGTGCTGTATCCGATAAGGCGATTACTGAAAGCAGTGGTTTTTATGATTTACTTAAAACACTGAAAGTTCATGGTTACATCAAGGATGGTGATGCTGTTATGGCTGACAAGGGTTTTACAATACACGACGAGTTGAAAGAGCTTGGATTACGTTTGAATATCCCTCCTTTTGCTGCTGGTCATTCTCAGATGTCTCAGTCAAATGTGGCATTGACTAACAAAATTGCTCGTCACAGGGTTCATATTGAGCGTCTTATATGTAAAGTTAAGACGTACAAAATCCTTTCAGATCGCATACCAACAACCCTTTTCAAAACGATAAACCAGATATGGTCAGTTTGTTGTTTTATGACCCTACAACAGGATGTGTTTGTAACTGATAAATGAAATTGTAGACCTGCATTACCTGATAAGAAAGTACAGAACCAATCTGGCCTTCTCCAAAAGGGGTTGTGATCTTTGGCACACTGGTAGACAGGATAGTTGCCAAAGGTGTTCCAGTCATCCGTTGTAGATGGGCAATATCTTCCTCTGTTACAGCTGGAAGTCTGTAAATATTTAAAATATTGTATTAAATGTATTGCATATATTAATAATAACTTGGTCGTACTTTTGCTATATTTCTGAGATGGAAGAACGATGTTTTGGTCACTTTGTTAATATGAAAATTGAAGTTCAGTTCTGAATCTATGATAACCCAGAGACTTGTGACCTCAGATTTGATCCAAGGGGTTAGTCCTCCCAGGTTCTTTATTAACGTTTATTTTTTTGTTTTGGGGCCGATAATTAGAATTATAGATAGAAAACCTACATTATGTCCTCTGATGATATCACCCAGCAGTAACATGTAAAGGACCTAAGCAACTCCCTTGTGCAACTCCATAGTTGTTGTCATATATCTCAGACATGTGGCCTCCTAGTTTAACATAGAATTTCCTCCCTCTGATGTATGTTTTAACCCTTCTGCCTAATTAGGTAACTGACAGAGTTGGCACATCAGTGCATGAAAAGATTGCATCACGTTCAAGGTCATAAAAAACTTAATTTGTAATATTTCGTTCCAATTCTTTTTTTTATGAATACCACTATAAGGATGGAGACCTTATTCTCATCAGAGTTTAGTCTGAGGTCACTGATTATTTTGGTGAGGGCAGTTTCAGTGCTATGCTATTTTATGAATCCTGAATTCTTCTAAGATTGTGTTCTCTTCATTGACATTGATGTCTCATGAGCTAATTTTATATGTACATCAACTTATAAAGAGTATTACTAATAAAATTCATTTTTGATATTGTAACTCATGGACTTTGTTCACTTTATTATATCTGTTGGGTGTATTACTACCACTTTACCTGTAAGAAGTGTCAACATGGCACACCACTGGCCGTCTCTTTCTCTTCTCAGAGGGTTTTGCAACCACGACATGGTTAATAGGTACTGGCTGTATTTTATCACCTCTGGGGACATGCCATTGCTGTGGTATGCTGGTGCAACTTTGTTGTTCTGGTATGTGGGTAAAGTTGTGCCATTTGAATCCTTGAAGAGACTTGACAATGCCAACGACATGGGAACAGTGTCCATTTATCCTGAAAATACACATGCAACAATCAAATGGTTGATAGCTACTCCACACATCAATATACAGCTGCGCCAACACTAAAAGGTAAGCTAGCTAATTACAGTAGTTCAAATTCAAAGGTTTATTTGTCACCTACATACCGCGACATGTGTGATTAGCATAACGTTAGATTATTAGCCCATTGTAGCTAGCAGTTAGCAGATACTAGGCTTAAATCTTCATTCACTCTAACAATTTTATAATAAGGGACCACTAACATACTCACCCTGATTTACATGTGCAGTAGGACTCCACAATTGTATCCTGACGAATTACAATGTGGAGTTTGTGAGGCGTTTGTGTCTTCCGCATAGACTGCCAACACTTGGCATCAACTTTGACGTTGTCATCTCCTTCTCCGTCCGAAATCCTAATTTCATGGATATATCCTTGAGTAAAATAATTCAGGCCTTTCTGGAGAACTCTCTTCGATAGAGTAGCGGCATTGGGCAAATAACTGATAGCAATAGTTTCAGGAATCCTTAAGAGAGAATCCATGTTGTTCGATTGACATGTGGTTGTTTCAGTGTGCCTGTGAGAACATTTGGGAGAGCTTGGGAGACCATAGCAACAGTAACACGGGGGGGCGGGACTTCCTGTCAGCGCGGAAAGGTGTATTGTGTAAAAGTGCCCAAATAGTGAAAGAAATAGTAAAATAGTTCCCCTTTAATTTTTTTTTATAAAAGAGTCGGCTCTAAGAGCCGTTTTGTTCGCGACTGACACATCACTACAAGGCGCTCACCCATCGGAGACATCTCGGGGACCCTGGCCGAGTACGGCCCATCCAGGAACTTAGGTTCGTTGTCGTTGATATCCTGGACTTTGACGACAAACTCGGACTCGGGTTCCACGGGGAGATTGCTGGCACGGTCCCTGGCCTGAGCGCGGAGCGTATAGTAGGCCTGCTCCTCCCTGTCCAGACGCTTGGTGGCGTGAATGTCGCCCGTGTTCTCGTCGATGGTGAAAATGGAGGTGGCCCCCTCGCCGTTGAGGACGTACTTGACGCGTCCATCACCCTTGTCCACGTCCGAGTGGAGCTGCGGATGAGGAAGGAAAAAGCATACATTAAGGGGCTGTAGCTGTGGCAGAAGCAACCGCTTTGCTAATGGGCGGTGATGTATCCATCAGTTCATCCTCTCAAAATGAAAAGAAATCTGCCAGAGATGGACGCATCATCAGCCCTGTCCAAAAAACAGACACTCCTCATCGAAAAACTATTTGTAGACACTAGACAGACAGAATGGAAACATTTATAAATCAACAGACATGTTATGCAAATGATGCAGACTTTAGGTGCTTTTGTTTCAAAGAGCAAATGATTGGTTTCAGGTAGAGCAGTAGGGATACCAATCACCAACGTGCATGTTGGTGTGTGTGTGTGTGTGTGTGTGTGTGTGTGTGTGTGTGTGTGTGTGTGTGTGTGTGTGTGTGTGTGTGTGTGTGTGTGTGTGTGTGTGTGTGAGTGTGTGCACCCCCTCTCTCTCACTCCCTCGTGCTCTTTACTGTATGTGGGAGAGAGAATCCAAAGCTGCTAATACTGCTACTATATAAATGGACTTTGTGCTGCTGGGCTACAGGCTACTACAGGGACACTTGTGATTTTGCCATGTGTATTAATAGTTAAGGTTGTCATGGTAACGTTAATACGAGTCAGTAGCCTACTGGTACAGCACGTACAGTAGACCTACACGGTTGTGCTTTTTCAAAGCGTTTTCACAGGGTGTTTCAGAAGTCTTTTTTGTCAACGTGACTCCCGAGTTGTTTCAATACCACTGCCCTATAGAGTATCCATCCATTATGCTTACTTAGCAGACAAGATAAGATGAGATAAGATATTCCTTTATTGATCCCCTTACTTCATTGATCCCCTGGGACCTAATACAAGGGCTGGTGTGTTTGTATGTGCTTCGATGGGGTGGGTCCATCCCTGCCTGATCCCAGCGCAGCCGCGTCGCCAATGTCGCCATGGGAGTAAAAGTCAATGGATAAAAGTATATGTTCACACTAATAAAACGAATGTCTATTGCAGGGGTTCTCAAACTTTTGTATACCACAACCCCATTTTATTTAGGATATTTTTTGGGCGTCCCCACACGTTGTTGAACTTGATCATGCATATTTATTAGAAAATGAAATTACAGCACTATGTTATCAATGAAATTAATGAATATTATCAACAAAAGCAACAGAATTGTTTCTGTATGATACACGTTTTTTTAAAACGACGTTCACAGAAAGGTAGATAAACTAACTGCATCCTAATTTATGCCAATAACGTTCAGGTTTGTTAGACCTGTGAGATATGATCCCGAAAATAACAAGTTCAAAGTTTGACAGGGGCTGGCATGAGCTGGGTAGTGTAGTTTTTCGAAATTCGAAAGCCCATCAAAAGCCCTTCGTCTCTTCCTTCAAAAGACTACACTCACTTTTGGCTGCGCCACTTCCTCCCATCAATATGTGCCAGTTTCCGACTCCATGCCCTGAGATTTCTATAATCTTATATTTCACTAATAACAGTTAAAATCGTTGGTAAACAAACGTAATGTTGAAAATATACACTTTGACTGCTGTTTTAACAGGGTTAGGGTCTTTACTCTTGGCTACATTTGGGGGGAAAAAATGCAACATTAATTCATACAGTCTGTAGAGATGGCTTTATGGCATGATGTCATTTGCGGTCCACAAACATATCCATTGCGAGTGTCCAGGTTACAATACCTGTCCTAAGTGAATCAAATCAGCTTTATATGCTTGGCCTGGAAAGACCCCCCCCCCCCTGGAAGTGCTTTATTTAAAAATCAAGGTTCTGACGGCCGCCCGACATTAGCCGCCTGTTATAATCACCAGTGTAACTCGAGCGCCCCCTACTGGTTGAAATACTGCTAACCCGGCGCACACACAGCGCCCACGCCCCGTGGAGAGAGCTATAATTTAGGGTGGCCATATTTTGATTTCCAAAAAAGAGGACATGCTGGCGCCCGCCTCGAGATACTTAATGATACTTTGCACAATCGAAGCGGGCATGGCCACCTTCATTTCACTATGTCTTGTGTACTGTACTGTATGTGATGAATAAACCTCTTGAATCTTGAATCTCTACTCAAAGTTTACTCAAAGATGCCTTTATTGTTTTAACATATGCTTGGAAACATGCACCCAGAAAAGCGGCCATTCTATTTTTACTTGAACTTGAGGACTGCATACTTTTTTTGCAAAGCTTATCTTTATACATTAAGCTTATAGCACATGCATAAGCCTGGTCTCTTTTGAAAGATAACATTCTGAAGTTACTAATGCAAAAAAGGAAAATCACTTTTAGTGCTAATGAAATAGAGTAGCATATAGGTCTGAACTTGCGTTGAACGTGAACTTGTGTACTCACATTTTTCTGCAGTGGTTGCAATATCCCAAATGTAACCACATAACATGCGCCCAGAAAAGTGGCAATTTTTTTTACTTGAACTTGAGGACTGCATACTTTTTTTTGCAAAGCTTATCTTTATACTTTATGCTTATAGCAAATGCATAAGCCTGGTCTCTTTTGAAAGATAACATTCTGAAGTTTCGTACACAATAAAGAAAAATCACTTTTAGTGCTAATGAGTAACATAGGGCTGAACATGAGTTGAACTTGTGTACTCACGTTTTTGTGTAGTAGTTGCAATATTCTAAAATAATATATATATATTTTTTGTATAAGCTGGAAAACACCGCAAATCCATAGCCTGAAGGGACATAGGCCTGAAGGGACATTAACGTGTGTTGTCGGGCCTTACAAATACATTTGATTTTGATTTGATTATCAATAAGGTAGGATATCTGGAACACACAAACACACTATTTTTTTAATCACATGCCATGAAACTCGGGGACCTGGCTGAATTTAAGACTGCACAAGCACGAAACAATTCACTCCCGAGTAACATCCAAAAATTCTGTTATAGAGAGGGGGGTTACAATTTAGAGGAGAGTCTAACTTCAAGAAACAGGCTGTTCATTCAACAATGTATGTATATTTCAGTTTGTGGAGTGAATATGAGTTGCGTAAGATAATATAGTGTGAAGGTATACTGAATACTGTCTATCTGTATGTCATATGTTATGATGAATTAAAAATGGGGGACCCTGATGTAAACAAGACGAAAGTCTTTCTCTGGTCTGCACCCCCTTAACACTTTGGCGACCAAAGTCCCGTGGCGATTTATAGTCCAGAGGACAGAGCGTTGTCAACAAACCGATGTACTTTCTAACAGCTATATATATACCTTTTTTTCCACTTTCTCTCCCATTTTTCTATATTTTCTCCCATCCCAATTTCGTATTTAAGCATTACATCACGCGCAGGAGTGGTTTGTGAACAATAAACCATGCCTAGGGGTGGTCGTTAGACCCCCCTAGGCATGGTTTATTGTTCACAAATCACGACTGCAAGTGGTGTAATGCTTTTATACAACTGCCATATTCATCCAACCTTATTGCTATACAATAAACACACATTAATCGAAGATTTATTGAAAAAACCATCCGCCAGAAAAAGTAGTTCCCACAACTACAAAAAAGACAAGTTGCCTCCATGTGGAAGCAGCTTGAAGTGCATCCAACCAACTAACACATCCAACTGTGTATTATTGGAATGATTGAGAGAAGTTGCCTCATGTGGAAGCAGCTTGAAGTGCATCCAGTGTTGCAGTGCTGGTATAACGCGGTATAACGGCGTTTTACCTCTGTCACTGAGGCTGAAGTACGCGCAATCGCGCACGGATATGTTCCCGCGTGTACGCGCAGTCACGCACACAAAAATCCGCTGTTCCCATTCGTTGTAACTAAGTATCGGCTCGGCCCGCGGCCACCGTTTTTACATAACAAAAGCACAGGTAGAGTAGGCTGACCAAACGTCCTCTTTTGCCCGGACATGTCCTCTTTTCACGCCCTGTCCGGGGCGTCCGGGGGGGGGGGGTTTATTAATTCATCGAAATGTCCGGGGTTTCACTGTTTTTCAGTTTCAGTTTCACGGCCCTTTGCGAGCATCTGAAGGCTCGGGGCTGCATTTTTCACTGCACATATAAATGACCGAATAAAGCGCTATTCGTTGCCGTCTGGATCGCCAAAATCCGTGCCTCGGTTCTCGAGTTACATGCCGATATGTCAGGCATGCAACTTTTTACATGGCATTATCCAACCGGACTCCCGGAGAAGCATGCAGCTGCAGAGCCGCAGAGCCAGCGGCGCTCTCTGGGCCGCGCGCTGACGGCCGCGCTGTGAGGCAATAGTATCCAGCTGCAGGACGAGAGCACCAACACTCTCAGGACCGCAACACTTTAAGGACCCACACTTTAAGGACCCTCGCTTCCATTGGCTGATTTGGGTCACATGACCGTCCCACCCAATGGCTGAATTGATTGATTGATTGATTGATTGATTGATTGATTGATTAATTGATTGAAAACTTTATTAACAGATTGCAGAATGGGTACAGTACAGCTAAATACATACAATTGTTAAGGGGATGCAGACCAGAGAAAGACTTTCGTCTTGTTTACATCAGGGTCCCCCATTTTCAATTCATCATAACATATATGACATACACGACATACAGATAGACAGTACTGCTACATCTATACATTTATGACATATACCAGATTTGCAAATACAGTACTGTTTGTGATACAAAAGTTTCATACGCTGCTACCTTTTTCAGCTTCTCTATTTCAAGGCAAAAAAATAAATAAAAAATCTGTGCCAAAAAAAACTGTGCATGCGCGCGCGCACGCGCGTGGAGCGTTTGACCTACTGTCAATTTGCCACTGCACCACTGAGTGCATCCAACCAACTAACACATCCAACTGTGTATTATTGGAATGATTGATTGAACATTTTATTACCAGATGCAGAATGGGTACAATACAGTACGGCTCAATACACACAATTGTTAAGGGGATGCAGACCTACTTTCTATAGAACTTCATTCTTAGATGCTTCTATAGAAAGTAGGTAAAACAAATTAAAACGTTTTCTTTGCCCTATAGGAAAAAAAAGTTTTCTTCGCCCTATTGTTTTATTTATTTTTTTAAACCTACTGTAGAGGGCCTAAACTTAACCAGTTGGAAACCAAGCGTACAGTAATAAAAATAGCAATCAATCAATCAATCAACTCAATAGGCCATGCTCACTTAGAACAGCGCAGCACCCAGCTCTCTCTCAGTCTGACTATCCCCCGCGTTGCAGACAGGAGTGTGTGTGTGTGTGTGCGTGTGTGTGCGTGTGCGTGTGCGTGTGTGTGTGTGTGTGTGTGTGTGTGTGTGTGCGTGTGTGTGTGTGTGTGTGTGTGTGTGTGTGTGTGTGTGTGTGCTTGGGGTGGGTGGAGACTGAGCCAGCGTCGGACAGTATGAGAGTGAGGGCTGCAGTCAGAGAGAAGGAAAAAGAAATTGAAAAAAAAATTGCAAATTAATCAATCAATCAATCAATCCGCGATTTTTCTTTTGTTACACAATGATTCAAGACCCATCAATTACATCATCCAACATTGTTTAAAGGACTAAGACATTCGCTGTGACAGAATCGCTTGATATTTAGTCGTTTAGTCGTTATCAACATATCCATTTGTTAAATTATTGTCCGGCATCTTGTGATCCGGCGGAGTGATGTGATTCGGTTGTGGGCGGGTCCTGGGCCAGCAGCGTGGAATTGTGAAGAATAAACACGTGTAAAATGACTGTTTCAGCCAATCAGAATCGAGAAATTTGCATGCCGTTGTATAACATCCAATTCAACCCTCCCCTGTCACGAACGCTGTTTCTTGCCTCCCACAAGCCGGCTGCAATGTGGACTAAGTCATACATAGCACAAGTCCCCTCCGGTACTTGAGGTAACAGCAGTCGCATCTTTTCACCAGCGCAGCTCGATCTCTCAGTGGCGAGGAGTAACGCGTGGGAGGCTCACGCTGCCCCCGACACTTCCGGATTCTACTGCGCAGGCGCACCAACCGACCTGTAGGAGTTGCTGTCCACAACGCCCGATCCCCACCCATCAGTTTCCCACCCCCTAATACGGCCAATGTGTATTAGTATGAACGACCAGCTAAACTGAAAGCAATGTGGAGCGCTGGGCTCGAACAGGCGAGCCCAGCGTCTCCGCATTCGTGGCGAGCGCCTTTCCCACTACGCCACGTAGCCGCCCACAGCTATATATATACTTTATAGTATTGCTATCTGTCCATTCTCATTGTCACTTGAGTGCATAAACCGTGCCTTCATAATGGCTTAAAGAAAATAAAAATCCATCGGTTGGTTGTCATTTTATAGCGCCGTGAATTTAAGGTTTATCGCAGTTTTCGCCTCGTTTTTTCTCTGGGGAGCTATATAATAGGCTAAAGGCTAGTCACGTTATATCAAACGCCATTTCTGCTGTATATATACGAATGAAATAAAACAAACTGCGTAGCATCCGGACTATTACAGAGCATCTATGGATGAAATGGGGGCGGCGGGGGACACCGATTACTATTATTGATTAGCAATACAGTGTGCGTTCAAGTAGCCATTTTCACTGATCGATCACGTTGCGTTTTAAAACAATGTCCAATCCAGCTGTAATTTGGGGGAATAGTATCCTACCGTCAGCCCATGTGATCGCCGGCAGCATTCCGTCATTAGTCATCGGAATCTGGTAGATCGATATGTCCATTGGCTGATCATAAATCCCATTATTCCAGGCTGAAATCGGCGTTCGGTAACGTGATCAAAGATGGAGTATGTTCGGCTGGGATCGAGGCTCATATGAAACGCCCACAGACAGTACATTTTTTTTTAATTCAATCGCCCTCAATGATACTGCAGTGGAGCGATGGCGCCCCTAAGCGGATCTGGCCGGTATTGCATGTTTCGAAAATCAAATATGCGGGTAGGTCCTGCAAGTCGATCGGGGACGTTAATAGCGTTATTAATATGGAATAAAACAATAACAACTGGTCCACAACGCATGGCACCGTAATACGTATAAACTCGTGGCTGGTCCTTAAAGTGTTAACAATTGTGTGTATTGAGCCGTACTGTATTGTACCCATTCTGCAATCTGTTAATAAAGTTTTCAATCAATCAATCAATCAAGGGGGTAGGAATACATACGTTTACACTTCATCATATACTCCTGCTTGTTTGTTTTTTAATCTGTTTATTACTTGTTTTTTATTATTATTTATTTTCAATTTATGTTCGAAAATAAATAAACGCATTCATTCAAGATATTGTGTGAGCAATACTGGCTCTGCAGCTCTGCAGCTGCATGCTTCTCCGGGAGTCCGGGGTGATAATCTGGCACGCCACGTAAAAAGTTGCACTCCTGACATATCGGCATGTAACCCGAGAACCGAGGCACGGATTTTGGCGATTCAGATGGCATTCGAACGGCAACAAATAGAGCTTTAATCCGGTAATTTATATGTTCGGCAAAAAATGCAGTCCCGAGCCTTCAGATGCTTGCAAAGGGCCGTGAAACTGAAACTGAAACTGAAAAACAATGAAACCCTGAACATTTCCATTAATTTATAAACCCCCCCCGGACGCCCCGGACAGGGCGTGAAAAGAGGACATGTCTGGGCAAAAGAGGACGTTTGGTCACCCTATATAACTGTATGTGAAAAACATACAACTACAAAATGGCAGCTTGCCCATAAACCTTCTCTTTTCAACCTAAAATGTACCCTTTCTGACATTTTCTTTTGTGGTACGTTTGATATGATATTGCTGGATCTTGAGTCATATTTGATTCGACAGTACAGGCTTGTATGTATCATATTTGTACGATCAAGGGGGCTCGCTCGTTATAGGAACAGCCCGTTGAGAACAGGACTGAAACAGGGGTATAGAGGCTGCTAGAATGAGAACAGGACTGAAACAGATGGGTATAGAGGCTGCTAGAATGAGAACAGGACTGAAACAGAGGGGTATAGAGGCTGCTAGAATGAGAACAGGACTGAAACAGAGGGGTATAGAGGCTGCTAGCATGATAACAGGACTGAAACAGATGGTATAGACACTGCTAGAATGAGAACAGGACTGAAACAGAGGGGTATAGAGGCTGCTAGAATGAGAACAGGACTGAAACAGATGGGTATAGAGGCTGCTAGAATGAGAACAGGGCTGAAACAGAGGGGTATATAGAGGCTCCTAGAATGAGAACAGGACTGAAACAGAGGGGTATAGAGGCTGCTAGAATGCATAATCTGAGTGCAGGAAAAAAATTACTTCAAAGACCTATTTAACTTGTTGAAGGGGACCACAATGTGGGGCATCTAAGTAAAGATTGGAGAAATAAAAAGTCAAATAAAAATCAAATCCCAGGTTAAAAGAAGGTATCAGATTCGGTATGAAGAAGAGAACCACAACCCTAACCCTAACGACAACCACAACCCTAATGACAACCACGACCCTAATGACAACCATAACCCTAACGACAACCACAACCCTAATGACAACCACAACCCTAACAACAACCACTACCCTAACAACAACCACAACCCTAATGACAACCACGACCCTAATGACAACCCTAACGACAACCACAACCCTAATGACAACCCTAACCCTAACGACAACCACGACCCTAATGACAACCACAACCCTAATGACAACCACATGTCAAATCAAATGATTTTCCTTTTTCAGACACATAGAAGCAAGTTAATTCTCTTTATAAAAGAAAATGTATTATATCTCACTCATTTTAGATACAGTAGATCAACAAATTGATAGAGGCTTTATATAGAGGATAGAGACGATTGCATACCCAAAGTTATCTGCGATTTATTACTTGAACCACTTATAGCACATGCATGAGTCTGGTCTCTTTTGAAAGGAAACATTCTGAACTTTCTTCCACAACAGGAGAATAATCACTCTGAGTGCTAATGTAATAGAGTTAGAGGTTTTAACACACTGAAATAAAAATAAAAGTGATTTCTTTTCTTTTGCGAGATGCCTGAGTTTTTGATTTCCAGCTGAGAGGTAGCAGCTGGAAAACATAACGGTTCCATAGCCTGAAGTCTTATCTACAGTACAGGTCCAAAGTTGATAACAATCCCACAGAAAATGTGTATTCCCTGATCAACGTCCACATCCAGTATCGAGACAGGTAGCAGACAGCAGGCAATTGCCAGTTATATTATGCCAACTGGTTCTCTCAACCCGCCCAACACAAAACATCTGTATATTTGCAGAATCAGAACTTATTTAACTCTTTATTTTTGGAATACATGAATATCAATTTGCCCCCGCGCCCCGCTGAAGCGAGTCCTGTTAAACACAACACATCCGCTGAGAACAAGCGTCACATTACTCAGGTATCGGGACAGATGTCCCAGATTGCCTGCCCTACTGAAGGTATTCCCGCACAAGAATCTGTTTTTCTGACACGTCTTATTTACTCCATGATATTTCTGGAATACGCTGTCTGTATTTTTTGTCTGCGTCTGAATTTCAGCATTTTTTATTATGATAGATTCCTGCTGGGCAATAAGATCTGAAATACAGACATTTGGCCGATGGCTCTGTTTTTAAGGGATATTAATATACCTATCTTGCTCATAAGGCTTATATCTCGTACACAAAGCTGCCCACTGTTTAAACAGTGAATCATCGGTCATCTAGTCACTTTTAGTTATTGCATAATCAGAGAGAACAGGCCCAGTCGTGCAGTCGTAATATGGGAACTGGTAACACGCCACGCCACGTGCACGTGCATGCGCACAGAACAGAGTTTTTTTAAATAGAGAAGCTGAAAAAGGTAGCAGGATGTAGCCTTCAATATATAAAGAAATTATATTGTCAACAGATATGGTTGAAAAACAAACAATGTTTTAAATGTAATAGTAGTTACAATTTCTTTAATTGAATCAACTTAAACTAGAAAAGTAAATACAAACTAAATTAACAATGTAAGTTACATTGTTAATTTAGTTTGTATTTACTTTTAGTTTAAGTTAATTCAATTAAAGAAATAGTTTTACACACAAACACAAAAGCAAACTTAAAATAATCAGACAACTTGTGTTTACTTGAAGTTTGTGTGTGCATGACTCCTAGTGCACAGCAAGGGAGGTTTGGTGATGAACAATGTTCCCCCTAAGGTGCGCCCGTGCGCGCGCGCACATGGCCAAATGCTCCCGCGCACATCTGAAATCTGTCGCGCAGAGAAACGTTTGTGTAAAAAAAAAAAAACGTAATTGCCACGTAATTTACATGTTCTGGGTTGGCTAGCTCTTGGATACGATCCAACCTATTGCGTGGCACCACAGAGAGACGTTTTAGTATCGGCGTCTGTGATTTGCCTAAACGTTTGGCCCTTCCTGAATCTGCAGCAGCCGACGCGGAAGTGAAAGCGTTTTAGGGAAAATATACACGCGGACGGGCGAGACGCGACGACAGGAATAAGTTGCAAAAGAACAGATCTGACAGCCAGCAAGTGAAAGTGCTCATTGACAATGTACTACTCGGCATACAAATGAACGCATCGATGCTGTCTGTTCAACAGATCCATGATCATGTGGCAAAATATGTGAGTATCCCAGAACACTGGCGGAGCAAGAACTATGCCTTTGAGTTTGTGAAGTCAATCAGTGCAATTGTAAAGAATGAGACTATGTGCAATATTCGAAATGCCCCGTTTCATACTTTGATAGTAGATGAGAGCACAGACATCACAGTGTACAAAATGCTAGTTCTGTATATAAAATACAGGGAGGAAAATGATGTCAACTACAAAACTGAGTTTGGTGGCATGATGCATCATTCAGTTAATTAACGTCATGCACTGCTCCAGCTATTGTTGAGGCCATCACGCAGTTTTATTCCAAACATGAATTAGACATGCAGAGAATGGTGATGCTGACCTCTGATGGTGCCTCAGTAATGCACTTTAGGGAGTGCAATTAACACTCCCAAATAGTAAAAATGTTACTCTGAGCAGTGTTATTTGTCTAATCCCCTTAGTGTTAATTTAACTCTATTTTTGAGTTAAAGAAGGAACTGGCATAGTGTTAAATGTTTAACTATTTTACAAGTGGATTTTTATATTGGAGCTATATAAACCCTGAAAAAGAGTTGAAAGTAACTCTGGGAGTTAATTCAACACTGGTCTGTGTCACTGCTGCAGACAGTCATTCTAGTATGTAGTGGCCAGCATCCTCTTCTATGCTGGGGGGGCTACATCAACTCAAGGGACACCAACAAACTGAATAAGCTGAGCTCTGTGGTGGGAGTCGAGCTGGTCAGACTAGAGGTGATGGCAGAGAGGGGGATGAGAAGGAAGCTGGCTGCTATCCTGGAGAATCCCTCCCACCCCCTCTACGAGCTAGTCAAGAGGATAACCAGTAGGATAACATTGATGTGTGCAGTCACTGCAGTGAGTTTGGTGACACTACACTCTATAAGAGTGAAGATTAATGTTTTTTCCTATACAAAATCCCCAGATTTTGGAAAGAGGAGTAAACAAGTGACTCTTTTCTGATGTGCAGTGTTCTGATGTGCAGTGTGCACACAGACTAACAGAAAGGACTAAGTAAGAGCTAAGACCAGACCAGAGGAGAAGAGCTGCCTTTGGATTATTTTATTTATTATTTTTTGAGGAACAGAGGAGTAAACAAGTGACTCTTTTCTGATGTGCAGTGTTCTGATGTGCAGTGTTCTGATGTGCAGGTGTTCTGATGTGCAGTGTTCTGATGTGCAGGTGTTCTGATGTGCAGTGTTCTCATGTGCAGTGTTCTGATGTGCAGTGTTCTGATGTGCAGGTGTTCTGATGTGCAGGTGTTCTGATGTGCAGGTGTTCTGATGTGCAGTGTTCTGATGTGCAGTGTTCTGATGTGCAGTGTTCTCATGTGCAGTGTTCTGATGTGCAGTGTTCTGATGTGCAGGTGTTTTGATGTGCAGGTGTTGTGATGTGCAGGTGTTCTGATGTGCAGGTGTTCTGATGTGCAGTGTTCTGATGTGCAGGTGTTCTGATGTGCAGTGTTCTCATGTGCAGTGTTCTGATGTGCAGTGTTCTGATGTGCAGGTGTTCTGATGTGCAGGTGTTCTGATGTGCAGGTGTTCTGATGTGCAGTGTTCTGATGTGCAGTGTTCTGATGTGCAGTGTTCTCATGTGCAGTGTTCTCATGTACAGTGTTCTGATGTGCAGTGTTCTCATGTGCAGTGTTCTGATGTGCAGTGTTCTGATGTGCAGGTGTTCTTATTTGCAGTGTGCACACAGACTAACAGAAAGGACTAAGTAAGAGCTGTAGAGTTGTACAAGAAAAAGTTGGGTCATAATGTATTCCGCGGAGAGTAGACCCGCTAGACCTACTCTTCACCAGCGGTTCTCCATTCCCGCCTCCGTCGTGCGCTTCGGTGCTGGGCTGTTGCCACTCTCGTGGTTGCCGACCCAGCCCGGGAGACTGCCGGTGGATAGTTTGCCTCACCGAAGAGCCGAGGGTTCGGTGCCGTCGCTCCGGCGATGGCCTGATCTCGACTCTGGTTCCTCTGGTTCTGGGGAATCGCCCGTTGGTGAACGGGGGGTTGTCTTGGAGCCAGAGGATTTGCGACGCAAACTTTTCGCGTCTGCTCGCTCACGTCGCAAGATGGTGGCGTGCAGGCGCGAACGGCCTGGGTTTGGGGAACTGCTGGAGACCAGCGAAGACGCGTCCGGCTCTGGATTTCCAATGGAGACTGAGGACTTCATGGACGAGGCGGACGGGTTTTTGTATGACGGCCCCGTGGAGGAGAGTATTCCTCCTCAGGAGACCCCGGAGGGGGGGGAAATGGCTCCATGGGGCGCCCTGTTCGAGGATGTCGAGGAACCACCTTGGCCTCATCAGCAGGATGCCCTACTGTCGGCCACATCAGACTGTGGCTCCTTGGCCAGTCGCAGCCTGCTGTATGTGAGGGATGCGGGGTCGGTGGAGGAAGGTTCGCAGGGGGAACTGCGGGCCTTGTTTCCCGAGCTCATGGCGGTAGCCGCCGCCGCAAACGGCGTGCCGCTGCTGCTGCCATTGCCTGCACCTGTCCATGATGACCTCATAGGCCATCCCTGGCAGCGTCCCCCAGTGAGAGGGGTGGACGTTGTCTACCCATTTTTCCCATCGATGGGGGCCTATGTTCGTCGGGGTCAGGCGGTGTCCAACATCATGAGACTAACTCCTGCCTACGTACCAGTTACGCGGGTGTCAGGGTTGGTCAAAGGTATGGGGGAGGGCATGCCTCGGCTTGACAGTCCGATGGCCGCGCTCCTCTGTCCGGATATGGTGTGGGAACCACTATGCAAGCCGGTCCTCCAGGGGAAATCGGCTAGGCGATTGGCTTATTGGGGTGACCAGTTATTCATCGCTGGTACACAATCGCTAGCTGCGGCGTCTAACATCGCCCACCTGGCTAGATTTGTATCGGGGATAATGATGGGCGGCACGGATCTGAACGAGGTGAAATGCGATCAGATCACCCAGGCTGCGGGAGCTGTCCATAGCCATGGGGAAAGTGCGCGCCCTGGCCATCCTGGGCCAGTGTCACCTTTGGCTGGAGCAGGCCCGTGTGCCAGAGAAGAAGAGAGCTCCTCTTCTGACGGCCGCCCTCTCCGACACTGGCCTATTCGGGAAGGCCCTGCGGTTGATGTCCTCAACATGCAGAGAGATGGCAGAGGAGAGGTCCATTCTCCAACCCCATTTTCCGCCTCCCGTCCTTGCCGGTGGAGTCAGAAGGCTTCCGCGACGTCGAGCTGTCTCCGTCGCCGCTACCACTGCCTCCGCCGCCGCTGCTGGCCCTGCCAAGAGGGCCAGGGGACGACATGGCGCTTCTGCCACCGCCGGCCCATCCCAGACCGGAGGAGACGGTAGGGAACGTCGTGTCCAGCAGACTGTAACCTACCGTCCCTCCGGGGCTCCTCGGGGTGGCAAGACTCGAGCGGCGCGAGGTGGCAGACGCCGTTAAAAGTGACTTTTTCCCCTCTGTGTCCCCTCTCCTCTACACCCTCCCCGGCCCCTCTATGATTTTGTGCCTTGACACACTTTAATTAGTTAAATAAAAAAGTTCCCCGATGGAGGGGGACTGTGTTTTGGCCGAACAAACTGTGTGTTTCTTCAAACAATTCATATGGTGGGGTTGTGTATATATGAATCTGCCCTTTTACGTTGTGGGATGAGTCGTGTTGTGTTACGAGGTTAAGCAAGGTCTGCAACGTACACTCGGTAATCTATTTAGCTTGATTCTCCACATGCATGTAGAACTGGTGTTATTCCATTGCTTGAACTAAGTATATGTGTTTCACAATGCTGTGTTGTTTAGTTGCAGTAATACTCGTACACACACATTTCACGGCCTAGCCGTTTACTCTCGATCAGCGTTTTTCCTATGTACGACATAGTCAACGGGTATAGGATTCACGCACAGGCGACTTGTGTTTTTGTTGTAAAACCTTTACACATTTTGTGGGTAGCGGACATTGTATTAGCTTCGTTATGCTTTGCTTTCTACCGGAGGTTTTTCAAGATGGCTACGGTTGTTTTTCTGTGTGTAGGGATAAAGGGTGTTTTTTCGGGAGGGGGTGTCGAATAAACCCCTCCTTTCCCACTTGATTGGTTTAGGGGATTTTTGATCTCTTCCAGTCAGGGCCAAGCCAGTGCTTGGCAGGGGGGGGGGGGGGGGAAGGGGTATTCTACCGACTCCTATTACATGACAGGAGCCGGCAGGTTTTCCCCGCCCGTTGTAGCGGTGTTGCTATGGCGACGCCTTCCATGAGCTGGTGTCTTAAAGATGTCGAGGTTAGGGCGTAGGGCTCACAGTTCTGCTGCGCCCGGTTTATGTGTCAAACTTGAGTCGATTGGTCACGTGACTCACAGTTTACATATCTTTTTCATGGCTATGGTCTCATGTGGGAAGGTGTTTCTGGGAGGGTCTGGTCTTACACTCTGATTAAAAAGAGTGACTGGATTGAAATCATGTGAAAACAGGTTTTTTACTCCCAGCTGTGCAGTTGGGTCATACGGGTGATGCTTTTTCTTTATTTTTATAAAGAGTTGAATGTGTCTATGATGGATTGGAAATGAGGGTCCCTGATGGAAACAAGACTAACGTCTTTCTCAGGTCTGCCTCCCCTTAACCTATTGTGTGTATTGCCGTACTGGGTTTTACCCTTTCTGCAGTCAGTTGGGTAAACTTTTTCATTCATTCATTCATGGAGTTGATTGCATCTCGCCCCTCTTGTCGTTCCCCTGGGCGTCTTGGGGATTCAATATGGTGGTCTAAACGGCCTATTGTTGATGTGGGTATGTCAAAACGCACACATAGTGCTAGCTCAGGATGTGCTTTTGGGGCATTGGCT
The DNA here is from genome assembly GCF_963971535.1 of Notolepis coatsorum. Taxonomy (NCBI): domain Eukaryota; kingdom Metazoa; phylum Chordata; class Actinopteri; order Aulopiformes; family Paralepididae; genus Notolepis; species Notolepis coatsorum. The sequence continues at coordinate 158,492,037 of NC_140168.1, forward strand.
GACTGGCGCGCCTTGATTGCTTGGGGTTGAAACAGCGTTTTTTATGAAGCAATTGGGATGGGGGTTTTTTCCTCTTCCGACACCCTGTGTGGTTGTCGATGGGTTCCCGTTCATGTCAGGGGATGATGACGGAATGGGTCTGGACATATTGGGAGGGGTCTCACGCCCTAGGGGTGGGCCACCGGGCGCGGTTTGTACCGACACGTCTGGGTGGCGCCTTCTTTTTATGTTGGGATCAACACGCATATCTGCCCCTTCTCCTGGGGTTGGCAGGTCGGCGTGATTAGGGCACGGGACTGGTTCTGGTCGCGCTGGTCCAGATCAGTTGCACCCGTTGTCCGCTGGGGATGCAGATCTGCTGTTCTGGTACCCTGAGGGACTTGGGTTTTTTTTCAGGGGGAAAAATGCTAGGTCGGTCCGGGTGTCACAGGGTTGAGCGTTATGGAACCCTTGTTAGGTGCGTTTGTATTCTGCACTGTCGTAATGGCTTACGGCCGTGCCAACCTGTACACACCCGATCTCGTCGGATCTCGGCCGCTGTGCGGGTTGGTCTTGGTTGGTACTTGGTTGGGTGACCTCCTGGGAATACCGAGTGCGGGGTGCTGGGGCTGGTCTTCCATTTTTACGCTCTTCTCTTGCGCTTGGCGCAGAGGGGCCTGTTGGGGTGGTTTTAACCTCCTCGGGGGACCCTGTGCCCCCCGTATCACCGGGCCCGGTCCGGGGTAATGTTCGTTGACCCGTAGGCCCGGGATAGCCCTGTTGGAAACCAGAACGCGGGCTGCGGCGGTGCCGCAGGTGTGTTTTTGGGGTTTCTTTCCTGAGGGGTTATGGGACCAACCATTGCATGGGGTAATGCCTAGGTGGTTGGTTCTCTGGTGTGTTGCTGCAGTGTCAACTCCCGGTTCTCCGGTTGAGGGTGCCCCTGCACGTTCATGACGTCTGCCGATCGTATGGGCCTTCTCTGTGGGCAGCTGTCAGGATGGCCGAGTGGTCTAAGGAGCCAGACTCAAGGTAAAACTTTCCATAGGAATGGGGCTTCTGGTCTCTGAATAGAGGCATGGGTTTGAACCCACTTCTGACATGCTGTTTAAGGCTTGGTTATGCGACAACGCCAGCATACGCCCCTTCCGCCGGGGCGGCTGTGTTCAGCTGTCCTTCTGGCGCCTGCCTCGTCCGCAGTCTCCAGGCTTGGGTTGACAGCCTGTTGCCTGGTCTTTTTTCCCGGTGCACTGCCTGCTTCCGTTGGTTAACTCTTGTGTGTTACGACCATGCTGTCTGCCTGTTGCAGGGCCTGTGTTCCAGGCGGTGTACTGTTGGGGAGGACAGGGCCCGCTCGGCTGAGGGGCCTTTGTCCGAATACGCTGGCGATGTGGGGGGCGGGGTCACTAGGTGCCCACCTGGTGGGGTCTTGATGCTGGCATCATGGACTTCTCCGGGCCCCCATTCCAGGGAGTCCAGTCCTTTTGGTGGGTCTGGGTCTTCCTTCGCGCTCCGCTGCTACGGCCTTGCCACGGGGTTGGGTTTGCCCTTGCTCCTGTGATTCTGGGGGCAGTAACGAGGTTGTTTCCTACGTTCGTTCCCGGGTGGCATGCGGGTTGTGCGTGGGTGTAGTCGTGGGGTCAAGCCACGGTCTGCTCACCCTGTGCGTTGAGTTGCTTGAGTGCCTCTTCGCGCGGTCGGGTCCGTCGCCCTCTCGGTAGACCTCTAATAGGGGGGGTGCCCTCCATTAGGGGGGGTCGGGGGGGCTCGGCCCTCCCTGTTCTGTTGGTTGTGGGGGGCCTTCAGCGGGGTGTATTTGTCAGCCAGCGGCTCCGCTTGGCCTCCCTTTGTGCAGTGTGATGCCAAGCAGAGCCCCTAATGGAACAGAACGTTAGGTTATAGCTATAACCAAGTTCTGTTAATTAGGGGTGACGCTTGGCATCAGACGGCCGCTGCAGCCCTTGACCTCACCTTGTGGTGAAAGCTTGGGAAGGAGGAGAGCAGGTGACCACACACCTGCTTATGAAGGTAAGCTGATGAGGGGTGTGGTCAGACTAATACTGGTATTAAAGGTACATTTGTGGAATTTATTCAGTGCGCGTGCACGTACGCGAGGGAGTGCAGTGTGATGCCAAGCGTCACCCCTAATTAACAGAACTTGGTTATAGCTATAACCTAACGTTATACACACACACACACACACACACACACGCACGCACACACACATGCACACACACACACACACACAAGCGCATATACGCAAGTGCAATCTTTCTATCATACACGCTCTTCTTGCTCTCTATTTGTTTGAATGCGCGCGCGCGAGAGCAATTGGAAAGCTGGCGCGCAGCACGGCAGACGCTTGATTCAATCATAAGCAGGTAGACCCCCATCACGAATTCCGAGCCACATTAGTATTCACCTCCACTGCCGTCACACAGAATGAAGGGGGAGATGCATTCAGATAGCCAACACCCAGACACCTACACTCTTAAAAAAATAATTATTTTTACGGTACTTTCAATGTATTATTTTACAGATTACTTTTGTTTTTCTACTTTAAGTGTAAATGCCATAGAAATACAGTAAATTCCATACAAATACAGTAAATAACCTTTAATACAAATATTAACCATTAAATAAAGGTTGTAATCTGTAAATTGATTTAATAAGAAATTATCTTTTTTTTACAGGATTATTCCATTGCTTAATTGTCTTGAATGTTAAATTACATGTAAAACACCTAGAATATACATCATTTTACTGTATGTGAAAATAAGGCAACTTTCTGTTTTTTTGCTGTTAAACTTTAAATGTAATGTTAAATTATGTTAAAAAAGAGAATAATATAATTAAAAAACAGTAAAAACCTTCAGTTATTCTACAGGTAATTCTTTTTAAATACATGTATTTGCTTAATTGTGTTGAATGTTAAATTACATTGAATTGTATGTAAAAACACATAAGATACTCATCATTTTACTGTATGTGAAAATAAGGGAACTTTCAGTATTTAAAAAAATTACGATCAAACTCCTTCAATAAAGTGACAGAACTTAAAGTTCAGCAGTGAAACACTGTTATTTCACAGGTTTTTCCTACATTTATGATGAAACACCTTCAATTAAGTGACATAACTAAAAGTTCAGCAGTGAAACAAAAGTTATTTTACAAGGTTTCCCATAATTATTACAATCAAACTCCGTCAATAAAGTGACAGAACTTAAAGTTCAGCAGTGAAACACTGTTTTTTCACAGGTTTCCCCATTATTATTACAATCAAACCCCTTCAATTAAGTGACAGAACTCAAAGTTCAGCAGTGAAACACTGTTATTTCACAGGTTTTTCCTACATTTAAGATGAAACACCTTCAATTAAGTGACAGAACTTAAAGTTCAGCAGTGAAATACTGTCATTTGACAGTATTTTCCTAAATTATTACGATCAAACTCCTTCAATTAAGTGACAGAACTTAAAGTTCAGCAGTGAAACACTGTTATTTCACAGGTTTTTCCAACATTTACGATGAAACACCTTCAATTACGTGACATAACTTAAGTTCAGCAGTGAAACACTGTTATTTTACAGGTTTCCCCATAATTATTACAATCAAACTCCTTCAATTAAGTGACAGAACCTCGTTCAGCAGTGAAACGCTGTTATTTGGCAGGTTTTTCCTACATTTACGATGAAACACCTTCAATTAAGTGACATAACTTAAGTTCAGCAGTGAAACACTGTTATTTGACAGTTTTTTCCTAAATTATTACAATCAAACTCCTTCAATAAAGTGACAGAACTTAAAGTTCAGCAGTGAAACACTGTTATTTCACAGGTTTTTCCTACATTTACGATGAAACACCTTCAATTAAGTGACAGAACTTAAAGTTCAGCAGTGAAACACTGTTATTTTACAGGTTTTCCCATAATTATTACAATCAAACTCCTTCAATTAAGTGACAGCACTTAAAGTTCAGCAGTGAAACACTGTTATTTTACAGGTTTTCCCATTATTATTACAATCAAACTCCTTCAATTAAGTGACAGCACTTAAAGTTCAGCAGTGAAACACTGTTATTTTACAGGTTTTCCCATTATTATTACAATCAAACCCCTTCAATAAAGTGACAGAACTTAAAGTTCAGCAGTGAAACACTGTTATTTCACAGGTTTTTCCTACATTTACGATGAAACACCTTCAATTAAGTGACAGAACTTAAAGTTCAGCAGTGAAACACTGTTATTTTACAGGTTTTCCCATAATTATTACAATCAAACTCCTTCAATTAAGTGACAGAACCTCGTTCAGCAGTGAAACGCTGTTATTTGGCAGGTTTTTCCTACATTTACGATGAAACACCTTCAATTAAGTGACAGAACCTCGTTCAGCAGTGAAACACTGTTATTTGACAGTTTTTTCCTAAATTATTACAATCAAACTCCTTCAATAAAGTGACAGAACTTAAAGTTCAGCAGTGAAACACTGTTATTTCACAGGTTTTTCCTACATTTACGATGAAACACCTTCAATTAAGTGACAGAACTTAAAGTTCAGCAGTGAAACACTGTTATTTTACAGGTTTTCCCATAATTATTACAATCAAACTCCTTCAATTAAGTGACAGCACTTAAAGTTCAGCAGTGAAACACTGTTATTTGACAGTTTTTTCCTAAATTATTAGCTAGCCTAGCTTAGCACAATGGCTGGAAGCAGTAGGGACCAGCTAGCCTAGCTTAGCATAAGGACTGGAAGCAGTAGGGAGCAACTAGCCTAGCTTAGCACAAGGATTGGAAGCAGTAGGGAGCAGCTAGCCTAGCTTAGCACAAGGACTGGAAGCAGTAGGGACCAGCTAGCCAGCCTAGCTTAGCACAAGGACTGGAAGCAGTAGGGAGCAGCTAGCCTAGCTTAGCACAAGGGCTGGAAGCAGTAGGGAGCAGCTAGCCTAGCTTAGCATGAGGGCTGGAAGCAGTAGGGACCAGCTAGCCTAGCATAGCACAAGGACTGGAAGCAGTAGGGAGCAACTAGCCTAGCTTAGCACAACGACTGGAAGCAGTAGGGAGCAGCTAGCCTAGCTTAGCACAAGGGCTGGAAGCAGTAGGGACCAGCTAGCCTAGCTTAGCACAAGGACTGGAAGCAGTAGGAAGCAACTAGCCTAGCTTAGCACAAGGAATGGAAGCAGTAGGGAGCAGCTAGCCTAGCTTAGCACAAGGGCTGGAAGCAGTAGGGACCAGCTAGCCTACCTAGCTTAGCACAAGGACTGGAAGCAGTAAGGAGCAGCTAGCCTATAGCTTAGCAAAAGGGCTGGAAGCAGTAGGGACCAGCTAGCCTACCTAGCTTAGCACAAGGACTGGAAGCAGTAGGGAGCAACTAGCCTAGCTTAGCACAAGGACTGGAAGCAGTAGGAAGCAGCTAGCCTAGCTTAGCACAAGAGCTGGATGCAGTAGGGACCAGCTAGCCTAGCTTAGCACAAGGGCTGGAAGCAGTAGGGACCAGCTAGCCTAGCTTAGCACAAGGGCTGGAAGCAGTAGGGAGCAGCTAGCCTAGCTTAGCATGAGGGCTGGAAGCAGTAGGGACCAGCTAGCCTAGCTTAGCACAAGGACTGGAAGCAGTAGGGAACAACTAGCCTAGCTTAGCACAAGGACTGGAAGCAGTAGGGACCAGCTAGCCTAGCTTAGCACAAGGACTGGAAGCAGTAGGGAGCAACTAGCCTAGCTTAGCACAAGGAATGGAAGCAGTAGGGAGCAGCTAGCCTAGCTTAGCACAAAGGCTGGAAGCAGTAGGGACCAGCTAGCCAGCCTAGCTTAGCACAAGGACTGGAAGCAGTAGGGAGCAGCTAGCCTAGCTTAGCACAAGGGCTGGAAGCAGTAGGGAGCAGCTAGTCTATACTTAGCACAAGGACTGGAAGCAGTAGGGAGCAACTAGCCTAGTTTAGCACAAGGACTGGAAGCAGTAGGGAGCAGCTAGCCTATAGCTTAGCACAAGGGCTGGAAGCAGTAGGGACCAGCTAGCCTACCTAGCTTAGCACAAGGACTGGAAGCAGTAGGGAGCAACTAGCCTAGCTTAGCACAAGGACTGGAAGCAGTAGGGAGCAGCTAGCCTAGCTTAGCACAAGGGCTGGAAGCAGTAGGGACCAGCTAGCCTAGCTTAGCAGAAGGACTGGAAGCAGTAGGGAGCAACTAGCCTAGCTTAGCACAAGGAATGGAAGCAGTAGGGAGCAGCTAGCCTAGCTTAGCACAAGGGCTGGAAGCAGTAGGGACCAGCTAGCCTACCTAGCTTAGCACAAGGACTGGAAGCAGTAAGGAGCAGCTAGCCTATAGCTTAGCACAAGGGCTGGAAGCAGTAGGGACCAGCTAGCCTACCTAGCTTAGCACAAGGACTGGAAGCAGTAGGGAGCAACTAGCCTAGCTTAGCACAAGGACTGGAAGCAGTAGGAAGCAGCTAGCCTAGCTTAGCACAATAGCTGGATGCAGTAGGGACCAGCTAGCCTAGCTTAGCACAAGGGCTGGAAGCAGTAGGGACCAGCTAGCCTACCTAGCTTAGCACAAGGACTGGAAGCAGTAAGGAGCAGCTAGCCTATAGCTTAGCACAAGGGCTGGAAGCAGTAGGGACCAGCTAGCCTACCTAGCTTAGCACAAGGACTGGAAGCAGTAGGGAGCAACTAGCCTAGCTTAGCACAAGGACTGGAAGCAGTAGGAAGCAGCTAGCCTAGCTTAGCACAAGAGCTGGATGCAGTAGGGACCAGCTAGCCTACCTAGCTTAGCACAAGGACTGGAAGCAGTAGGGAGCAGCTAGCCTAGCTTAGCACAAGGGCTGGAAGCAGTAGGGACCAGCTAGCCTAGCTTAGCACAAGGACTGGAAGCAGTAGGGAGCAGCTAGCCTAGCTTAGCACAAGGAATGGAAGCAGTAGGGAGCAGCTAGCCTAGCTTAGCACAAGGGCTGGAAGCAGTAGGGACCAGCTAGCCTACCTAGCTTAGCACAAGGACTGGAAGCAGTAGGGAGCAGCTAGCCTAGCTTAGCACAAGGGCTGGAAGCAGTAGGGACCAGCTAGCCTAGCTTAGCACAAGGACTGGAAGCAGTAGGGAGCAACTAGCCTAGCTTAGCACAAGGACTGGAAGCAGTAGGGAGCAGCTAGCCTAGCTTAGCACAAGGAATGGAAGCAGTAGGGAGCAGCTAGCCTAGCTTAGCACAAGGGCTGGAAGCAGTATGGACCAGCTAGCCTAGCTTAGCACAAGGGCTGGAAGCAGTAGGGACCAGCTAGCCTAGCTTAGCACAAGTTGCAGTTTGCATACCAGCTAGCCTAGCTTAGCACAAGCTGCAGTTTGCATATCAGCAGAACATCGGTGTGGAGGATGCCATAATCTACATGGTCCACAAGGCCTATCTACATCTGGAGAAGCCGGGCAGGTCAGTGAGGGTAACATTCTTTCACTTTTCTAGTGCCTTCAACACTATTCAGCCTCCACTACTGTCTGAGAAGCTGTCAGTGATGGGGGTGGAGGACGACTTGGTGGCCTGGATCTTCAACTACCTCACTGGCAGACCACAGTCTGTCAAACTGCAGGGGTGCCACTCCGACGTGCTGATCTGCAACACTGGAGCCCCCCAGGGAACTATATTGGCACCCTTTTTATTCACCCTGTACACCTCAGACTTCCGCTTCAGCTCCGGGAACTGCCATCTCCAAAAGTTTTCTGATGACTCCTCCATCGTTGGATACATCACCAACGACAACGAGGAGGAGTACAGAGCTGTGGTGGAGAGATTCACAGAGTGGAGCAAGGAAAACCACCTACAGCTCAACATCAGCAAGACGAATGAGATGGTGGTGGACCATCGGCGGAGCAAGAGGAAGCCCTCAACTCCCATCATCATCCAGGGGGAGGAGGTGGAAAGGGTGGCGAATTACAAATTCCTGGGTGTTCTCATGAACAACAAACTGGACTGGACGCACAACACAGAGGCCCTCTACAGGAAGGGACAGAGCAGACTGTTCTTCCTGAGAGGGCTCAGGTCTTTTAATGTCTGCAGCAAACTGCTGCAGATGTTCTACCAGTCTGTGGTGGCGGGTGCCCTCTTTTTCGCTGTGGTATGCTGGGGGGGAAACACCAACACAGACAAAATAAACAAACTGGTAAAAAAAAAGCAAGCTCTGTGGTGGGAGCGGACCTGGACCGTCTGCAGGTGGTGGCAGAGGGGAGGACGAGGAGGAAGCTGCATGCTATCCTTGAGAACCCCTGCCACCCCCTCTATGATGAGCTGACCGCAATGCGGTCCACGTTTAGCCACAGACTCATCCCCCCCCCGACATACCACAAAGCGCTTTGGGCAGTCCTTTGTGCCGGTGGCAATCAGGCTCCACAACCAAGCAGGGCCAGGATGGGCCAACTGCTGTGAACTGGACGAGCTGGGTTGTGGACTGTAACAAATTAATTTAATTATTTAACAACACATTCATGATTGGACTTGTTTCTTTTTCACCACTTTTTAGCTCTTTTTAGTCCTATTTTAGCTATTTATATCCCTGTGTACTTGTCCATCTTGTTTTTAACACATGTATGTTATGTATAAACTGTTTTTTAATTGCTGTTTTTAAATTGCTGTTACGCTGCTTATGCTGTAAATGACATCTTAATCTCCCCTTTGGGATAAATAAAGGTTTTCAATTCAATTCAGTAGGGACCAGCTAGCCTACCTAGCTTAGCAAAAGGGCTGGAAGCAGTAGGGACCAGCTAGCCTACCTAGCTTAGCACAAGGACTGGAAGCAGTAGGGAGCAGCTAGCCTAGCTTAGCACAAGGGCTGGAAGCAGTAGGGACCAGCTAGCCTACCTAGCTTAGCACAAGGACTGGAAGCAGTAGGGAGCAGCTAGCCTAGCTTAGCACAAGGGCTGGAAGCAGTAGGGAGCAGCTAGCCTAGCTTAGCACAAGGGCTGGAAGCAGTAGGGACCAGCTAGCCTACCTAGCTTAGCACAAGGACTGGAAGCAGTAGGGAGCAGCTAGCCTAGCTTAGCACAAGGACTGGAAGCAGTAGGGAGCAGGGGATCATCCCTATGTTCCCCGGGTCCTATGTTCCCCGGGTCCTATGTTCCCCGCTTGATTGATTAATAGATTGAAATTTTTATACATTTTTATTATTTTATTAATAATTAATGTCCGCCTTGTTTCGAACTGGTTAAGCTTAGGCCCTCTTTCGAACTGGTTACGGTTAGAGTTTGGAATCAGGGCTGGTGGTCTAAAATTTTCAATCAATCAAAGCGGGGAACATAGAACCCGGGGAACATAGGACCCGGGGAACATAGACATGCTCCCGGGAGCAGCTAGCCTAGCTTAGCACAAGGGCTGGAAGCAGTAGGGACCAGCTAGCCTAGCTTAGCACAAGTCGCAGTTTGCATACCAGCTAGCCTATAGCTTAGCACAAGCTGCAGTTTGCATATCAGCAGAACATCAGTGTGGAGGATGCCATAATCTACATGGTCCACAAGGCCTATCTACATCTGGAGAAGCCGGGCAGCTCAGTGAGGGTAACATTCTTTGACTTTTCTAGTGCCTTCAACACTATTCAGCCTCCACTACTACCCAGGTGGCCAGCATACTCTGCCCGATTCCGGCTACCGGTCGGCACACTCGGCACATGTCCGGCACGGCACGCCAACGATGAGCCGGATCTGGCCCGGTAATGGTTGCCGTGCCAAAGCCGACTCGGGCTCGCCAAAGATAAACCGGCTCTGGCCTCGCCCCTGCCCACGTGACAACCTAGGATGGCTTAGAGTAGACGACAGAGTACAGCAACTTGCAATGGGCCTGTCTACAAGATACATACACGACCAAGGTATGTGTACATGTCAAAATACTTCCCAAAGGTCAGTGAATACCACGACCACAACACCATGGGAGCTCCACAAATCATGTTAAACCCAGATTCGGCTCAAACAGGGACTAAACACGTTTCGCAATTATGCCACATCAATGTGGAACGCCCTACCCAAAGATGTAAAGGAATGTGAATCACTACCCACTTTCAAAACCACTCTCAAAGAACACCTACGGGAGACTGCAATTCGAAACTGGCCCCTGTAAATGTCCTAACCCAACCCCCTCCAATGTACAGTAAAGTACCAAACATGGTTTTGTCAATATTCCAATGTACAGTTGTGCTTGTGCAGTTGTACAGTGTCCCCCACCCACCCATCCTACCCCCCCCCCCCCCACCCCACCTATAATGTACGGTTCTACGTCAAATATATACTCTCTTTTCTAGACTCTTTTTGTATCACAAACAGTAGGCCCTACTGTATTTGCAAATCTGGTATGTCATAAATGTATAGAAGTGTCTATCTGTATGTCACATGTCATGTTATGATGAATTGAAAATGGGGGACCCTGATCTAAACAAGATGAAAGTCTTTCTCTGGTCTGCATGCCCTTAACAAGTGTATGTATTGAGCTGTACTGTATTGTACCCATTCTGCAATCTGTTAACAAAGTTTTCAATCAATCAATCAAAACCGTGGTCAGTCTGTGCGGAGAAACAAGGAAGAGCATGGTTGCCAGATCGGATTAACAATATCCGAACCGCCCATTAATATCAAAGGTTTGTCAATGATGGCAGACTCTCAAATCTGGCAACACTGATGCGTTGCATTGTGGGGATCCCGGTTTGAAATTTGAATTGAAGCGGTTACAGACAGAGCCTGCACCACGCCGTGAGCAACTGTTGCATCTTCTCCTCAGGTAATTGGAGATCATACTATTGGGTAATTGTGCAACACATATATTTTATTATTTATAAGTAATGCGTGCCGCTGATATAAATGAGTGCTGTTTAGTCTGTGTTTCAGTGAGTGTAGCGCAAGCTCACGTTAGCTACTAGGCTACATACACTGTAGCGTGAGCTCACGTTACTACTAGGCTACATACACTGCGTGCGAGCTCACGTTAGCTACTAGGCTACATACACTGTAGCGCGAGCTCACGTTACTACTAGGCTACATACACTGTAGCGCGAACTCACGTTACTACTAGGCTACATACACTGCGCGCGAGCTCACGTTACTACTAGGCTACATACACTGCGCGCGAGCTCACGTTACTACTAGGCTACATACACTGCGCGCGAGCTCACGTTACTACTAGGCTACATACACTGTAGCGCGAGCTCACGTTACTACTAGGCTACATACACTGTAGCGCGAGCTCACGTTACTACTGGGCTACATACACTGTAGCGCGAGCTCACGTGCTACTAGGCTACATACACTGCTACAGGCAGAGCCTCACGTCGTCACCAACTGTTCTCATCTCAGGTAATTGTGCAACACATATATTTTATTATTTATAAGTAATGCATGCTGCTGATATAAATGCTGTTTAGTCTGTGTTTCAGTGACTAGTCTACTGTAATGTTATTTGCTCGATATTATGAAACTGGTGGGATCTGTAAACTACAGTAGCACTACTGCTAGCAGGCCTAGACTGCAGAATACTGACGTTAGCTAACCAATGCATATCACGCAGATCTTTCATGGTTTAATTTAATTGTAAAATATATAATTTCACAGCAAATACTGTTACAGTGCTGGATCTCAACAATGACATGAAAGCAGAAGACAGCTCAATAACAACTACCGGTATACTTCAAGTGGTCGTAAGTGATGTATATTTTTTTTTATTGTGTGTGTGACTGTATATATAATATATACTTTTTAATCTGGGACATCATTTTCAAAGAGTCATCCTGTAATGCCTTCTCTCTCTCTCTCTCTCTCCCAAGACGGTCAAGATCTACCAAGTATTCAAGATCTTCAAGTGGTCTTGCTTGTAAGTGATGTATAAAATGTTTTATTGTGTGTGATTGTGTATATATATACTTTTCAATCTGGGACTTTCATTTCAACAGCTGGAAAGAGTCATCCTGTAAATGCCTATACTGACTGTTGAATGTCCTTACTTTTAGCTCTTCTGCAAAGAATTCTTACAAATCAAGAAGTGTTGATGGATGCTACAGTATATTGTATGTAGATGTGCATGACGTGGACTAAATTAGAGGTCCTAGATATGGAAGTTTGAAGATGGCGGTGTTTCAAGAGACTGGCTAGGCTACTGCATGCTGTAGAGTGGTGAGTTAACTTGTTCCATGTGCCGCAAGTATGTCAAAAAGAAAATTTCGGATTATCGACGAAACCTTACTTGGTCCCAAGAAGAGGGTCTCGTGTATTAAATAAAGTTTTTATTCATTCATTCACTCTGGATCTGGTAAATCCAGTAGCAATACACACAATTGTTAAGGGGATACAGACCAGAGAAAGATGTGTGTCTTGTTTACATCATCAGCGTCCCCCATTTTCAATCCATAGTGACATTTATGACATACACAACATACATGACATCATGACATTTATGACATAGGGACATACATGACTTACAGGTATATAGTACTGTTACATTTGTCACATATACAATATGCAAATATACAGTACTGTTACCCAGAGATCCTAACAGTAAATATATACATATGATGAGGAGGCGACTGTACATTAGGAGACTATGTTAGGACTGTACTTAAAAGGAGAATTTCTTTTGCTTTAATCCCTGGAATCACTGGCCTTAGACTATCTACTAACGTATTCTCTATCTCTCTCTCTAGGTTCATGGCCACTAATGGCTTCAGAAGGACAGTATGCTGGATGAGGAAGGTCTTGGCCATGCTGTGATGACTCCTAGAGGACAAGAACGGAGGTGCAGGACCTGGCTGTCAAATGGTTTGTAATGCTACAGTATATTGTATGTAGATGTGCATGACGTGGACTAAATTAGAGGTCCTAGATATGCTAAATAATATTGAGAATCACTGGCCTTAGACTATCTACTAACGTATTCTCGCTCTCTCTCTAGGTTCATGACCACTAATGACTTCAGAGCTTCAGAAGGACAATATGCTGGATGAGGAAGGTCTTGGCCATGCTGCGATGGCTCCTAGAGGACAAGAACGGAGGTGCAGGACCTGGCTGTCAAATGGTTTGTAATGCTACAGTATAAATTATTGTATTACCCATCACACTCACCATCAATGACTCCACCATCACCCCCTCCCCCCTAGTCCGCAACCTCTGTGTCATCCTCGACCCCACCCTCTCATTTGACCCCCATGTCCGCTCCATTGTCAAAACTTCAATCTACCCCCTGCTGCTGAATCCCTCATACACGCCTTCATCTCCTCCCTCCTGGACTACTGTAACTCCCTCCTCACTGGCATCACCTCCCGCTCCCTCCATAAACTGCAGATGGTCCAAAACTCAGCCGCCCGCCTCCTCACTAACACCCGGTCCCGCGAACACATCACTCCTGTCCTCCACTCCCTCCACTGGCTCCCGATCAAGGAACGCATTAACTTCAAAACACTACTCCTCACCTTCAAAGCCCTCCATAGCCTGGCCTCACCCTGGTCTCAAACTTTTTACACCAAGTACCACCTGAGAAAGTAGCTGGCTCTCCAAGTACCACCATATGACCGAAATACAGTATTCAGCTATGCACAGTTCACGCAGGAGGCAAATGTATTCCTAATACCATTATTTTGTTACAAAGACTTAATTTCCTGCATTCTGGTGCAGGAATGTTTGAATTTTTACCATTTAAATTCCAGTGTTTGTGATGGGCATCACAAAGTATTGTATAAAAAAAAAAAAAAAAAAAACACACATATTCAATACACTTTGAATTGTAACCCTTTAAATGCCAGTTTGTGTGATGGCATCACAAATTATTGTTAAAAATTATTATTATTGTTGTTGTGGTATGGAAGCAAATGAGTGACAGAAGTATTTGAATTTTATCAGACACCGAATTTATAGCATTGAAAATAATTACTTTGAAAACGCGTATCTGAATTGAATTTATAGCATTGAAAATAATTACTTTGAAAACATGTATCTGAATTTTTTCAGACACCGAATTTATAGCATTGAAAATAATTACTTTGAAAACATGTATCTGTTTTTTTTCACACCGAATGTATAGCATTGAAAAGAATTACTTTGAAAATCATGTATCTGAATTTTTTTGCTCCGAATTTACCTTATGTGAAATAAAAATTCAGTGTTTAAAATTCAATGTAAAAAATTCGAATGCATAATAAAATTCAATGTAAAAAAAAATCGATGCATAATTGCGGTGTATAAAATTCAATGTAAAAAATTCGATGAATAATTGCGGTGTATAAAATTCTATATAAAAAATTCGATGCATAATTGCGGTGTATAAAATTCAATGTAAAAAACCATCATCAGGGCTGCGTGAATCCTTTCAGCAACTGGCTTGTCCTTCCGCGTTCCCGTTTGGCGCTCTGATTGGCCAGGTCATGTGACATGAGCGCCAATCGTGGGACGGCAAGTTTTTGCAGGGTTAAGCTTAGGCACTCTTTCGAAGTTGGTGAAGGTTAGAGTTTGTCTTAGAGCGTGACGGCAATTTCTTTCGACGGTTAAGCTTAGGCACTCTTTTGAAGTTGGTTAGAGTTTGTCTTAGAGCATGGCGATAGAACGGCAGGTAGTTTGCAGGCTGTTCGACGCGGAAATGGGCAAACACGCTATTGGGCGCACATGTCACATGACCTGGCCAATCAGAGCGCCAAATGGGAACGCGGAAGGACAAGCCAGTTGCCAAAAGGATACACTCATCCGGGCTGCGTGTATACCAAACCAAGCCGCATTTCTCGGAGACGCTCTCTGATTGGCACTGACTGACGCTCTCTGATTGGCCACTGACGCGTTTGCCCAATCCGTGACGAGCTGTGTCTTTGCCCATTTCCACGTCAAACAGCCTGCAAACTACCTGGCATTCTATCGCCATGCTCTAAGACAAACTCTAACCTTAACCAACTTCGAAAGAGTGCCTAAGCTTAACCGTCGAAAGAACTTGCCGTCACGCACTAAGCAGCGTTTCCGTTAGCCGGTAATTACCGGTATTTGACCGGCTAAATCTGTTGAAGTCCGACATATTTAATCTCTCCGGTCATGATATCCGGTGAAAATAATTCCCTCTAAGCACAATTCGATTATTTGAATTGTATTAAAATAGACCAAAATTAAATAGCCTATGCGATGAACGAAACAATCATCACACTTGTTTCATCGTTCCTTCACCAAGCAGCCGGTCCAATAATGACACAGCTGTGTCAGCGCGAGCCCGTTGCTCCTAGATTTGTGAGAAGCATCCATCTGCAGCCCCACAGAATGCAGTACTCCAATCCAGCCATTGGCAATTCAGCTGTTGGGTGGGCGGCGCTGCTGAGCCCAGACCGGACCGGACCTAAAAACACTGCTGCTCTGTCGGTCTGCAGCTCCATGCTTCACGTAAATCTAACAGCCAGCTTGCGCTGACACAGCAGTGTCACTACCAGACCGGCTGCTTGGCGAAGCAACGATGAAACAAATGCAATGACTGTTTCGCTCATCGCATAGGCTATTTAACTTTAGTCTATTTTAATACAATTCAAATAATCAAATTGTGCTTAGAGGGAATTATTTTCATAGACATTATGACCAGCACCAAGTCGTTGGGAGGTGGAGTCATCACGCAAACCCACGATAATGTTGCCGTCTCTCTCTGCCAAATTTCTCAGTTCTTCGCTTGATATAATTAATACAAATGTCCAATATAACGGAATTCGTTAGCTCATAAAAATGTAATTATAACAGACTGCTGTTTAATGTCGGGCAGACTGCCCACCGACACCTCAAGTCGGCAGCAGCACGAAGTCTCGAGGGGCTTATTTTATTTGGAATATATTAATGACTGTATACGCAAAAGTAGCCTAGTTTTAAGTTAAAATATTATAAATGCCTTGATGATGTCATTCTTTATATAGGCCTATCAATTGTTTTTAAGCTCAATAAACTCTGACCGGAATTTATCCCATTTGTCCGGTAGATTGAAAAAAAATTCTAACGGAAACCCTGGCACTAAGACAAACTCTAACCTTAACCAACTTCGAAGAGTGCCTAAGCTTAACCAGTGTAAAAACAGGCGTCGGCCAATCAGAGAGCGTCTCCGAGAAATGCGGCTTGGTTTGGTATTCACGCATCCGGGCTACCCAGACAGGATAAGCAATCGAGCCTGGATGCAATCGAACTGACTATCGAACTGACTTCTGGCCTATCACTGCACTGCTTTGTCAGTCATGTGATCACACCAACCCGAGAAAGATGGCGGTATATACATACGGTGGGGAGAGAAATATACATACGGTGGGGAGAGAATATATACATACGGTGGGGAGGAGACTGTACATTAGGAGGGGGTGGGAGAGAAATATACATACGGTGGGGAGAGAATATATACATACGGTGGGGAGGAGACTACATTAGGAGGGGGTGGGTGGGAGAGAAATATACATATGGTGGGGAGAGAATATATACATACGGTGGGGAGGAGACTGTACATTAGGAGGGGGTGGGTGGGAGAGAAATATACATATAATAGACAGTCTCCTCCCCATTGTATGTATATATTCTCTCCCCACCATATGTATATTTCTGTAGGGGTGGCAAAACAGCGTCAGTGTCCTCTCCATTCACACTCCATTGGGAGCAATTAGGGGTTACAGGGGCACTGCCATGCTAGACTAACTTAGGTTATTTGGATTGAATGTTTAAATTATGTATAGATTTTGTAAAATATAATTTCCCCCAATAGTATTGAGTTAACCTATGATTCCTTCCTATCCCTAGGTGTGTGAGGTGGGGCCCAGCAGACATACCGGACGGGGAGATAGAGGAAGCCTTGGGGGATCTGCGGAACATCTACTCAGGCATGCAATCTACTTTACTTTTGGTGGGGCTTTTCTCCCACTTTGGCCTCCTGACAGACACTGATGCCCTTCAAAAGATCCAAGATGCCCTGGGTCAGAGAGGACGGACCATCCTGCAGTTCTGCCAGAAACTGGACAACCCGGAGATCAAGGAAGTTCTGGCCAGATATGATCCAGAGGCTTCGGAGAAGACTCCTTATGGTGTACTTCAAGGAGCCTATGGAGAAACTGCTGCTCGGAGTTGATGTACGTTTTATTTATTTAAATATTTGAAATGCTAAATGAGTGATTACAAACACTGTGATAGACCCTCTAAACTGTGAGATGCCAGTGTTTTTTCTCCTTTTCTGTGTTTTATTTCAAAGTAGGTCTACACATGGTAGTCTTTTTTCAAAGTAGACTACTTTTTATTTTATAAATGTTCCACAAATAAGCGAAGGACTCAAATATACCTGAATAGTTCAGGGTTTTATTTCAAAGTCGGTCTATAGACACCAGTGTTTTGTCTCCTCTGTGTTTTATTTAAAAATAGGTCTACACAGCCAGTATTTTGTCTCTTCATAAGAGTTTGAGGTTTTCCTTTGTTATAACAGGTAAAAACAGCAATACAAAGTCAAAATTATGCAACAAACTGTGTGCTATAGCCTATAAGTATAAAGTATAATAAATCGCAAATGACTTTGGGCAATTGTCAGACGTTTTATACTAAATGTGGGGTATGCTTGGGGATATATAAAACGTTATACACTGTGTTATCTTCATTTTAAGGGTAAATAGGTTGTGCGGCTCCCTGAGCATTTTATTTTGTGGGAGGGGGGAAACGTGGCTCTTTTGATAGTAAAGGTTGCTGACCCCTGGACTAAACACTCAATGCTGGAACAAGAAGCTCTTATAATTTGTTCAATGTTCTCTCCTTTTCAGGCAGTCCAAAGAACACAGTAAACAGCTTTTGCAGCCTCCTACTATGATGGTAAGTAATCAAGAATGTGTCTTTTTCCAAAAATGTGTCTTTTTCCAAACATGAGTGATCTTATAGGAAAAAGCATGACAATAAAGTCGTCATTTAAGTGAAAATGGAAAAAACATTATCCTACAGGCGAATGCAGATTGTGGAGGAGAGGCCCCTGGTCTGAGTTCAACTGGCCTGCCCTGTTCTAGGAGAGTGTAGTAATTAAAAGTGTACAGTATGCGTTGAAATTTTTTGCTGTGACCACTCCAGCAAAGGTCTCTTTGGAGGCTTAAAGGAACACGCCAACTTTTTGGGAAATTAGCTTATTTGCCATCTACCTAGAGTTGGACAAGCAGATGCATACCCTTTTCTTCTCTGTACATGCATTAGGCTTAGGGAACAACCGCGCCGTTAGCCTAGCTTAGCGTCATTCACTGGAAGTAGGTGTGTCAGTGTAGCCTAGTTCCCAACGGTCACAAAATAAGTTTTTTTATTTTTTAAACTGGGCTTTTGAGGTGATGAAATCACTGCGGTCAGGCAGCAGCGGTTCGGCAAAAAATTGTTCAGAGTATATATCCAGGGTTCGCACAAGGTCCTTGAAGTGCTTAAAATGCTTGATAATTTTTTTTTATAAAAAAGTCAAGGCCTGGAATTCCTTAAACAGCCCATTTTTTATCAAGGTCCTGATTGGCTGAGGACACAGCCACTAAGCCAGGGTGGTGCAGCAGTGAGGAGAGTAGAGTTAGGCAGAAATATCAATTTGGCCAAAAGATTACTTAGGTAATTATGCTATGAGGCTAACTGATCAATCTGCTTGTCTAACTCCAGGGTAGATGGCAAATAAGCAAATTTCCCACAAAGTTGGTGTGTTCCTTTTTAAAGGAGAAGTCCACTGAATAACACTTTAGAGAAGATTATTTCTAATTATATACAATGGTAATTTCTTTTTTAATTCCATTTATTTTTGGGCTTCCTGTATTTCTCACCCATCGCAATTTAGTTGCTATGCCAATTCCCTTCCTGGTTGTTGCACGCGTTGCCCAACTGTCGGCCTGGGGAGGGTACAGTACATGTGGAGTCGCCAGCCGCTTCTTTTCACCTGACAGCGAGGAGTTTCACTTGGGGAACGTAACGCATGCAGAGGTTCACACTATCTCCCCCAGATCCCCTGTAATTTTTGTGACAGATGGTCCAGTGTTAAAGCAACAAGGGCTTAGAGGCCAAGCTTGGTATTGCAAGTCACATGGCGCTTTGGGAGCTCAGCCCATGCATGCATTTTACCCTAGGGATCGATAGGAGCCTCGCATTTAGTGATCTAGGAGGCAAGTATTTTGTAATGAGATCGGATAGAGCAATCTCAAAATTAGAAAATGAGGCTCATCGTGCTCGCAAGCCACCGTCTAAAGTCTAATTGTGTTCTCAGAGGGATGCCACTGGTGATCTACACCTCTACCAGAGGCCAGCAGCCAGAGGGGGGGACCCTGCTGACCACAAGGCCATTGAATCATCCTATGCTGAATTGACATGGATGGCATCTCCCTTAAGCTGATGTGAGTATAACTTGCATGTACACAGGGAACAAAATAAGCACCCGCCAAACGCCAATGGCGTGTAGATTTCCTCTTTGGCTGGTAAATTACAGAGGCTACTCGGCCACTCTGGCGTGTAAAATAATTGGGAGCCATATGAGCATATTAGAGTATTATATCAAGGCTATACAGTGCGAGCATTTCACTCGCATTTGCCTCTAAAAATAGATTGGTGCGATCATTTAGGAGCACAGTGTGCAAGTAATAGTCTTGCATAGTGGGCGTCTCAACTGCGCAATTGTAATTTCATAATAGAGACGGAGCAGCGTGGACCAGCTCTGTAACAACTCATCTAGAGTCTGCAGCAGTTCCAATTGTCTAACATGCTTTGCATCCTCGCCAGTTATACCCACGTCGCGCTAAAAACATTAACTACTGTAATAGTATCTGCTAACTGAGTACTCCAACTAAGCTAACCTGCTAACGCTAACTACTGCTAACGCTAATCACTGAGGATGCTCAGAGGCATAGTGGGGGAAGAGAGGGCTGATAATCTTTGTATGTGTGTCGCTCTCTCTCTCTCCCTCTCTCCATCTCTCTCCTGAACCTATTTCATTCAAAAGGATGATATTGATGGACAGTAGCTATAGTATATAGCTCACTAGCTGTAACAGAATAATTGTATTAATTACTATTGATTAACTATTATTCAATAGCGTTTAAATGATAATGAATTAAATAATTGTATAAAGGATTTTCCATGTTCTGTCATCTAATAATATATTCCATTACCTTTCCTATCTGTATCGAAGTCAAAATGTTGGTATTGTGACAACAGTACAACATACAAAAGCAGCTTGACAACCAATATCCTTTGTGTCTAGTAGGCATGGGCCAATGTCTGATTTTGGTGATATGTGCTATTGCACAGATGTTGACCGTTAGTATGCACACGCACGCACAGTATAATATGCATGTAATAAATAGTTTGTTAATAAACTCTGTTACTTGAAAAAATTTCACTGTGCTCCTAAATTTAAATTTTATTTAGGAGCACTTGTGCTCCCTGGGAAAAAGGTTAGCGTAGAGCCCTGTATATAGTAATAATAATAATACATGGCGATATACTAAAAAGCTATTTCAAATTTTTGGCTGGTAAAAAAAATCTGCCTGGCTGGTCGTTTTTTTTAATCTACCAGCCACCTTGGCTGGTAAGCCAAAAAGTTAATTTTGTTCCCTGCATGTACAAACACACCCACTCTATCTATATCTCTCTTCGAGCACATGTCATCATCATCAAACCTTTATTTAATTCTTGGGAGAACAAACAGTAGGGTTGTAAAAAAAAAAGTGTAAACATCTTCAAATCATTATTAATATAATTTATATTAATATAGGCTATTCAATTGAATTTCCTGTGAGCTAACCTCAAAAGTGAAAGTGGCAGCAGCATCAGAGGAGTTTAGTCCATGGTTCCGTCCCACTAGTGGTAGAAGCCCTGTTTACCACGAGCATAGTGGTGTCTCACCTGCGGTAGTGAGAGGAGATGAAGGAGCCCCCCTCCCAGCAGCAAAGCAAGAGGGTCTAAAAAATACACCACTATCACCTTCAACATAGTATAATATTTGTATTGCGTTTTTGAAGAGGACAATTGAGTAACGCTTTAGTTTTCAGACACAAGGGTTAAGAGTAGTTTTGGACTTTGTGCGACGCCTGAGTGATTTCCCCAGCCGTTTCTTTACCCATGTATGTCTATGGGAAAAGGTATGTTTGCCCCTAAAAGTGTCACGTGACGATCAATACCGAGATTGGCTACTCGCTCAAAATGTTTCACAGCCCCGGTGGCTTGGTATCCGGTGTTGTGAATCCACGTCTTCCTTCTTTTGGTGATTCAATTTTATCTGACAAGGACGTGCATTAGGTGCATGTTTTTATTGCTAAACAAACATGCAACTAGCACTCTCAAAGCTGACGGTACTCTGTTCACATTTCCAAAATGTGTAATAGTGGCAAATGTCGTTACAGACCATTGAATAAAGTTTGAGGAATGGTAACCCATTAAATCCTACTTTTCAAGGACTTTCCAGTGAATCATAGTGTCCTTTTTCTTCATTTTCCCAGATGCACCATGCACCAAGGATCCAGCTGATTACTGCCAATCTGGAGGATTCTGCTCTTCACTTGTGCCACCGATTCATTGACCTTTTGTGGTGTGGTATGTTTTGATTTGACTTAGTAATACACTATATAGTTGGGATTCTGAATTAAACAGTATAATGTTCACACATATTATGGAGCCCCCAGGGGTCGGGAGAATATTGTGGAAAACAATATAAAACTGAAATGGTAAAGCTAAAAAACTGTAGACCTGACCACAACCCCCTCGGTTCAACAGCACAATATGTTACTTTACTACTTGGCCATTATGTTATGTTCAACGGACTGCACTTATATATAGCAATAGCGCTTTTATCCAAAGCGCGTATGGCCTCTCATTCACCTATTCACACACATTCACACACCAATGGTGGCAGCTGCCATGCATATTGATCCATAAATAGTGTTTAGATTGTACTTCTATAGGTTTTTAACTTTACATACTGTATTTAAACATTACATTTGAACAAACACTGCAAGCTAAAGTTTTAAATCATTTGAATCTGTTTTATACAGCACACTTGCTTCCAAAATAAAGCAGTTTTACAATCCTGATCGTTTGTTAACACTTGAAGCTTTTTGTTTCTAACAATCTGTACAATAAAAGTGTCTGTCTAACTTTTAGTGGTGCCACTTTATTGAAGGAGTTTGATTGTAACAACTTAGGAAAAATCTGTAAAATAACAGTGTTTCTCTGCTGAACTTTGAGTTCTGTCACTTAATTGAAGGAGTTTGATTGTAATAATTATGGGAAAACCTGTAAAATAACAGTGTTTCACTGCTGAACTTTAAGTTCTGTCACTTTATTGAAGGAGTTTGATTGCAATAATTGAGGAAAAACCTATGAAATAACAGTGTTTCACTGCTGAACTTTAAGTTCTGTCACTTTATTGAAGGAGTTTGATCGTAATAATTTAGGAAAAACCTGTGAAATAACAGTCTTTCACTGCTGAACTTTGAGTTCTGTCACTTAATTGAAGGAGTTTGATTGTAATAATTATGGGAAAACCTGTAAAATAACAGTGTTTCACTGCTGAACTTTGAGTTCTGTCACTTAATTGAAGGAGTTTGATTGTAATAATTCTGGGAAAACATGTAAAATAACATTGTTTCACTGCTGAACTTTAAGTTCTGTCACTTTATTGAAGGAGTTTGATTGTAATAATTGAGGAAAAACCTGTGAAATAACAGTGTTTCACTGCTGAACTTTAAGTTCTGTCACTTTATTGAAGGAGTTTGATCGTAATAATTTAGGAAAAACCTGTGAAATAACAGTCTTTCACTGCTGAACTTTGAGTTATGTCACTTAATTGAAGGAGTTTCATCGTAAATGTAGGGAAAACCTGTGAAATAACAGTGTTTCACTGCTGAACTTTAAGTTCTGTCACTTTATTGAAGGTGTTTGATCATAATAATGTAGGAAAAAACCTGTAAAATAACAGTGTTTCACTGCTGAACCTAACCTGTCAATTAACAGTGGTTCTCTGTTCTCTGGTTCTCAAATAATAAACAGAATTATCTGTAAATTTATTGCTTTTCCACTTTATTTTAATTAGGGTATTTCAATGTAAATTCTACAGAAAATCTCTGGCGCCAAGCTGCCGGACTTCTACCGTTTTTTTACAGATTTTTTTCTTACAGTGCGCTTTTCTACCTGCGCTTTTTGTTATGTAAAACGGTGGCCGCCGGCCGGGTACTTAGTCACAACGAATGGATACAGTGCATTTTTGTGTGCGCGTACATGCAAGTATACACATCCGTGCGCGATCGTGCATACTTAGTTCTGCCTCAGTGATCTAATAACACGGCGTGTAACCGCGTGTGTGCACGACTGCACCCCTGCCAGTGGCGCTTGTGTGGATTTGTCTGTAGAAATTGTATGAATTTGTGAAATATTCCCCCTTTGCCATCTATTTTCGTATTATTCCTGCCATGTGCCCCAGGACAGTTCAAATAGGAACTCACTAGAAATCAGAGAAGGAACCCTCTAGGGCTGTCTTAAATACTTCGAAGCTTCGTTCGATGGGCATGGGATTCGAATATGAAAATAAAATTAGATTATAAAAAAATAAAAAATAAAAAATGTGTGTGTGCAAAATCTGCCTCTCTTTGTTAACTACAACAAGCAATGCTGTTTGTTATTTAAGATGAGGTCGGACTTGGCACTGACAGATTTGTGTTCATTGTGCTGCTTTTATAAAGCCTCAAATGACGGCTTACAATATTTCATGAAAGCAAAGTGTTTTGTTTCTCTAAGATTTAAAAAGGTTTAAACTGTACAGCACTGACAAAGTGCTGTACAAGTCCCACAACATAAAAAAATATATTTAAATAATTATATATATATATTTTTTTTTTATCTCGAAGCTTCGAATTAAAATCGAATCTCGCCCCCCGAAGTTTCGAATAAAAAAAAATTCGAAGGTCAGCCCTAGAACCCTCACATCTGTGACGGGCGGCACCTGGATATAACATCTATCTGTCCGCTATATATATATATTAGACAATGAAAGAGCCATAACATGTTATACCGAGTTCTCTCACCGAATGATGTTTTCATTGTAGTATCGCTAACGAGGTCTCCACTAGAATCTACACCTCATTTGGGTTTAAGAGTTGACACAAACGTGTTATTGATCCAAAGTGACCCGATTTATTGTCAACGGAGCAGCCCCAGATGGTACGCCACAAATCACAAATCCAAGGGTTACCATTATGAAAATGAACTGTAGTCAAATTAATACTTCTATAGTGTTTCTGTGGTAATTTGTGTGTGTGGGGAAAAGACACAGGAATAGACCATTGCACTTTCGCGTTACATTGAGCTCATGGGAGAGAGAGCGGGGGGAGAAAATGAATGAATGTGGATGAGAGCCTTGACATTAAGTGGTTGTAGGTAGCTACGGCTGTGGGGGTGCTGGAGACATGATCCAATAGACTTGTATACGCCTGAGTCTCCTGAACACGGAGAGACAAA
The DNA here is from genome assembly GCF_963971535.1 of Notolepis coatsorum. Lineage (NCBI taxonomy): Eukaryota > Metazoa > Chordata > Actinopteri > Aulopiformes > Paralepididae > Notolepis > Notolepis coatsorum. The sequence goes on from NC_140168.1 coordinate 158,516,431, forward strand.
TCTGGCCGAGCTATAGTAACTTTTTCGCACCTATTCCCGAACTCTGCATGCGCAGTATGATAAACCTAGATCTCTGGACAATCCAGAGAGACACCGCGGGCAATCTGTGCAATCAGAGTTCAGGAGTAGGTGCGGAAAAAGTTACTATAGCTCGGCGAGGAAGTGCCGATCGACTTGGGATTGGTCTCTCCGTGTTCAGGAGACTCGTATAAAAGTCTATTGGATCATGTCTCCAGCACGCCGAGAGCCTTAGCTACAACCACTTAATGTCAAGGCTCTCATCAACATTCATTCAATTTCTCCCCCCGCTATCTCTCCCATGATTTCAGAATACCGGAAGTGTTGTGGTGGTATATACTGTAGTTTTACTATAGTTAATTTTCATATTGCTGGTTTTCCTCATGGTGGCAGGGGCACCGGAACCGGGGGAGATGGGGCGGCCCGCAGGTATGGCATTCCTGTTGCCGTGCCTGGCGGTGTGAGCGGCGGGCGGGCTGTTTACTGTTCCGCATGCCTTCGAGCTACATTGTACTTATTTTATGCCTATTCTTAACTCATTGGGCGCCATACCCGAGTATAATAGTCGGGTTATCTCGCTCAACTGTTGAGCGCCAAAACCAGAGTACGATCCCCGTTCTATACGGTCAGCCGGAGCCCTCTAGGTCTCCCTGGCTCATCTGCCTACGTTGGAATTGCAATGACGATCGAATCTCACCAGGTGGCAGTATCGCCTACCTTTTGAACTGGAATGGCTTGGTGTGGATACACCTTTTGTTTTTCTTTATCTTTTTCAAGGGCTCCTCCTCCTCGGAGACAGAGCGACACAGCGATCGCCTCGAGATTTTTTTGCCTGAAGCCTATTTCCCGTATACACGAGTATAGACATATACACAGGTGCGATCACTGGGAATTATTCTTTTTGGAATACCTTCTGGTTAAGGTAAGGTATATTCTAGGTCTATTTTACCGAATCTGAAACATGTTTTGTAACGATCACAGTGTCGTGTTTTACCGGACGTAAAACATGCTCGACAAACACGATCGCAGTTTCTAGTTGGTGATCAACTAGAACGATTTGGGCTTATTGCATATAACGTGTCATATCTCGCGATCTATGGAAAAAGCCTGGATTATTTTGGAAATGGGCGATGTTTAGCATGTAATAGCGCACGGACTACAGAGTGTAGAAAAGAACTGATTAGTCAGTAATGGACTATGAACAATGCCTGTCAAATGAGCCATACTATTGTCTCCATAGCTATAATACAGAACACACGATGGGTCTGCAAACATCGCTAAAATGGTCAATAACGCTGGCGCCAGGCGGTACAGATGGGGAAAGTGTGTGGCGCCCAAAGAATTAAGTCTGCACGTTTATATTGCACTACTTTTATTGTCTTTTATACCTATTCTTATGTCTGCAATCTATGCATTGTTTTTAAAAAAATTCAATTTGTGTGCTGATTTTATGCCTGTCCATTTTATACTAATTTCTGTTAGGGAGCACTCTGGAGCATGTGGAGCACTCTGGACTGCGGTCCATGTGTGTAGAGTACTATAGATAGTTATTAATATTTATTATTGTTATATTGTAGAAATGTGTGCATTGAAATGTCTGTAAAGTCTCGACGACATTGAAAATGAGGGTGACCTCAATTGTATTTTCGAGAATAAATAATGGTTGATGATGATGATGATGATGATGATGATATGGGTAGTCTCTGATTTCTAGCTTTAGGCAAGAGATGGTGACTGGTCACCGGGCACAGGAATGTGAATTCTTAATGGGTGGCATTCCCATTCAAGTAGTAACTCTCCTGGCAACTATTCTTCCAGTAGGCCGTCAACTTGCCTGCAATAAACGTTATGCCATCTCCCTAACATACGTTATTTAGCTAAATGTTCACTTTTGGAGTCATCGCTGAAGTCATCGTTTGGCGCTGTGGAGGTGCCAGCCAAACCGAGTCCAATAGTTACAAGTGTTGCTGCCAGCCAACAGAGTCCAATAGTCACAAGTGTTGCTGCCAGCCAACAGAGTCCAATAGTCACAAGTGTTGCTGCCAGCCAACAGAGTCCAATAGTTACAAGTGTTGCTGCCAGCCAACAGAGTCCAATAGTTACAATAGGAAAAGCAGTCATTGTGCTCAGAACTCCGATGCCAAAGTTCTATTAACCAGTGTTTCCATAGCAATGCTGCAACCAGATCTTTCTTGTTGACACACCACTCTCCTCTCTCTCTCTCTCTCTCTCTCTCTCTCTCTCTCTCTCTCTCTCTCTCTCTCTCTCTCTCTCTCTCTCTCTCTCTCTCTCTCTCTCTCTCTCTCTCTCTCTCTCTCTCTCTCTCTCTCTCTCTCTCTCTCTCTCTCTCTCAATTCAATTCAAATAGGCTTTATTGGCATGAAATATTAACATACTTATTGCCAAAGCAAGTTCAACATACAAACAATAACATATATATTAAGCAATAAAATATCATAACATTAGTAATAACAGTAAGGACAATCAACAAGAAACATATTAATTTACAAAATGGTCACTCGATCGGGTAGTCATTTTTCAAGTGTGGCCATTCAGATACATTTTACAGGGCTTGTTCTCTTATTTTGTGACAACCGTCTACATATTTTGCAGCTAATGCTGTACACTGACTTTTCTCCCCACACATGTATAGTAGCTTTTGGTGATCAGGGAGGTGGATAAACTGTGCATCAATTTAGTTTATTTTGTCAAAGAAGACTTCTCTTAGGTCCTTGTATTTCTCACAGTATAGCAGGAAGTGAAGTTCTGTCTCAATGTCCCCCTGATGGCAAAGTGAACACAGCCTGGCCTCTCTGGGCAGCCAGTTCTGCCTGTGACGGCCTGTTTCTATGGCTAGACTGTGTCCACACAGTCTGTACCGTGTCAATGTTTTTCTTAATTTTATCTCACTCACGGTAGTCAGGTATTCTGCCACCATGTACTCTCTGTTTAGGGTCAAATAGAATTCTAATTTACTTTGAGATTTGGTTGATTTGTTCCAAAATTCTATATAGTTTTCTTTTTGTTTTGAGGTTATTTGGTTGGGCCAGATTTTTTGGTATCTGTCCTGAGGCATTTGTGGGCAGAGATTTCTGACTAGCTGGCAGAGGGGACTCTTATCTGGGTTCATCTCTTGGCTCTGAAGGGCTTTGTAGTGGTAGGAGTGGGACTTGATTGGAGGTGTGTGTAAAATTTTATGGCTCGCTTTTGAATTTGAATGATTAGGGGGTATTGGCCGAGTTCTGCCCTGCATGCATTATTGGCAGTGTGTCTGTGGACCTTAAGTAGGTTTTTGCACAATTCTGCATGCAGTACTTCTAATGGGTGTTTTTGCCATTTTGGGAAATCTTGGTTAGTTAATGGACCCCACACTTCACTGCCATATAATATTATTGGATTTATTACGGAATTTAGAATTTTGAGCCAGGTCCTAATTGGGATGTCAATTGGAATTTTCCTTTTGATGGCATAAAAAGCCCTTCTTCCCTTCTCCTTCAATTCATTCACAGCCATATTGAAGTTTCCATTATGATTTATTTTCAATCCCAAATATGGGTAGCTTTTTGTGTTTTCTAATATGTGTGTGCCTAATTTAAATGTATTATGTGAACTCTGAGACTCGTGTCTCCTTTGAAAGATCATGACTTTAGTCTTCTTCATGTTTACGTTCAGAGACCATGTCTGACAGAACTGGTGGAGGATGTCTAGGTTCTGTTGTAGACCCTCTTTAGTGGCTGACAGCAGAACCAGATCATCTGCGTACATCAGTAATTTTACATTGGTATCGTGCATAGTCAGACTGGGTGCAGTAGAAAGTTCTAATAACTTTGCTAATTCATTTATATATATATTGAACAATGTTGGGCTTAAATTGCACCCCTGGCGGACTCCGCGACCCTGGGTGAAGAAATTTGTGAAGAAATTTCTCTCTCTCTCTCTCTCTCTCTCTCTCTCTCTCTCTCTCTCTCTCTCTCTCTCACACTCACACTCACACTCACACTCACACTCACACTCACACTCACACTCACACTCACACTCACACTCACACACACACACACACACACACACACACACACACACACACACACACACACAGACAGTGAAGTCTTCATAATACCCCCACACTCCTCCGGCTTATTCTCAACTCTCCTTTGTCTCGATCTCTCCATCATCCACTCTTCCAGCGTGATGTGCAGCCAGAGAGGTGAAACGATGTGCTTGACGAACAGCTTCTGAAGGTGTTCCAAGTTCTCCTCCTCTCTATGCCACATCAATGTGGAACGCCCTGCCTAAAGCTGTAAAGGAATGTGAATCACTACCCACCTTCAAAAACACTCTCAAAAAACACCTACGTGAGACTGCAATTCGAAACTGGCCCCTACAAATGTCCTAACCTAGTTGTACAGTAAATGACCAAGTAAGGCTTTGTCAATATTCAAATGTACAGTGTAAAATGTGTGTGTGTCCCCTTCCCCCCCCCCCCACCTCCAATGTACAGCCCTCACCCAACCCACCCAACCCCACCCCACCCAACCAACCTCCTCCAATGTACAGTTTCTATGCCAAATGTATATACACTCCTTTTCTGGACACTTTTGTATCACAAACAGTACTGTATTTGCAAATCTGATATGTCATAAATATATAGATGTAGCAGTACTGTCTATCTGTATGTCATGTATGTCATATATGTTATGGTGAATTGAAAATGGGGGACCCTGATGTAAACAAGTCGAAAGTCTTTCTCTGGTCTGCATCCCCTTAACAATTGTATGTATTGAGCTGTACTGTACTGTACCCATTCTGCAATCTGTTAATAAACTTTTCAATCAATCAATCAATCAATCAATCAATCTCTCTCTCTCTCTCTCTCTCTCTCTCTCTCTCTCTCTCTCTCTCTCTCTCTCTCTCTCTCTCTCTCTCTCTCTCTCTCTCTCTGTCCTATTGAACCACGCATCTTCAGCCTTGTACACCTCAAGTCCCAAGAGAAGAACTCACACACACACACCCACACACACACATGTAGTATAATTTGACTGTTAAATTATACATATTCTTAATATAAGTAGTACCTCCAAATTGGGAATTCAGGAGGAAGCCATTTAGAGAAAATCCTCCAGTGACCAAACAGCTAAATCAATATAGGAGACCAGCTGTCCCAGGCCACGTGAGCCAGGATGTCTCACAGAAACCAAATTTGTATACAGACACCTCAGTCAGCTTCAAAGCAACCCACAACAGAAGGAAACGGGATATGATTCACCCCCGAAGACTCAAAACAATGATTCGGCCAATAACGGTGATAACATTCAAATCACATGTATATGTGATAAACAACTGTATCAACAGTGTTGTGTGAGCAGCTAGACTGCTCTTGAAAATTACTTAACATATAATCATGAAATAAAGCTTCTGGTTGAATCAAGCCTTTTAAAAAAGTTATTTAAAGTATTACATCTTCAAAGTATTATGTGGGATAAAGTATATATCTTTTAAGAATAACTCATTCTGTAATTAATGCAAGTAATCAGAAAATGCTGTGAGGAACTGCAGAAGGGAGACAAACGCATTTGCATGCAAGCAGGCTCAATCCGCTGTTTCTCTCAGAGATGTGAAAAGCTGGGAACCAGACCACAGGAGGAGATAATGTTTAGTGATTAGGACACATTAGAAATTTATTTTTCTATATTCAATTTAAACCAGATTAAACTACAATTATTACTGAAATTATGTGTTTAACCTGGGAAACAGTTTGATAGTAAATTTGGAGTGGTTTATAGCCAAATGTACAGGATTAAGGGAGGTTCAGTGATTTTACTAAAGTGCAAAACTATTGTAAGTAGTAAGTAAGTAAGTTTGAGTATCCATGGTAACTGGTTGAATTAGTATCATTTAAGATAATTATTTAGAAAAGCTCTGTTTTAAAGAAATCTAGGTAAATAAGTTTAATGAATAAGGTAATATAAGGTAATAAGGTAAAGCTCGCCTCAAAACCCACCTGTTCTCCCTTGCCTTCAACCCCCCCCCACCCATAACCCCCCCCCCCCCCTCCAACCTGACTGATGTCTGTCTCCAGTCTTTTTGTGCTATCATGCTGTCTTCCCTGTTCCCCCCCATGGTCTCATGTTCCCTTTGTTTTTGTTTCTTTGTTGTTTCTTTGTTTTTGTTTCTTTGCTTTTGTTTCTTTGTTTTTACTTTTGCTCCCGTCTATTGTCAGCGACTTCGGGTTATTGAGAAGCGCTATATAAATTAAATGAATTATTATTATTATTATTAATATAGATCTTGATACGCTGAACTGAAAATAACTCCTGTGAATGTCAGCTTTGTGGTTTACTCTGGGACAAAACAGTTAATGTGTTATGTTGAACTATGTGTCTTTGAGAGAAATACCTTAATTTTCATATATCATGTGTTGTAAATGTAATAGTAACAATATTTTAGTCTTAAAATTAGTTGGAAATAAATACTGTCTTCAGTATTCAGCAGGGCAGTTAGCGTTAAGCCACGCCTACATTTTCAAACTGAAAACTAACTGTTTGTGGATTGGAGGAAAACCTGTTATGATGTCACTAGCTGTGATGTCATCGGCCGGACCCAGGCCTGCTACAAATACAGGGCCATCAAGACACTAGATCAGAGTTGAAAGAGAAGATGATGATGATGAATAAGAAGGAGATTACGTCGGATGGACTGCCCTATCGGTAAAGGATAAGCTATATCCACGTTGCCAATGACGGGATACGATCAGCGGACATTCTTGTTAGATTAGTTTGGAGAACACGGATTCAAACCTTGAATTATTGTATACATCCAGTGTTTTTGAGCGACAGCAAGTGTTTTTAAGAAGCAGTCATTGTGTGCTTTTGTTAATAAACTTGCAAGAAAGTCAGGAGCGCATGTCTGGACATCCCATTCTTCACAAGAGTATATTGCTGATCTGACAACAACGCGGGTACCTAGTATCATTATCAGACACAACACACACACACACACACACACACACACACACACACACACACACACACACACACACACACACGCACACACACACGTGAGAAGCGTGAGATGCTCTCGGTGCATGATGTGTGGCGGATTATGTTGGCGACACCTTCGACACCAATACTGGGACTCGCGATCAGATAATTGGAATATTCTTTTTGGGGTACATCCTAGTGAAGTTAAGGCCTATATGGTATCAATCCTGCTGTGATCCAACCATGATTTCACTTCGATCACAATATATGTGTGTAACATTACTCCACAACGTGTGCCGTTGGTGACGATCAAAGCATAAAAAAACTACCCCCCCCCCACCCTTTCATGCATCCATGATGAAACATAATACCGATAATATAGATATGATTTTGAAATAGTAGTGTGTAGGAGGCTGGGTGGCGCAGTGGACATTGCGCTTGTCACCAACGCAAGAGACACCGGGTTCGAATCCGGCTGTCGGCGTTGCCTCCGGCTTGGGCCGGTCATCATACTAACTCAATTGGCAGAGTTAGCAGGTGGGACGTCGAAGGGTGGTAATCTGGAAGTTGTAAACAGCGACTCCTACAGGTCGGTTGGGGCACCTACACAGCAGAGACAGGAAAATGGCGGGGGCAGTGTGAGCCTCCTACACGTTACTCCTCGCCAAATGAGAGTCCGCGCTGGCAGGTGAAAAGATGCGACTGGCTGCCTGCATCGGAGGGGACATGAGACAGGCTTCTATCCTCCCTACAACCGGCCAGTGGGGGCCACATGCGAGCAACGTTCAAGACAGGGGAGGGGAGAATTGGCTAAATTGGGATGGGATAAAAATTTAAAAAGGAGGAGAAAAAGCGGATACAAAAAAAAGAAATAGTAGTGTGTACAGGCGAGAAACGGCAACGTTTTTAGTGAATTGCACGTATTGCTGCATAGCGTTGTTTTCTGGGATTAGACAGGATTACTATAAAACTATAGTCATATTCACCACGGTATAAAACGGGAATGTATGGATGAAAAAAGTATTTCTTTAACACATATTGAACGATAGATAGTCGATGTCAAATGGGCCATAGTATTGTATCCATAGCTATAATATAGAAGATAGTTATAGCCCTGCAAACACTGCCACGTATTCCTATATTTTAGAGCGTCGGCCTTTCAACAACACATCACGCATATCGCTGTGGCGTCCATTGAGTTAAGATATACACTTTCTGTAGAAATGGACTATTTTATTTTATCTTACCTCATTTTGATAGCTTATTTTATGTATCATACTACTACTACTACTACTACTACTACTACTACTACTACTACTACTACTACTACTACTACTACTACTTATTGTTATTGGACACACACACACACACACTTATCATGCACATACACTACACGCAAATATTTGACAAATAAAGAACTTGAACTTGAGAATGGAGGGTGGGGAGGGTTGAAGGAACTATTTGGTTTCATTGAGTTTATTGGATTTAATTGTACAGTACCTTTTATGTAATTTTGTCAGTTTTTATCATGTACCTGTGAAGCACTTTGGTTTGGCTTTAGTCATTTGTAAATGTGCTATAGAAATAAAGATGACGTCAGACGTAAATTAAATATCGAATTAAAGGGGGTATGGTCGGATGCTGAGGGGCGTATAACTATAGCTAGGATTGTACACAATAACAGGAAAATAGCGTTGGCAGCGGTATATGCCCCAAATTTGTACGAAGTGGGTTTCTTCACTTCACTAACCGATGAAATGTTAAACCATTCCGAGTACTCATTTATAATAGGTGCGGATTTTAATGCCATTTGGAATCCAAGGATGGACAAATCTTACCTCGTCTTTTGCAGCGAACAAAAAAATTCATCTAAAGCATTAAAAGATTGGTCAAAGACTACAGGGGTAAATGATTTATGGCGTTCACTTAATCCCACGACCCGAAAGTACTCCTGTCGATCGGCGAGACATAACACATTATCCAGAATTGATTATGTCTTTGCATCCCCGAGACTATTTGATAAATATGAAGTGGAAATGATACCCAATGCGCTTTCAGATCACTGTTATTTACTCCTAAAGGCAACATTTGGTATACTATCTTCCCGGGCCCCAAAATGGCGTTTTAATACTATGCTGCTTAGCAACAAGGAATTCATTACACAACTCAAAGAAGCTCTCACAGTATTCCTACGGGAGAATGCAAATGCGGTGCAAGACCCCAGAATTATATGGATGTCGGTAAAGGGTATGATCAAGGATTTCACGGATAGATTTTCCTCCATATTGCGCAAAAATCAATGCACAAAACTGTCTGAACTGGAAACGCTTTACTCAACGTTATTTAATTCTTTAAAATACAACAACTCAACTAGACTAGAAAATCAAGTTAACGTACTAAAAACAGAGATCAATGCAATATACAGACAAAAATCGGAAATGCAAATACGCAGCACAAGACAACAGCAGTATTTCCAAGGTTCTAAACCTAGTCACCTATTAGCAGTGTTGGGCAAGTTACTTTAAAAAAGTAACTAGTTACAGTTACTAGTTACTTCTTCAAAAAGTAACTAGTTACTTCAGAAAGTAACTATTAAGTTACTTTCAAGTAAAATTTTGCTCAAATGTGACCCGACCTCCACCCCTCTTTAACGGAACATAAAATACATGTGCATGTTCAATTATTTATGATAAATCTAAATATTATAATGAAAACTTAATACAATACATTATTAACATAAACAATGTACACAAATCTAAACTATTTTAATGTTGCTGTGGGACAAAGTGAGACTAGCCTCCAATCAAATGCCATGTATGTATATTATTATAATTACTATGTTTATATAGTGAATCGATACAAATGAAATACCACAATAGATGTTTTGGAATTTTGATATTTATTCAACAGGCCACAACTGGGGAAAATTAAATTATGCTTGTTAAGCACTATACCAAAAATAAATAACAAATATATACTGATTGATTGAACATTTTAATTAACAGATTTCAGAATGGGTACAATACAGTACGGCTCAATACACACAATTGTTAAGGGGATGCAGACCAGAGAAAGAGTTTCGTCTTGTTTACATCAGGGTCCCCCATTTTCAATTCATGACATTTATGACGAAAGTCTTTCTCTGGTCTGCATCCCCTTAACAATTGTATGTATTGAGCTGTACTGTACTGTACCCATTCTGCAATCTGTTAATACACTTTTCAATCAATCAATCAATGACATACACAACATACAGATATAAGAATCTAATCGAATCATCTAAACTAATCTAATCATTACATTTAAGACATGCATGACATACAGAGATATATATATCTCTGAGCAGCTGAAGCCTGTGCTATTAAACCAGGAAGTGCAGCACTGTTGATAAGGCTGTCAGCACTGCAGTATAGCCACTCAGTGCCCTGCGCTGCAAAGAGTGAACACTGAACACAAAACGCTCAAGGACCCGCGGTCTCATGTTGACATTGTGTTGTTCGTTGGATTCGTTTTTTAGCTCAAAACGTACACTACACGGACCGCGGTCTCATGACTGATCACTGATCAGTGATCGCTTGTCTTGTCGCGCTGTGTGTCAGACTCTGGATGCTTTAGACACCCGCCCACCTCCACCTCTGATTGGCTTACCATGACATTGTATTCAACCTCAGCCAATCGTCAGCATGTATGCTTGGCTCGCGCACTGTCCACTAAACAAGGAAGAACATTATTATTGCCTCTCGGCGCAGAGATCTGTCTGATGAAAGAAACAGGTTCATTCATAGTAACGCGCCGCATTTTTTTGTAGTAACGGTAACGACGTTATTAAGATTGGAAGAGTAATCCGTTAGATTACTCGTTACTGAAAAAACGAACGCCGTTAGTAACGAAGTTACTTATAGTGCTGTTATTCCCATCACTGCCTATTAGCCATGCGATTAAGAATTAATGCAAAATTTGCAGATATAACTGCCATTAGAAAACAACAAGTACTTGTAACAGACCCCAAAATAATAAACGATACATTCAAAGAATTCTACTCCGACTTATATAATTCAGAAACGACCTTTGATCAAAACAAATTGGACACATATCTTAATCAAATTATTCTCCCTAAACTTTCGGAGGACGACGCTAAACAGTTAGAAGCACCGATCACATTAGAGGAACTCAAGAAGGCCATATCCGAAATGAAAAATGGTAAGGCTCCTGGAAGAGACGGTATCCCATCAGAAATGTACCTTTCTTGTTGGGACATATTTGGACCCTTATTACTAAATATGATCTTATACTCAGTCAAGGAGGGGAGCTTCCATAAACACGACAATATTGCACTCATTTCAGTCCTTCTCAAAAAAGACAAAGACCCCACTGAGTGCGGTAGTTACAGACCTTTAAGCCTCCTCGGAACCGATGTCAAACTGTACTCTAAGGTATTAGCCATCAGATTGCAAAAGCATATGACGTCTTTAGTTCATCCGGACCAAACTGGCTTCATAAGAGGTCGCCTGATCAATGATAACATAAGACGAATACTGCACGTACTAGATGCAGACAAAGAGGACACCACACCTAAGGCGATGCTATCCCTGGATGCTATGAAAGCATTTGACAGGCTGGAATGGTCGTTTCTATGGGCAGTATTAGAAAGGATGGGGTTAGGAAAAGGATTCATTGATATGATTAAAGTATTATACAAGGACCCATCGGCCATGATTACAACAGGCACATTCATCTCTGAAATCTTTCCGGTATCACGCTCAGCCAGACAGGGTTGCCCTCTTAGTCCCGGACTATTCGATCTATCATTAGAGCCTTTAGCACAATATATAAGACAATCCCAATACATAGAACCAATCGTAATCAAGGGCACACAACATAAAATTTGTTTATATGCGGACGACGTAATATTGTTCATGCAAAGCCCCAACACCACATTGCCTCATCTACTCAAGTTGATAGAGAACTTTGGTGATTTATCGGGATTTAAAATAAATTGGCCGAAGTCGGCTTTCCTTCCACTTAACACTTTCAGCGCCACGCCTGGTTTTCCGTTTTACCGCTTGAATGCCACCATCGGCGCCAATGTTAACGTTAATATCGCCTAATCTATGTTTTAAATTATGGCTATGTGTCTAATCTGCCCATCGCATTATCAAATACTATTTTCCAGTCAGTGCTGTGAAGACAGATTGTTTTTTTATCGCGTCGTTGCCGTTTCAGAGCAGTTGGAAAAGCCCCCGTTTTGATATAAAAAACAGCTCATTCTGGAGCATTCTATGAAAATCGTCTTTTAGTGGAATATTCCACAACGTTGATATTCGTCGGCCTTTTTATGAATCGTTTTCAAATAAACGCTAGATGATCAATATTATACATGCACGCACGCACATTACGGCCGCGCGCGGATAATCGCCCCGTTGATTTCCTCTCGGACTTTTACAGTGAAACCGAAAGAAGACATTTCACAAAACAGCTTATAACTTCATCAAACTTACTCTGATTATCCTACCACTGATAACATAGAGTCCTTACCTGACATCAGATGGTATCCAACTGGTATATTCCAATTCCTGATCACCATTCGAAAAAATCGATACGTGTATGGATCCAACGCGATACAGTAGAACTCCATGATCCGCGGGGATCTGAGGCTCCAGAATGAACTCTAGTAACCCCGGCTGGATCAGTGAACTGGAAAATGTGGAGTACCGGATTTTTTTCCCCATTCATTTTCATTGAGTCCATTCCAAAATCACTTATGTCATCTGGGAGACGACAGGGGGCGCTTTTTTCTACAGTGATCGTCGGCGCCCCTCGGCTATACTCGGGTAGGCTCGGGTGATGCAATAATTTTTCAGATCGCCAAAAAAAATTATAAATAAAAAATCCGAGAAATCTCGTGAGTGGCTAGCAACCACCTATAAAAAAACACGAGAAATCTCGTGAGTGGCACTGAAAGAGTTAACATCCATGCAAAAAAAGACACAACCCTCCCAGGTGCGATACCCATGGTAAAACATTTTAGATGCTTGGGTGTGGAAATATTTCCCACCATAAGACAAACGGTGAAGCACAATTACACAAAAATACAGAACAAAATCAAAGACGACCTGGACAGGTGGGCAAAACTTAAAAACTCAGTACAGGCAAGGGTATCAATAGTTAAGATGGATGTATTACCAAGAATCAACTTCATCAGCTCAATGCTACCGTTACCCCCTCCAGAGGGCTACTGGAAAAGATTACACTCCTCCACATACAAATTTATTTGGAATAACAAACCACCTCGCATAAAAAGATCCACCGCACAGAGAAATAAAGCAGACGGTGGCATGGCAGTTCCAGATTTTTTGCAATATTTTAAGGCTTACACATTAAGACCATTGACAATATGGTTTGATCCTCAGGCTTTGGTATCTTGGAGAGAATTGGAAGAAAACATAGTAGCCCCACAGAGACTGAAGGACATAGCACACACTAAACTTCCAATCAAGCACTGTGAGCGGAAATTTGGCCCCATAATTACCCATGCAATCCGAACATGGCGGGAAACACAAAAAAAATACCCTAACCCTCAAAAATGGCATAATCACACTCCCATATTCAATAACAATGCACTCTTAATGGAAAAACGTCCTATAAGATTCCCTATATGGGAAGAGCAAGGCATACACTCATTAGGGGATATTTTTAATAACCAGGGCTTCTGTAGTTATGGAGAAATATGCACAAAGTTTAACCTCACCGAGTCCACATGGCTTTTTTACATACAGTTACGCCTATGTTTGAGGTCTCACAGTGTTCCATTAGACATACCAGTTGAACACCACAGATACCACAAATTCTTCTATGAAAGAGAAACATTGGGAGGTTTTGTATCAGGTTTTTATTATCAATTACTAACGTCCTCGTATGAAACCCTTCAACTAGACACTGTCTGGAGGAGGGATATTCCAGACCTGGAAAGTGACTTTGATTGGCAAGAAGCATGGGCAAATGTCCGTCTTACATCAAGGAACCCGGACCATCAACAAATCAATCTTAACTATATTCACAGGACATACTTGACTCCTATAAGACTGAACAGAATGGGCCTGAAACAAGACTCAAAATGCTCCCAATGCACAAATGGAGACGAAGGGACATTTATGCACATGTATTGGGACTGCCCACCAGTTAAGGCATTCTGGAAAGATGTGACCCATCAATTATCAAAACTCGTATCTTGGAATATACCAGTACACCCCTCTGTATTGCTTTTGAATGATGTTTTTGAGTTTGCAGTAAATCCACAGCTAAAGAGATTGGTTTTATCGGGTATCACAGTAGCTAAAAAAACTGATCGCATCACGCTGGTTTCAACCGGAAAAAATGTGCCGGAAAGTTTGGTCTCTTACATATCTCGATGTGATATATCAAGAAATATCTACAACAAGAATTCTGGGTCTCAACGAATCCAAAATGTCAATGTGGGTAGAAGTGGTGGAGAGAATAAAAGCTAGCTTATAATGGTAGTGTCTGGTTAGGAGTGAGGGATAATGGAGGTACTATCCAAGGAGGGGTCCGGGAGGGGGGGGTTCGAGCTGGAGCATATGTGTGTAGGGTTTTAGAAAATAGGTATTAGGGGTATGTCCTATATAAGCATTTGTATAATTGTTAATTTCGCTGGATATACACTGTATACGGTAAAATATTATTATAGACTTTTTTTTGGTCTTGTTTCTGTACTTGCATGTAATTTTAACCACCTTGACTGTTAGTTTCATTATGCATTATGTGTTAAGTACTGACTTTTAATAATTTCTGTTTTGCAATAATATATAAAAAAATAAAAAATAAATGTCATAGAAAGGAAAGATAAAAAAAAAAAAAAAAAAAAAAAAAATGACTTGACTCCGGCTGTCGGCGTTGTCTCCGGCTTGGGCCAGCCGTCATACTAACTCAATTGACAGAGTTAGGGGGGGGAAGTCGATGGGTGGTAATCTGGACGCGTCTATATTTTAAGTAAGTGGCTTGTCCTTCCGCGTTCCCGTTTTGCGCTCTGATTGGCCACGCACGTTTCTGGTCATGTGACATGTGCGCCAATCGTGGGACGGCAAGTTCTGCGCCTATTTCCGGGTGTAACAGCCTGCAAACTACCTAACGCCTAGTTTATCACTGGTTAAGCTTAGGCGACTCTTTCGCAGTTGGTTAAAGGGGAACTATCTTATAAATGACCTTTTCCAGTGTTTAGGGTTATTTTCTAGCTATGTGGACTTATAGTAATAGGATCTATGTCTCTAATTCTCGATTTGGCGCATTCTTCCAATTATCCTCTCACAATAATGTCCCTCCCTCAAGTGAGTCATCTGAAAATTAGCGTATTCGGGACGTCAGGTGGTGCGTATTTGCATAATAACACCCGCCCCCCTCTAGCTGCCGAGCGAGAGCGAGAGAACTGTAAACACTCTCCTTCTCCCTCTCGAGGAAGTCCACCACCGCGCTGCGCCACAGACAGCTCATGCTCCCGAACCGAGAGAGAGAGAACTGTAAACACTCTGCGTGTCCTCCCGGCTCCCTCTCCCTCTCGAGGAAGTCTTGATTGATTGATTGAAAAGTTTATTAACAGATTACAGAATGGGTACAGTACAGTACAGTACAGCTCAATACATACAATTGTTAAGAGGATGCAGACCTGAGAAAGACTTTCGTCTTGTTTCCATCAGGGTCCTCCATTTTCAATTCATCATATGACACACACGACATACAGATAGACAGTACTGCTACATCTATACATTTATGACATACCAGATTTTCAAATACAGTACTGTTTGTGATACTAAAAAAAATCCAGAAATAGAGTGTATATACATTTGACATAGAAACTGTGCATTGGGGGAGGTTGGGTAGGTGGGGTGGGGCTGTACATTGGAGGGGGGGGGGGACACTGTACATTGGAATACTGACCTACATTTGACATAGAAACTGTTCATTGGAGGAGGTTGGGTAGGTGGGGTGGGGTTGGGTGGGGCTGTACATTGGAGGTGGGGGGGGGGGGGGTTGGGTACATTGGAATACTGACAAAGCCATGCTTGGTCTTTATTTTACAACTGGGTTAGGACATTTGTAGGGGCCAGTTTTGAATTGCAGTCTCCCGTAGGTGTTCTTTGAGAGTGTTTTTGAAGGTGGGTAGTGATTCACATTCCTTTACAGCTTTGGGTAGGGCGTTCCACATTGTTGTGGCATAATTGCGAAACGTGTTTAGTCCCTTGTTTGAGCCGAATCTGGGTTTTACATGATTTGTGGAGCTCCCTCTGGTGTTGTGATCGTGGTATTCACTGACCTTTGGGAAGTATTTTGACATGTACATGGGTACCTTGGTCGTGTAGTGTATCTTGTAGACCAGGCCCATTGCAAGTTGCTGTACTCTGTCGTCTACTCTAAGCCATCCTAGGTTGGCAAAGTGTGCAGGGGTGAGGTGGGTTCTAGGAGTCAGGTCAAGCAGTAGTCTGACTAGTTTGTTTTGAGATGTTTGTAATTTGGTTTTTAGTGCCTTTGAGGTGCTTTGGTACCATGAGGTGCAAGCATAGTCATAGTACCCTTGAATGAGTGCTCCTGCCAGAGTCTTCAGGGTATTCTTGTTTACCAGGGAGGAGATCCGGTACAAGAATCGAGTTCGTTGATTGACTTTTTTTATTACATTGGATGCCATTTTGTCACAGGAAAGATTAGCCTCTAGGATGGAACCCAGGTAGGTAATTTCATCTTTCCTTGTGACAATATTGTCACCCACTGTAACTGAGAAGCCGTCGGTCTTGCTGAGTTTGTTATTTGAACCGAAGAGAATGGACTCTGTTTTGCTGATGATAGTTTGTTGTCGGCGAGCCATATGCAGATTTTGCCTAGTTCCGAGCTGAGGGTTTTTTCAACCTGTAACTTGTTCTTGTCAGAGACCAGCAGGGCTGAGTCGTCCGCAAACAGGAACAAGTTGCAGTCACAAGCTGACGACATGTCATTTGCATAAATTAGGAACAGTAGTGGTCCTAGTATGCTTCCTTGTGGAACACCACAGTTCACTGTGAGGGGGGGGGGGATAGGGTACCGTTTAACTCCACCATCTGTTCTCTCCCCTCCAGGTAGGATTGTATCCAGCTCACTGATAAACTATCAAAACCAATTGCTTTTAAGTTTGTCAATCAGAATGGTGTGATTGACAGTGTCGAAGGCCTTTTGTAGGTCTAGCATGACCATGCCGCAGTAATTTGCCCGCATCCACCTCTTGCTTGATGTGGTCGTTCAAATAGAGAAGGCATGTGTCAGTAGAGTGGGATGTTCTGAAGCCAGATTGGAATTCGTAGATTAGATTTTTATCCGTAAGGTACTTTTCAACCTGTTCGTATACTATTTTTTCCACCACCTCGCTGCGCCTCAGACAGCTCATGCTCCCGAACCGAGAGAGAGAGAGAACTGTAAACACTCTGCGTGTCCTCCCGGCTCCCTCTCGACTCGAGGAAGTCCACCACCGCGCTGCGCCACAGACAGCTCATGCTCCCGAACCGAGAGAGAGAGAGAACTGTAAACACTCTGCGTGTCCTCCCGGCTCCCTCTCCCTCTCGACTCGAGGAAGTCCACCACCGCGCTGCGCCACAGACAGCTCATGCTCCCGAACCGAGAGAGAGAGAACTGTAAACACTCTGTGTGTCCTCCCGGCTCCCTCTCCCGGGAGGACACGCAGAGTGTTTACACTTTTTTTTTCTTCTCTCTCTCTCTCTCTCTCTCCTCTCTCTCTCTCTCATCTCTCTCTCTCTCTCTCTCTCTCTCTATCTCTCTCTCTCTCTCTCTCTCTCCTCTCTCTCCTCTCTCTCTCTCTCTCTCTCTCTCTCTCTCTCTCTCTCTCTCTCCTCTCTCTCTCTCTCTCTCTCTCTCATCTCTCTCGCTCTCTCTCTCTCTCTCTATCGACTGACTGTCACTCTCTCTCTGTGGACTGACTATCACTCAAAGTGCTTATGGGCGGAGCCAGGCCATAACAGCCTGATTTCTTGAGGCTGAAAAATGATGGATTTGAGTACTTGATTAGAAATATAAACCAATGCATTTTTTTTGAAAAAAACCGTACAGATGTCTTCAATAGACTCACAGGAATTGTGTAAAGTTGCCCAAATAGTGCTAGGAATAGTAAAATAGTTCCCCTTTAAGGTTAGAGTTTGGAATCAGGGCAGGCGTTCTATCGCCATGCTCTAAGACAAACTCTAACCTTAACCAACTTCGAAAGAGCGCCTAAGCTTAACCGTCCAAAAACTTGCCGTCCCACGATTGGCGCACATGTCACATGACCAGAAACATGCGTGGCCAATCAGAGTGCAAAACGGGAATGCGGAAGGACAAGCCACTTGCTTAAAGTATAGAAGCAATCTGGACGTTGTGGACAGCGACTCCTACAGGTCGGTTGGGGACGCCTGCACAGCAGAGACAGGAAATGGCGGGGGTAGTGTGAGCCTCCCACACGTTACACTTTCGCCAATGAGAGTCCGCGCTGGCAGGTGAAAAGATGTGACAGGCTGCCTCCTCGTGTACCGGAGGGGACACGTGATGCAAGGCTTCTATCCTCCCTACAACCGGCCAGTGGGGGGCATATGCAAGCAACGTTCAAGACAGGGGAGGGAAGAATTGGCACAATGGAATTGGGATGGGAGAAAAAATAGAAAAGAAAATAGGAGAAAAAGTGGATAAAAAAATAAAAATAAAGATGACTTGACTTGACTGAGTTACTGCCTCCAGCTGTTCCTAGTTGCACTCGCCCGACGAGCAATTTTAATAACTTCCTTAGACAAATACTGCTCTACGCTCTCGGCCAAGACAGAGTGTAAGACAGGCTACTGCATTGGGCCGTTAGTTTGGCTTCCTTTTTCATTTATTCATTGATGTTTTTACTGCCGACTGAGTCAGCGAGATTAGATCCGAAGACTCAATAAGGAGACTGATGCAGTTGAACCTGAGTTCTAGTGTTCAGTCAAGCGGTGTGTGAGCCCATCACTTGTTGAGTTAATGCATTTCAAATGCTATAGTGCATTTGTTATTCTATATTGAATAACATTTTGTATAAATGATTCAATACACTGCTGAAAGTGGCTTAGCAGCATCTCTACACCTTTACCCTCATCGACAACACAAGGATCTAGGAATAATATTCATATATTCAAACTGGCAACAAGCACTCATTGATATTTACCAGGAATTCCAAGTCAGCAGCTTAACCCTTTAATCGCCAAGGACGACTTAACACGTCATTCTCCGCCATGCGTAATCTGCCAATGACATCGTACAGCGTCTTTGAGATCAATATTTCAAAAATCTGTCATGGCAATCATATTTCACCCACGGAGACTTGAGATCTCCTGTAGATCTCCTCTCAACTCTCCAACGGTTCAAGACCGCCATCTGGTGGCCGATCGGCGAATCGCCAAAACCGGAAGTGACGCGCCGGAAGTGGTGCTCGCCCATATTTCGTCCGGGCACTCGCTATCGTTAGCGGGACTCCATCTTGATACACTGGACATCGATCGGTTGCAAATAACTCGATAAACAACATGATTTGGACGCATATAGTATTATACAACCTGGAAATGGATCGCATATATCAACATCCCATATAGAGAACTTTCTGCTCCACGCTGATCGCCCAATGCTACGAGGAAGCTGCGGTGAGTTTCAGCGTGTTTGATTATTATTAACCGTATAATCTGCTCTGATATATATATCGCCCATACTACATGAATCATGTAATGTCGGCCACGGACTTATAACCCCCCCCCCCCCCCCCCCCCTCCGGTCACCAGCAGATGATGAGGCTTGACGTGTAGGACCTTGTACAATTGAAATTTTTTATCTGACGTCAATCGGTATCAAACTACATTTGATGATCTAATATATCTATTTGTGGCTATAACTCACGTTCTATGGAATGCTGCAGAAAACGATAAAAACATATTTATACTTTAGACCATATTTTAGTATGAATGTGTGAATGAAAAAGTAGAACGTTGCTACATCCTAAACGATAGATACTTGATGTTGAATGGGCCATAGTAATGTCAATTTAGCAATACAATTTAAAAAGTTATAGCCCTGCAAAGAAGGGGAACATCTCCATAGACAAATAGAGCTGGCAGAGGACGGTATAAAATCAGAATAATCCCTGGCAGATAAAGGGTTAATAATAGTAATAATACATTCAATTTATAGTGCACTCTACATTTGGAAACCAAATCTCAGAGTGCTTACAGGGTAAAAACATAGACTTTAAAAACATAGGCAATTAAAAAAAACAAGGCATAAAACCATAGAAAAAAAGGATAAAACACACAAGGCATGTATAAAAATGTTAAAACTAGGAGAAGGCTTTTTTGAAGAGGTATGTTTGTAGTCCTCTTTTAAAGGAAGCAGTGGTCTGTGGTGCTCTGAGGTAGTCAGGGAGGGCATTCCACAGGCGAGGAGCAGCCGAGCAGAAGGAGCTTGGTCCTGGGGGGAAGGAGGTGGTTTGTGTTAGCGGAGCGAAGGTTACGGGTGGAGGGTTCTGGGGTGAGGAGATCTTTGAGGTAGGGGGGGGCATTTCCGGCAAGGCGCTCGCCACCAACGCAGGAGATGCTGGGTTCGAGCCCAGCTCTCGGCGTTGCTACCAGCTTGGCTGGTCGTTCATACTAATACAATTGGCAGTATCAGGGGGTGGGAAGCTGGTGGGTGGGGATCGGACGTTGTGGACAGCGACTCCTACAGGTCGGTTGGTGCGCCTGCGCAGTAGAATCAGGAAGCGACGGGGGCGGCGTGTCCCTCCCATGCAGACCCTCGCCGCTGAGAGATCGCGCTGAGCAGGTGAAAAGATGCGACGGCTGCCTCCTCGAGTACCGGAGGGGACACGTGATGCAAGGCTTCGTCCACATTGCAGCCGGCTTGTGGGAGGCATGGCCAACAGCGTTCGAGACAGGGGAGGGTAGAATTGGATCAAATGAAATTGGGGAAGGGAGAAAAATAGAAAATGGGGAGAAAAAGTAGATAAAAAAAAATTAATACTTGCACTTCCAGTCGTAGACCGTGATAGAAGTGATTATCCAATCAGTGCTGCGGGGGGGACTAACGATTAGTCAATCAGTGCCACGTGCGATACTAACGCTGTTGTCAAGCCATCGTCAAATGTGGGAAGCAGGAAAAACATGGCAGTTTGCTTGTAAACCTTCTCTTTTTCCACAAACAGTCCACTAAAATATGTTTCAGGCGAGAAATAATAGGACATGCAATTGCTGGATCTTAATTCATATTTGATCTGCAACGCCTAGTTTTGACAGTTTGATCTGAATTCCGTGATCCAGCCAGGCACGCCGCCATTCCGGAGGACATGTTGGTCTCTAGTGATTGGTTAGGGGAAATGGAAATGGAGTGGAGGTAATGTCAGACTGAAGATGGGAATGGAGTTCTGTGTGATATCAGGCGAAAATCCATGCCTCCAAGAGGAGTTAACCATCAAAAAATGCCCTTTAAATTTCCTTAAGGACACGTGATGGAGGTGGGGGAAAAAATTGGTTTTGTGTGTACAAGGTCTTTGCAACAACCAAAATATACCACCCTGTGAGGTTATGAGCACGCTGAACATTCGGCAACAGAACAGGTCAAACCAGGATAGTGCACTGCGTCCTCCTGTCCATCTTTAACCCTTTCACTGCCGCATTACCAAATGGTTAACCCTTTCACTGCGACAATACACAGAAGGTTAACCCTTTCACTACCACACGACAGAAGGTTAACCGTCGGTAGTGTGATAGTAACCTTCTGTCGTGTGGTAGTGAAAGGGCTAATCGTCCTCTCCCAGCGCTCCACCAGACAGGTACCGCCTATCAGTCTGCCGTTTCAGAGGCAGAGCCGTGGATCCTTCTATCTCGGCATCTGCTCTTACAAGAGACCACTGCGGAAACCTGACAGCTGTCTGGCAGAACAGACACAGCAGCAATTCAATAACAGCAGAGGAGGCAGCAAAGTATCCATTAGGCTTATCTGCTTTTCCTGAGCGGCCGAGACACATGGACCGTTTCCACCTCTGCTGATGAAACAATACCGGCAAGGAGCCTTGTTGTTGTTGCTCTTTGCTTTGAGGAATGTGTATATTTTGTGCAGCTGTACTACAATGTAAGTCAACTACACTTGTAAATGGTAAATGGCTGCATTTATGTAGCAGCTTTTATCCAAACCACTTAACAATTTATTCCTCACATTTTACACATTCACTCAAAGTAAACATTCACACACCGAGGGTGGAGGAAACCGTGCAAGGTGCCGACCTGCTCATCGGGAGCAGTTAGGGGTTGATTGTCTTTGCTCAAGGACACTTTGACACGCTGCCTGGGAGGAGTGGGAATCTAACCGGGAACCTCCGGATAACCAGGCGACTGCTCTACCTACCGAGCCACTGTCGGCCATTGTGAGAAGTGTAGCCCTGTTACATTATCTTATTTGCAAATTATAGTGTCCTTTTGTGTGTGTGTGTGTGTGTGCGTGCGTGCGTGCGTGCGTGCGTGCGTGCGTGCGTGCCTGCGTGCGTGCGTGCGTGCGTGCGTGTGTGTGTGTGTGTGTGTGTGTGTGTGTGTGTGTGTGTGTGTGTGTGATGGTGGTACAGTAACATGTGGGAACAGAACTGGGTCAGACAAAAATGTCCTTAGCGTTTGTTTTTATGAACCTGGGGAACCTGTAGAAATGTACTATTTTATTTTATCTTACCTCATTTTGATATCTTATTTTATTTATGGTACCACTACTACTTATTGTTATTGGACACACACACACCCTGCACTGCACCTTATCATGCACATACACTACACGCAAGACACTTACTGTAAATTATTTGATCTTACCTCTTTTATATTTTATTTGATGTTACTACTACTACCTATTGTTACCATTCTTGTATTCATTGATGTTTCTTAATTGTGCACTGTTGAGTCTGATCTGGAAACACAAGAATGTCATTACCTGCAATGCCCCCTGTATTGTTGTGTATTTGACAAATAAAGAACTTGAACTTGAGTCAGGAAGGTTCTCAATCAATTGAAATGTATATTTACCTAAATTAGGCTAAAAGACAACCAATAAAAAGGTGAAAATTATTGAATCAGTGCAACACGATAACATATGGAAAGTGATCAAAAGAAACAAACAAAGCAAATAATTGGATCTCCATATTGAATTAAAAGGGAATACTCTGAATACATTCCCTGAGATCCATATATGTCCCTAGATACCAAGAACATGCTAATGGCGCTTGTAGAAGTGGAGCAAGCTTCCATTTACTTGGGTTTGTACTTTTAGGCACATTTTCTGAAAGTGTGTGGGAAAACTACTTCTAGAAGTTTTTAGAAAGTCTTCTAGAAACCTGTCGTATGACATTCATGAATTCCCATTATGTTCTTTCTGCGCCCTGGGACAGTTCAGTCCGTATTTGTGAATACGCACCACTCTCTCCTAAAGCTAGAAATCACAGATATCCCTTTTACACCGGCCATGCTCCGTGCTGGAGCCGGTTCCCGAACGTAATCTCGCACCGGCCGGCACGTTCAGACCGGGATTAATTGGTTCAGAACGTGACAAATCGGTGCTCAGCTGACACCGGAAAATAGTTGTTTTTTCCTCGCAAACCGTGACATCATCAGTGGGCGTGTCATATTCTAGGCTGTGAAGACGAGTAGTAGCGAGTCAGCGCGCAAGCGCACACACAAAAGAATACACGCACACACACGCTGTATACGTTTGAAATGAATCGTTCCAGCAAAGTAGGCTTCTATTATTCGAATGACTTGTTTTAATGGGTATCATATAGTAGTAAGTCCTACTGTAGAACATGACATATTAGCATGACATCTGATTTATTAATGCAAATAATGGGCGACAACCGCAATTGGCACTTGAAAAGTGTAAATGATGGATTAGTCAGTAGCAATTCATGACGGCCAGTTTAGCTCAGCTGGTTAGTGCGCTGCCTGTGGAGTGTATGGTGCCAGGTTCAAGTCTTGGTTACTTTCTTTCTTTTTTGTAACGTTAATAAATGTATCCACTCTGGTTGATAAGATAAGATATTCCTTTATTTATCCCCTTGGGGAAATTCAGGCATCATAGCAGCATGGGGGATGAGGGGGGGGGGGGGGGGTACAGGTAGTAAAAACTACACAAGCAGTGTAAACAAATAAATCAATATAATTTACTATCTAACTAACTGAAATATACAGTATTCACAGTATCACAGTATTCACATAAGTTGCAGTATGCATAAGGTAGTGTTATTGTCCTTTTTGGGACACCAGAGTGGATACATTTATTAACGTTACAAAAAAGAAAGAAAAAGTAACCAAGATTTGAGCCTGGCACCATACGCTCCACATAGCTCACTAACCAGCTGAGCTAAACGGGCCGTCATGAATTGCTACTGACTAATCCATCATTTACACTTTACACCATTATTGGCATTAATAAATCAGATGTCATGCTAATATGTCATGTTCTACAGTAGGACTTACTATGATACCCATTAAAACAAGTCATTCGAATAATAGAAGCCTACTTTGCTGGAACGATCCATTTCAAATGTATACAGGTGTGTGTGCGTGTATTCTTTTGTGTGTGCACTCGCGCGTTGAGGCTCGCTCTCCACGCATAATTTTTACTTGAGTAACGCCCCCGTTGATGACGGAGACGGTGGAATGTTGGTTCTGCTTAAATGGGTGTAAACGCGGGGTGGTTCGCCAGAGAGCACCAAGGTACAGAGGGTTCAGAACGGAGCTGTTGCTTGAACCGGAGCCCGGTCGGTTTAAAAGGGCTAAGAGAAAACCCTCCAATCTGGGGTGTAAAACCTGGGGCTACTCCATAGATAATAAATGGAGCATATATATATATATATATATATATATATATATATAATTTCTGGTTACTGACTAGAGACTTCTTTGTTAAGGTGGATATGGTCCCAAGCCAAATACATAATACATGTTCTGTACAGGTATATGCACACATCTGCTTAGCTCATTCTCCTTGTAACAAAGAGATTTGTAAACAAGAACATGCACTGTATGTCTCTCTTTGGACAAACTCAATATCAGAGGAAAAAGAGCATCATGGCCCCTACTAGATTTCTGACAGTACGGGGGTGTGCACATAGCCTATACTACATGGACACGCATGCACTCACTCACTGACTGACATGCACGTACACATGCAAACACACACACATGAGCATACTGATTCCCCAGCACTGGAATGTACCCCCTCTTTATACAAATTATGTATTGACGATGTGTGTGGATGTACAGTATGTGTATATGTACTGTATGTATGTATTTATGTGTGATATGTGAGGTTTTAAAATAGAAAAATATACATCACAGGCAACACGTTGCCCAGTGACAGAGAGACACATTAGGGAGGCATATTACAGCGCCTCTAGTCCGTGCTCAGCACACAAACCACACCAATTATGCATCGAGAATACAAAACCCTGTGTGTTTTGAAAGGCGTCTGATTCAGCACTTGAACCTCTCTTGTTTTTCACACGCTGGAGAATGCGTACTTTGTAGGGGACGTAAATAGGGAATATGGCGCTCTCCTGGCCGCCAGCACACATCGATTACTAAGCGCTTTCAGACGCCCGTGTTCCTTCCACAAGGGTCCCTCCGTGGTGGGAGTCGAGCTGGTCAGACTAGAGGTGGTGGCAGAGAGGGGGATGAGAAGAAAGCTGGCTGCTATCCTGGAGAATCGCTCCCACCCCCTCCATCGAGCTAGTCAAGATGGGAAGCACGTTCAGTCACAGACTCATACCCCCCCGACACTCAACTAACCGCCTCGGCCAGTCCTTCATACCAGCGGCCATCAGGCTCCACAAAAGTAGGCAGGGACTGCTGCCAGACATCCAACTACAACTATTAAACGGACAATAATATTACCTTATGCATACTGCACCTTATGTGATACTGTGATACTGTGAATACTGTATATTTCAGTTAGTTAGTTAGTTAATTATATTGACTTGTTATATTGTTTACACTGCTTGTTTTTTTACTACCTGTACCCCCCTCCCCCATGCTGCTATTGTGCCTGAATTTCCCCAAGGGGATCAATAAAGGAATATCTTATCTTATCTCACACACATAATGCATCAACTGAAACCGTGCCACGGAGGTTTGTTTGTTATTAAACTGGACTTTGAAGAAGACGTCTTTATTCATTGCACACATTGACAATGTCGTCATGCATTGACACACACATGCGATGGGCTGCACACACACAGATACAGATACAGATCTTTTTTTTTGGGGTCGCAGATGAAATGTTCCTCTCTGCATTCCAAGTGCTCCTGTCAGTCTCCGTCAGGGACGTGACAGCGTTAGCGATCTGTTGTGCATGTTTTTCCATTGGGTTTATCTCTTTCTGGAGGGGAAACCTTTGCGAGCACGGGGGAGAACATGCAGACTCTACACAGAAAGGCCCGGGAGATACCCCACCTGGGTAACTGGCAAGGTGGCAACCTGGTCCCCAAGCGGGAATAGAACCCAGGACTTTCTAACTGTGAGGCGACAGTGTTAACCACTACACCACCGTGCCGCCGCTATATAGTAGAGACTGAACGATGGGGCCTGTCTTCACGTTGCCGAGAACACCCCCCCCCATTCCCCCCTCCCCCACGCTTCCTGTCAGAGGGTTTTGTTTTAGCAAATTCAATTAGCTGTGACTGAAACTCAAAGTGGCGACAGGCGTCACACAGATGGTGCCTCTAATTGAATGCATTCGACTCAATCATTCCTTTATTTATGAAGAGGGCTTTGTAGCAGAAACCCCTGATATGGACATCAAGGGGAGGGTTTCCCATGTACACAGTGGTGGAAAGTAACTAAGGGCGGGATCCACTAAGAATGGATTGCGCGGTGGGAATTGCACCCTTTGCACGCGGATTCTGCTCCGTCTTTGCAAGCTATCCACTAAGGACATTGCGCGGATGAGATACCAGCGCAGACATGCCCATTATGTGTGGCTCACGGAGCAGTCTGCACTCCTGACAGCGCTGTTGGCAGATATCAGGAAGTGGAAAAATAAGCCCGAAATGAGGCATAGACACAAAATACAAATTAAGCAAGCTCTATACATTACGAAGTAAACGGAATACAATATGAAATTAACGGAATACTAACGGTGAAAAATACGTTATGCACATAACGTATTTTTCACCATTAGTATTCGGTTAATTTCGTATTGTATTTCGTTTTCTTCATAATGTATAGAGCTTGCTTAATTTGTATTTTCATGACACATTGTGTCCTGTGTTTTTGTCACTATCTTTCCTCATTGCATATGTTTGTAATGTCCTATTCCAATTACATTTGTCACTTACACTGCCCTGTCAAGGCTAACCGCAGTAACTTGAAAAAAGTTTAAATTTAGTTATGAGTGAAATTGACCTTGTCAATAAATATTTTATCTTGTGACCAAGTTTCAGATGTTAATGTCGCTCAGTTTTGGAGATATGGGGTTTTAAAAACTGCAGTAACTACAAAATCACACTCAAAACCCAGGCAGACCGCAGTAACTTCCAAACTGTGAAAAATGGCTTTAAAGTGTTTTGACTTGCCATCCAAAATGTGTTATAGGTAAATAGATGATAGTACCCAGATTTAACATGTGAAGTAATCTTTAGGCATACAAAAATATGACATAATTATTTTAATTAACCCCAAAAAAGCAGATATTGCACTCTGCTGCACGATTTCCTTAAATAATTATACAGGTAATGTACAGGCAAAGTGCAGTAACTTCAAATACAATGTTGTTTTCCCTCCAGCTTTCATAACTTAACCTAGCCATTTTGAAAATGAAATTTAATACCTGAATATATTGGAATGATGATGATCCAAATAAAATGGCTAGGTGAAGTTATGAAAGCTGGAGGGAAAACAACATTGTATTTGAAGTTACTGCACTTTGCCTGTACATTACCTGTATAATTATTTAAGGAAATCGTGCAGCAGAGTGCAGTATCTGCTTTTTTGGGGTTAATTAAAATAACTACATCATATTTTTGTATGCCTAAAGATTACTTCATTAATACATGTTAAATCTGGGTACTATCATCTATCTACCTATAACACATTTTGGATGGCAAGTCAAAAAACTTTAAAGCCATTTTTCTCAGTTTCACTGTTTGGAAGTTACTGCGGTCTGCCTTGACAGGGCAGTATAATTGTATTATATTGTGCTATATTTAATTTAGTTTATATCCCATTTAATTGTATTCAATCTCTTTATTAAGTTGTAAAGGGGAGGCTGGCCAGAGTGCCACTGCCACGCCACGCCGAAGCACTCTGAGAGAAACAAGGGAGAGGAAGGGGAGGAAATAGACCCGGAATGATGCAAGCATCTGCTCCACGGTCTGCTCGTAGCTGTTTAAGGAAGGAAGTTCTTAGTCGAATAAAAGTCTTAGGATTTGTCGACAAATAGATTGCACTATTTCATAGACACATGTGTAAAATGTGAGTTCCCCCACATCGTGCAGAAGGACATCGTTAAGTCAAATGCTTACCAGAGATAAGTATTTTTATTTTTTTATTTTTTTATCCACTTTTTCTCCCATTTTCTATTTTTCTCCCATCCCAATTTCGTATCATCCAATTCAACCCTCCCCTGTCTCGAACACTGTTTCTTGCCTCCCACAAGCCGGCTGCAATGTGGACTAAGTCATACATAGCACAAGTCCCCTCCGATACTCGAGGTAACAGCAGTCACATCTTTTCACCTGCGCTGCACGATCTTTCAGCGTCAGGGGTCTGCGCTTTGGAGGGGCGCCGCCCCCATCGCTTCCTGATTCTACTGTGCAGGCGCACCAACCGACCTGTAGGAGTCGCTGTCCACAACGCCCGATCCCCACCCATCAGTTTCCCACCCCCTAATACTGCCAATGTGTATTAGTACGGACGACCAGCTAAACTGAAAGCAATGTGGAGCGCTGGGCTCGAACAGGCGAACCCAGCGTCTCCAGTATTTGTGGTGAGCGCCTTGCCCACTGCACCACGTAGCCGCCCCTAGATAAGTATTTTATTATACTTATTATATTTCAAGAAATAAGTCATTCAGCATGGGGAGCAAAAGCATATAAATAAACAAAGTCTTGGTCGACTAAGGCGAACGGTGAATGGACTAATGGGACTTTATTCCCAATATTATGATATTTTGAGCTCCGAGCCTTGACATTTTAGCCTTTATCTAATTTTCATACAAGCGCTCATTTCCCTATGCGTTCTCTTTTGTTGTTGTTCATTTTTTAATTTTATATTTTTAATTATGTTTTTGGTAGATTTTTTATTTGTTTGTTCTACCGGGCAGTCCGGTAGAGAGAGAGAGGAAGAATGGGAGACAGAGCGGAGGAAGACATTCGGCAAAGGACGCCGGGTCCAGGAATCTAACCCGGGTCGGCCGCTTCGCAACGCAGCGCATTACATGGGTCGCCACTTGGGTGCCCTGTTGTTGTTGTTGTTCTTAGCTCTATTCTATTCTTATGTACCCCCAGTTGCTATTGCATGTACATATTTGTGTTTTATTACAAATATATATACATACATACATACCAACTATTTCGCCTGTTTTATTCTACACCCATCGATCATCCATAGCAACACTACTATCACTGACATCCAAGAAGGGGGATCCCCCCTTGAACGGCCCTTCTAAGGTTTCTCTCCTCCACATTGCCTGTGGTGCTTTTTTCCTATTGCTAGGTTTTTAGTGAGTTTTTCCTTACCCTCGCTGGGGTATGTCTGGGAGTGTTGTTTTGGATTTCATGATGTTTTTTTTGTTCTTGATTTATTGTGATGTTTCTTCTTGACTTGTTTAAAGAAGACCTGTCCAGCCCACGGGGACATTAACTTGTGTTTGCGTGCTTTACAAATACATTTAATTTACAAATACATTTTATTTTATTTAGTCTAAATGGAAATGAGAGAATAGTACAGAAGCACTGGGAAACAACCTACCTACTACTGAATGGTTCACAGCCCTATCAGAAACTGCCTCTTATAAATGACTGAAATAAATGGAAGAATGGACACCTATACAAAAATCTGGGAGTCAGTTCAAACACAGATCATGGAAACTAAACCTAAACTAAGTGTCTGATGCACATCATTTAAAACTAAGCCTATACTGATAGTCTATGTGTGTGTGTGTGAGTGTATGTATGTTTACATGGTATGTGTATGTATATACTATTTATGTACATAATGTATATCATTGAATTATTGTCTCTTTTGCTGTAATTTAAGTTTTTTACTTTAATGTAGCTTTTATAATTTGTATTCTATTTGTACCTGCTGTTTATTTGTACCCAGTGTTGTTGTTTATTTATTCTTGTAAAAAATACCTTGTGCAAAACACATTGGACTGCCTTTTTGGACTGCCTTTTGTCCGTGAAGGAAATAATACAAATTATAATTGGAAAACAGAGATGTGTTGTTCAAAGCAGTAAGTCGCCAAAGTAAACCGCACTCAAATCACTGATCATACCTGGAGACCAGGGCCCCGTTCCCCGTACCTGGCTAACTGAGTTAGCCGGATCATTTCCAGTATAGCCTGACTTAAGCCGGACCTTTCTGTTCCCCGACGCTCGATTGTCCAAATCACCATGACAACAGATCAAAAAGTTTGAGCCTGGTCGAGAGCAGGCTTAAGTTCAGTTAGCTGGATGAACCATGGCCACGCCCCGCAAAGAAATTACAGCTTGCTTCCTGAAATGATTCTCACAGTCTAGGATCTGCATTATACCATTCTGAATTACGTTTTTGTGCTTCATTCTTCCAGAGGGGGCTTTTGAAATGTAAAATAGACCCAAAATGCTGATACAAAATTCACGTTGTCCTAAATAATGCACGTTATATATACCGTGGCGCTCGCTAGGTGCGATGTACACATTATGTGGTTATTTTAACAACGCGCAGCATTGCAAATGTGAATCCTGCGGGGATATTTTTAATGATTGAAACCTATCGCTCGTTTGGCTCTGATTCCTTTTATATTCTCCGCTGTGGGAGCGCCTGGATTGTGTTTCATTCAAGCATAAAATTGAAGTGTCTATGCGTGGATTGTGGTTTTTGTGGATTATGAATTACGAGGAATCTGAGGATTGTTGAATTGTATCATCACTCACACGTTATTGTAATATTGTAACTGGGATTAATGCATTTGAGAATAAAGAGATAAAACTTCATTCAAAAGAAAAATATTCTAAACACGGGTCTCTTGTCCATTGATGGTCTTGGATACACAATGGATACATCGCGTCTGGCACAGTGGTCCAACGGCAGTGTTCACTCCTGGCAAGCCGGCGACCCGGGTTTGAGACCCCGTGTTTCCAATATGATTTTTTTGGAATATAATATTAATGATTATACGCAAAAGTAGCCTAGTTTTAAGTTAAAATATTATAAATCTACATGCATTGAGGATGTCATTCTTTATATAGCTCTCAAAGTGCACCAAATTGAAGTATTTACATTTCAAAAAGAAAGCTAGAAGAAGTGGGATTCGAACGCGGGTCGTCCGTGTGAAAGACAAATTGCTCGACCATCAGACCACGGTGGCAGACAAATGAAACATCAACCATACATCCATCAATGGATAAGAGAGCCGCATCCTTATTCTGAAACTGTTGAACTAATTATTTTCGCTAGCAAGATCTCATTTGATTATCCATTCCATGAACCTACTGCCAGCAGGGCACGTTTAAAGAAATATAATCTGATTGATTGATTGGGGTAATGAGGGACTTAAAATTTGCCTATAGATTATGCATTTAACTTGTCGGCGAGGCTATTGAGCCGTACTGCAATCTGTTAATAAAGTTTTAAATCAATCAATCAATCAATGCCGTTAGAAAAGCAGGATCTCTGCTCTCGACACTTGCTGCCTTCTCGGCTGAGGCGGGCGCGCGCACTGATCCTGAGTATCAAGTCTGGTTCGAGTTAACGAGACTGAATCCACCTTCGAGGAACAGGAAAATCCCGGCTTCAAACATCGGGTTAATTGAATCTGGATAATGGGACTCTTGATCGACTTAGTTGAACCAGGTACGGGGAATAGGGCCCAGGGTTAAACGGATCTTAAGAGTCAATTCAACACAAGTGGTCAAGTCAATTCAATTAACCTGTTAACACTTTGGTCGCCAGGTTTACCTTCTTTGCAGGGCTATAACTTTTTTAATTGTATTGCTAAATTGACATTACTATGGCCCATTCAACGTCAAGTATCTATTGTTCAGGGTGTAGCAACGTTATACTTTTTCATTCACATATTCATACTAAAATACGGTCTAAAGTATAAGTATGTTTTTATCGTTTTCTGCAGCTTTCTCCAGAACGTGATTTATAGCCCCAAATGCATTATATTGATGATCAAATACAGTTTGATAGGAATCTGCGCGAGATAAAAAATGTCAAATGGACGTGCTTCTAGAAGTTACTACTGATCATCTGATGTTGACCGGATGGGGGGGGGTCGTGTATAATTCCGTGGCCAACGTCAGATGATTCATCTAGTGTGGGTGATATGATCATTAGAGAAGTTAGTATCGAACACGTTAAAAAATAACGCTGAATCTTACCGTAGCTTCCTCATACCGTTGGGCGATGAGCGTGGAACAGAAATATTCCTATTATGGGATGTAGAAATATGCGATCCATTTCCAGGTTGTATAATAGTATATACGTCCAAATCATGTTGTTTATCGAGTTATTGGTAACGGATTGCTATCCGTTGTGTCTAGCTCGAGTCCTGGGACTATTACTGAGTGATCGGACCGAATTGAAATGAGCACCAGCTTCCATTTCCTGTTTCCGCTCTGGGCGATCCGCCGATCGGCCACCAGATGGCGCTCTTGAACCGTTGGAGAGTTGAGAGGGGATCAACAGTAGATCTCAAGTCTCCGGGGGAGAAATATGATTTCGATCACAGATTTTTGAAATATTGATATCAAAGACGTGGTACGGCGTCTTTGGCAGAATGAGCATGGCGGGGAATGACGTGGTACGGCGTTTTTGGCGACCTTTAAGGGCCTAACTTGACTAAACAAAAACAATAAATCTATAAAGCCCTTGACGCGTCTGTTGCTCGTGCTGGGTAATCGTCTGGTGAAAGAATGAATGTCCACAAGGTCCGTTCCAATAACACCCCAACTGGGTTTATTTACCTCATAATTACCGAATGCACAATTTGCATGTGATATGAGTAAACGCTAATACCTTCAAAAGAACAAACAAACACTATACACTACAAACAAAACGATAACCAAACAATGTGCCGTGTCGACGTGACGGTCAAAAACTGTTAGGCTCTGCCGGTAACCAAACACACCTGCTGTCATCAGTCCTGTTACCCATTAAGTATTAGGGATGCACCGAATGGGAAATTCTTGGCCGAAACCGAAAATAGGAAACAGTTGGCCGAAAACCGAATGCCGAAAGGCCGAAAATGATTCATAGAATAGTTTTTTTTTAACAATGTTGTTCAGCTACCTGATTATGGAAAAATATATGATTATGGAAAAACTTAACTTAAATAATAAATAATCACTATTATGGGTCCATAAAACATTTATTCAGCACTTCTGAATGCATACAGTACATTAATTCCAAGTCAAGTGCATTTTCTTTTCTCTGTAGGATAACTACAACAAAGTGCATTCAGAACAAAGCCAATGTGCTTTAAAACTGCATAAAGATCTGCACACATGAGAGGGAGAATAGCTTATAGCAGACTTAATGATGTTACTGTAGTGGCTACAGTAAGCATTTTATATAAAAGTACTCTGTATTTTTGTATGACAACTAATAAAGAAACTTGAACTACTGTCATAATTCACGGCGTTCTAGCCTACATGGAAGCACTGTTGTATTTACTACAGTACATCTCCCGTGACTATTAGCGGGGGATGACGTAGCTTTAGGAGAGACCAGAGGACCGGAAGCCTTGTTAGCTAGCTTAACGCTAACGTTAATCAAAAAGGTTTTTAACCGTGATGGGCATATAGTAATGGTGAGGATATAAAGCATGTTAAATACGCATTTATTGGACGCGTTGCGCACAGAGTTTACATAGAAACAGCGCCACTCCCGAGTCCCAAGAGGAGTTATCACAGGCTGCAGAACGCAGGACTGAAGAGCTCACGTTGCGCATGTAATGACTGAAGTCGTGTTTTGATGACATCATCACAACAACACGTGTTAGGTTACAGGTTGTTTCTGTTCTTTGACATTCTGTGATATATTTTCGGTGAAAAAACTCTTTCGGCCAAAAGCCGAAAGGCAATTTTTGGCCATTTTCGGCAGAAAATATTCGGTGCATCCCTACTAAGTATGTCACCTACTGGTGAGCAACAGGAACTGATGCCACAAACCCAATTTGGCAGGCTGGCAGGCACATTGTATACAGGCAGAACTCAACATAAATACATAAATCCAATACATAAAATATAACATATGGCAATACTGTCATGATCTGAACTTTCTGGACAGTCCTCTGGCGCCCCCGGGCGGTCTGTTCGCGGTGCTACAGGCCGCCGCCCTTCATATGGACCTTTACGTGCATATATTGTCAAGTCTGTTGTCTGTCATGCTCCCTGTGTATCTCCCTTTAGTTCAGATGTTCTAGTCTAGCCCTGTTTCCCCATTGTTGTTATGTTACTGTTTGTTCCTGCCTGTTAGTTTAGTGTCTAGTCTCCCTTGTATTCTTATCCTCTGTTCCCCAGCTGTTCCTGTTTAGCAATCACTGTTTAGTATATATTCTCCCCGCCCCTGTCTTCCAGTGTCGCATCATTGTTTGAGATCCCTGTTTACGTGTTTACTGTTTGCCGTTCCCCTGAGTACCCTTCCGTGCTCTCCAGTAACCAGCACCTTTCCGTGCTTTTGTTATTTTCCCCTGTGACTTGTATCCTCGTGTCTTGCTCAGTAAAAGCTTATTATTGGAACGTCGACTCGTTGCCTCGTCTCTCTTACCCTACACACTGTCCTGCGATTGAATCCTACACCTCTCCTAAACTCCAAACTACCACAGAATAACGCGACCAAACCGGGATTCAGCGGACAAGGGGAGAGACCAAGCGAACTACGTATTGCTCACCATGGAGCGCTTCTTCGAGGGAGACTTCTGCTCTTCATCTTCGTTGGAGAGGATGCAGCTGCACGCACGACGTGCGGCGCGGAGCAGGCTCCGCTGCTCGCGGAATACGACCGGCAGCCGGGACTGTTGATTCGGACGCTCTGGTCAAGTCAAGTCAAGTCAAGAGTTTTAATTGTCACGGCATACAGGTATACAATGAAATGTGGCTGGTCTTGCCCGCGACGATGTGCAATACAGTGGTACAACATATAGTAGAATCCAATAAAAATACAGTGGTACAACATATTAAAGAATCCAATAACAACAACAGTGCAATAAACAGGTACATGGTGTGCCATCTCGGTATCTGTACATAGTATTTACAGAGCATATAGGACATGCTAGGTAGCTTTAGTAGTGCAATACACTGTTCCTGATGTTATACTAATTTAAAGTGGCCTTTCCTCTGGCCATAAGTGTGCGTGTGTGCGGCATGAGTGTTAAAGTGGCTGCTAGTGTGTGAGCGTGCTCAGTGTGCGTGTCGTGTATGTGCTTGTGTGTGCTTGTGTGTGGATAGTTCAGTTTCTGTGTCTCTCAATGTTCATTGTTCAAGGCTCTGATGGCCTGGGGGAAGAAGCTTAGCCTAAGCCTCTCCGTCCTAGTAGCTGGGGTTCGCAGGCGTCTGCCTGACCTCAGCAGCTGGAACAGGCTGTTATTGGGGTGGTGGGGGTCTTTCATTATCCTGCAGGCTCTGGATTTGCACCTCTTGTTGTATAGAGCCTGCAGGGGAGGTAGCGCAATACCCGTGGTATGCTCGGCTGAGCGCACCACTCTCTGTAGGGCCTTCTTGTCCTGTGCCGTGCTGTTCCCATACCAGGCAGTGATGTTTCCGGTCAAGATGCTCTCTACAGCTCCTGAGTAGAAGGACTGGAGTATCTTCCCCGATACTCTGAACTTCCTTAACTGTCTCAGGTGGTAGAGGCGCTGCTTCGCTTTCTTTACTACTGTGTCTATGTGTGTTGACCATGTCAGATCCAGATGTGGACCCCCAGGTACTTGAAGCTGCTCACCCTGTCCACGGTAGCCCCGTTAATCCTCAGTGGTGTG
The DNA here is from genome assembly GCF_963971535.1 of Notolepis coatsorum. NCBI lineage: Eukaryota > Metazoa > Chordata > Actinopteri > Aulopiformes > Paralepididae > Notolepis > Notolepis coatsorum. The sequence continues at coordinate 158,552,673 of NC_140168.1, forward strand.
TGTGTCTCCTGCTGTCCTCTCCTATAATCCACGATCAGCTCCTCGGTTTTACCAATGTTCAGGAGCAGGCTGTTGTCCTGGCACCAACGTTCCAGTACCTCAACCTCCTCTCGGTAGGCCTTCTCGTCGTTGTCCGAGATCAGCCCCACCACCACCGTGTCATCGGCGAACTTCACTATGGAGTCTGGTCCTCTGCCCCCAGCGAAGCCACGGCTTCCAGCACACCCTCTCCTGCAAGTAAGACCTCAGTAGCTCCGTCTGCTGGCATAGCTCGCGCTGCGCGTAGGTCTCGGAGAGCCAGTGGTGCTAGAAAGGCTAGCTTAGCCTCACCTGCTAGACTACCGGTGGTCATAGCTGTCAACATTGGCAGGAGACAAAACGTGTACATTTTAGCCCCGCCCCTTCCCCCGGCCACGCCCCATCGGCCCCGCCCCCTCCCACCCGGCCCCGCCCCCTCCCAATGGAGCTGCCTCGTCGCTGCCATCTGCTGGTCAAAACCTGTATGTACCCAGCCATTCATTGTAGGGTAAACTTTTCCTACTTTAAGTGTAAATGCTATGTAAATGATGGTTTTGTTGAACATTTGTATTTCACAGGAGAGAAACTGTATTCAAAGAAAGCTATTAAAATAGTCTTTGAATCTAAATATACTTTCTTTGTGTTGATTTTACATTAATTCCATGATTTTACTCAAGTAAATATCTGTTACAAGCTTCGGTTTTATGTAGAAAAATGCTGTTTTTAATCTAGATTAATCTAGATTGATTACAGAAAATTGTGAGATTGATTAGTTAATTTTTTTTATCTATTGGCGGCGCTGGTGTATATTATATATATATATATATATATATATATATATATATATATATATATATATATATATATATATATATATATATATATATATATATATATATATATATATATGTGTATGTGTATATATGTAATGTGTGTATATATGTCAGAGAATCAGCCCCTTGCGTCCTTAGTGTATAGCATATGACATGGTGTATGTTTGTTCATTGATGTGACAGTGTCTGGCAACATACTGTTTGTGTTCTTTTTCTTTATTTTTTCTTTGTGTTTGTGATTTGTCTTGATGTGTGTTTGTGAAACTATAAAATCTGAAAATAAAATATTATAAAGTGTAAATGCTATAAAAATACAGTAAATTACATTTTATCAAAATATTAACCATTAAATAAAGGTTGTAATCTGTAAATGTATTTGATTTGACTGTAAATGTTATGAATTGAAAATGGGGGAAGTCCTTCTCTGGTCTGCATCCCCTTAACAATTGTGTATTGCGCAATACTGTATTGTACCCATTCTGCAATCTGTTAAATTTAGCAATCAATCAATGTATTACCATAGTGCCTTTATACCTTCATCACTGTAGGCTACATATTAATACTACAACTTGTTAAAGCTATAAAAAATAACTATGGTCATTAATTTAGCAGTGGGAATATCATTTTTGGAACAGTGTGTGTGTCTACAGAGAAATGTGAGATAGAAAAAAAGCCAATGCGATTTTGTGTTTTTCCTCAATATCTCTGCAATGCCTGCGAGTTACCAGTAACTGTATTTGTCATACCATGTTTATAAATCGCATTCAGGAAATTGGGCGTCAGAGTGAAGGCATGCTCTCCGTGGAGGAATGGGAGGAGGGGACGCGTGAACCTTAGGGGACAACAGGGGAGGCGCAGAGCAAACGGCTGTTCACCAAAACATTTACACATTCCTGCATCACATACAGTAACTTTGTATTGTTTTATCCACAGAAGATTTGCAAACCCTTTGTTCCAGAGACAAAAGCCACAGAGTGGGCAATCAAGAGACACTGGCTAAATTGATTTGACACCCTCGGTGCATCAGTCTCTCCCCTGAGCTCTGAGCAAATCCGCTCGCTGATCTTATTCTTCTTCGGGTCGCAACCGTCTCCCGGTCTGACTTCCTGTGATAACGTTCTAATCTACACTGCTGCCACCTGTCGTCACGGAGGGGAATTGCAGCCATTTTGTAAAAATTAATAAGTACAAAATACGTGCCAATACGTGAACCGTGAACAGGGCGTGAAGAGGGTTGAAAAACTGTAGGGTTGACAGCTATGCCGGTGGTTAGCACCTCAGCTAGTCCTACTAGCATAGGCCCCGCGGCCCTCACTGCCCAGGCAGCTAGCACAAGCCCAGTAGCTAGTACTGCCCCTGTAGCAGTTAGCATAGGCCCGTGGTCCTCACTGCCCAGGCAGCTAGCACAAGCCCTGTAGCTAGTACTGCCCCTGTAGCAGTTAGCATAGGCCTCGCGGCGCTCACTGCCCAGGCAGCTAGCACAAGCCCAGTAGCTAGTACTGCCCCTGTAGCAGTTAGCATAGGCCCCGCAGCCCTCACTGCCCAGGCAGCTAGCACAAGCCCAGTAGCTAGTACTGCTCCTGTAGCAGTTAGCGTAGGCCCTGCGGTCCTCACTGCACAGGCAGCTAGCTCAGGCCCTGTAGCTAGTACTGCCACTGCAGCAGTTAGCATAGGCTCTGCAGCCTTCACTGCCCAGGCTGTTAACCCAGCCATTAGCCTAGCTTCCAGAGCTAGTAACGCTAGTCCCCGCTCTGTTAACACAGTCCAGGCTACTAGCATAGCCGTTAGCCTAGCTTCCCCAGCTAGCACTACTAACTCCGGCTCTGTTAACACAGTCCACGCTACTAGCATAGCCGTTAGCCTAGCTTCCACAGCTAGTACTGCTAGCTCTCGCTCTGTTAACACTGCCCAGACAGCCAGCTCAGGCCCTATAGCTAACAAAGCCTCTGATGCTGGGACCGCCCTGTCGGCCAGCAAGGCCCCTGTGGTTAGCTTAGCCCCTGTAGCCAATGTAGCTTCGGCAGCTACCCCCCTAGCTCACCCCTCTACCACAGGCCCTATAGCTAACGAAGCCTCTGATGCTGGGACCGCTCCGTCGGCCGGCAAGGTCCCTGTGGTTAGCTTAGCCCCTGTAGCCAATGTAGCTTTGGTAGCTACCCCCTTAGCTCTCTCAACTAACACGGGCCCCATAGCTAACAAAGCCTCTGATGCTGGGACCGCCCCGTCAGCCGGCAAGGCCCCTGTGGTTAGCCTAGCTCCCGTAGCTTGCACAGCTAGCAGAACCTCTGCCCCCACAGCTAAGTCAAGGTTTTATTCTGTTAGGAGGCTCAGGGTAGGCTTGTTCTCTACCACTAGCTTACTCCCTCCTGCTACTGCTAGCGAGGCTTCTGCGACTGGCAGAACCTTTGGTGATAGAGCAGCCTCTGCAGTAGCTACCTACCTAGCTGCCCTCGCGTGCACAGGCCCTATAGCTAACGTAGCCTCAGATGCTGGGACCGCCCCTTCGGCCAGCATGGCCTCCGTGGTTAGCACAGCCCCTGCCGCTAGTGGAGCCTCGGTAGCTACCACCTCAGTCCAGTTCGCTAGAGCCCCGCCTGCTAGCGTAGCACGCACTGCTAGCAAGTCTCAGAAGACTAGCATAGTCCTTCCTGCTAGGGTAACTCCTACTGCTAGCACCTTAGCCCCTCCCGCTAGTGTAGCATCTACAGCTAGCACCTTAGCCATTCCTGCTAGTGTAGCATCTACAGCTAGCACCATAGCCCTCTCTGCTAGTATAGCGTCCCCTACAGGTCCCGTAGCCCCCCTCTGGGACAGGTTTCATGAGGCACATTCCCTTCTACAAGGGTTCTTGGGTAATTATTCTCCGGCCTGCAGTCGGGAGGAGCGAAATAACGCTTATCGCCTGGTGATCTCCATGATGAAGTGGAGTCCTGGAAGAGCATGCAAACTCCGGTTACCGGCCGGGAACATGTTTAGGGTGCTCTTCCAGGACCCCAACTCCCCAGCCGACTGCCAAGCTGCTAACCCTGTCAGGCCCTTAGCAGATAGCAAGGCTCCTGCACTTAGCTTAGCCCCTGCTAGCTTACTCCAGATTGCCTATGTAGCCTCTACCACCAGCATGTCTTCCACTGCTAGGACTGCCCCTTCAGCTAGCAAGGTCAGTTTCCCCACTGCTAGGACTGCCCCTTCAGCTAGCAAGGTCAGTCTCCCCACTGCTAGGACTGCCCCTTCAGCTAGCAAGGTCAGTCTTTCCACTGCTAGGACTGCCCCTTCAGCTAGCAAGGTCAGTTTCCCCACTGCTAGGACTGCCCCTTCAGCTAGCAAGGTCAGTTTCCCCACTGCTAGGACTGCCCCTTCAGCTAGCAAGGTCAGTCTCCCCGCTGCTAGGACTGCCTCTTCAGCTAGCAAGGTCAGTTTCCCTGGAGCCGCCCCGTCGGCTAACCCCACAGTCTCGTCCGCTAGAGGCCCTGCTGCTAGCACCTCAGTCTCGTCCACTAGAGCCCCTGCTGCTAGCACCTCAGTCTCGTCCGCTAGAGCCCCTGCTGTTAGCACCCCAGTCTCATCCACTAGAGCCCCTGCTGCTAGCACCTCAGTCTTGTCCGCTAGAGCCCCTGCTGCTAGCCTCTTAGTCCTGTCCGCTAGAGCTCCTGCTGCTAGCGTTTTGGTCCCATCTGCTAGGGTTCCTACGCCTAGTCCCTCAGTTCCACACGCTAGAGTCCCTACTGCTAGCGCCTTAGCCCCGCCGGCTGGTGTAGCCCTAGCAGCTAGCACAGGCCCTGCAGCTAGCATTACCCAGGTAGCTAACCCAGTCTCTACTGCCAGTTTAGCCCCTGCTAGAGCAGCTCTAGCTGCCCCTGTTCCTCCTCCGGCTCCTGGGGAGACCCTGACGTCTAGTCCCGGTCGTGCTCCTGCTCCTGTCCCCAGGGAGTCTCCTGCCTCCGGCTCGTCGTCTGGTCCCGGCTCCTCGTCTGGTCCAGCCCTGCGCCGTGGTCTACGCCGTGGTCAACGCCGAGGTCTGCACCGAGGTCTACGCCAGGACGGACCCCCGTCCGGGGTCCTGCACCCGGTCCCAAGATCTGCACCTGGAGAGTGGTCTGGCCCAGCCCTGCGCCGTGATCAATGCCGTGGTCAACGCCGAGGTCTGCACCGAGGTCTACGCCAGGAGGGACCCCCGTCCGGGGTCCTGCACCCGGTCCCAAGATCTGCACCTGGAGAGTCGTCTGCCCCAGCCCTGCTTTGTGGTCAACGCCGAGGTCTGCACCGAGGTCTATGCCAGGAGGGACCCCCGTCCGGGGTCCTGCACCCGGTCCCGAGATCTGCACCTGGAGAGTCATCTGCCCCAGCCCTGCGCCGTGGTCTACGCCGTGGTCAACGCCGAGGTCTGCACCAAGGTCTACGCCAGGAGGGACCCCCGTCCGGGGTCCTGCGCCCGGTCCCAAAATCTGCACCTGGAGTGTCCCTCGTCCGGGGTCCTGCTGCGGGGTCGTCGCCTCCGCCCCTCTTCTCCGGGCCCCCTGGTTCGGTCCCGAGGTCTGCACCTGGAGTGGCTCCCGTCCGGGGTCCTACTCTGGGGTCGTCGCCTCCGCCCTTCATCTCCGGGCCCCCTGGTTCGGTCCCGGGGTCTGCACCTGGAGGGGCCCCCATCCGGGGTCCTGCCCTGGAGTTGTCGCCCTCGCCCCTTTGTTCCAGGCCCCCTCACCGGGCCCCTGTCCCAGTGCCCGGCCTCCGCTGTTGGGCTCCTGTCCCCGTCTCCAGCCCCCCTCTCCGGGCCTCTGTCCCTGTCTCCAGCCCCCCTCTCCGGGCCTCTGTCCCTGTCTCCAGCCCCCCTCACCGGGCCCCCGTCCCCGTCTCCAGCCCCCCTCGCCGGGTCCCTGTCCCCGGTCCCCCTCATCGGTCCTCTGTCCCCGTCTCCAGCCCCCCTCTATGGGCCTCTGTCCCTGTCTCCGGCCCCCCTCTCCGGGCCTCTGTCCCTGTCTCTAGCCCGCCTCTCCGGGACTCTGGCTCTGTCCCCCTCTCCGGTGCCCCTGGTCCCGTGCCCTGTGCGCCCTTCTGTTTTCCGTGTCCTCATCCCTAGTTTGTTCCGGGGTCTCGGCCCTTCGCCCTGCCTGTTCCGGGTCGATCTTGAGGGTCGTCTGGGAGCCTCCCCTTCGGGGGGGGGGGTACTGTCATGATCTGAACTTTCTGGACAGTCCTCTGGCGCCCCCGGGCGGTCTGTTCGCGGTGCTACAGGCCGCCGCCCTTCATATGGACCTTTACGTGCATATATTGTCAAGTCTGTTGTCTGTCATGCTCCCTGTGTATCTCCCTTTAGTTCAGATGTTCTAGTCTAGCCCTGTTTCCCCATTGTTGTTATGTTACTATGTTTGTTCCTGCCTGTTAGTTTAGTGTCTAGTCTCCCTTGTATTCTTATCCTCTGTTCCCCAGCTGTTCCTGTTTAGCAATCACTGTTTAGTATATATTATCCCCGCCCCTGTCTTCCAGTGTTGCGTCATTGTTTGAGATCCCTGTTTACGTGTTTACTGTTTGCCGTTCCCCTGAGTACCCTTCCGTGCTCTCCAGTAACCAGCACCTTTCCGTGCTTTTGTAATTTTCCCCTGTGACTTGTATCCTTGTGTCTTGCTCAGTAAAAGCTTATTATTGGAACGTCAACTCGTTGCCTCATCTCTCTTACCCTACACACTGTCCTGCGATTGAATCCTACACCTCTCCTAAACTCCAAACTACCACAAATACAACCTCTAATAATGTCAGTTTTGGCTTCTACACTCTTAAAACTTTGAGTGCTGCGCATATCGCTTATCTATACCCCTTGCCAGCTTGATAGTCGCTTCCGCAGTTGTTTCACTATGTTTGCGAAGCTGTGTGTGTGTTCTGTATTATAGCTGTGGAGACATGGTGTGGCTCATTTTGACAAACATTACTTGTAGTGCAACATGGGAATAATAGTTTGTTTCCACACGCTGTAGTTTGTAGTTTATTACACGCTAAACATTGCGCATTCCCAAGATAATCCAGTATTTTTTCATAGATCGCGAGATAAAATGTGTTATGTGCAATAAGCCAAACCGTTCTGGTTGATCCCCTAAAACCCCAAATACTCCCAAATCAAAGGTATATGACATGTATATATGTACCTTCACAAAATCATCAACGGGGGGGGGGGGGGGGGGGTCGTTTTAACTCAAAATTGTGATTGTGTTTGCCGAGCATGTTTTCCGTCCGGTGAAACACAGAACTGTGATTATTAGACACGTTTCAGATTCGGTAAAATAGACATAGAATGTACCTTACCTTAGCCAGAAGGTATTCCAAGAAGAAGAATTCCAAGTGATCGCATCGCAATCACGGTTACCAGTGTATATGTCTATACACGTTTCCATGGTCAAATACGCTTAGGCAACGGAATTTCGAGGCGATCAATGTGAATTTATGTTCAAGCGGGAGGTGTGGCCACTACCAAGGGGGAAAAAAAGTGAAGCTGACTATCAACCCCCAAGCCATTGCAGTTCAGACACGGATAAAGGATGATACTGCCACCTGGTGATAATTGATCGGCATTGCAGTTCTAGTGTATGTGAATGTGCCACAGTAATGCAGATCGCTCCAGGCAAGTCTGTAGAGCGGGGATCAAAGTAAAAAGATCAAACGATCCAAAAACGTAATATCTTGTTTTTGGCACTCAACGCTTGTCAAGCAAACACGTAATTTTCCATTTTTGGCACAGAATGTGTTAACAGGTGGGCCAAAAAGTGTCCATTTTTGTTTTTGAGGACTGCATACTTTTTTTGTAAAGCTTAGCTTTATACATTATACTTATAGCACATGCATGAGCCTGATCTCTTTTGAAAGGTAACATTCTGAAGTTACTAATGCACAAAGGGATAATCACTTTGAGTACTAATAAAATAGAGTAACAGAGGTTTGAACTTGAGTTGAACTTGTGTACTCATATTTCTCTTTAGTGGTTGCCAGATTCCTGTTTTTAAGTTCCAGCATAGAGATGAGCTGGAAACTGCAATTCCATAGCCTGAATTGTTATGTAGTACAGGTCCAAATTTGAAAAAAAAATCTAAAATGAGTGCTTGAGAAAGGTTTTAGTAAACAGTGTACCAAAAATAAAACTTGAACATCCAAAATGGCTAACCACCTCTGTGCGTTCTGAAGCTTCAATCACAAAAATGTTTCGCTCATCAACTTTCAGCTACTCCCCCCCCCCCCCCCCCCCCCCCCCACGTGGAGTATCGTTAGAAGCGGACGCTCGTTGGCTACAATGCTGACCAATCATTTTCACCATCAGCAGTGATTGATCAGCTCTAGAGTGTATACAGTCAGGCTTATACATTGTCAATTGTATATTGCGACCAGTAGCAATATATATAATAGCAATCAAATGGACGAACTCCGGTGGCTGGTTGCGGGAAACAAGGACTTCCACTCCACAGCTGTCTTTGCGTTCGTGGAGACCCATCTGAAGCCATCAGTCCCAGACAGGGCTGTACAGCTTGAGGGCTTTTCTGCGTTTCGTGCCGACAGGGACTTCGAGGCGGTGGGTAAGTCGCATGGAGGTGGTCTTATGTTTTTTGTAAACAATCGCTGGTGTTCCGATGTGACAGTGATTCACCAACACTGTTCCTCTGCTATCGAATCCCTCTTCATCCGCTGTCGTCCATTCTATTCCCCCCGTGAGTTCAACTCTTACATCCTCGTCTGTGTTTACATTCCTCCTGACGCTGACGTCACCGCAGCGGTAGACACACTAGCCGAACAGCTGACGAATGTTGAACGTAACCACCCGGACAGTTTTGTTGTTGTATTGGTGGATTTTAACCAGGCTCATCTGAGCCGGTCTCTCCCCAAATACAGGCAGCAAGTCACTTGCCCAACTCGGGGAGTGAACACTCTGGATCACTGCTACTGTACTATTCGGCAGGCCTACCATTCTGTCCCCCGTGCTGCACTGGGCAACAGTGATCATCATCTCATCCACCTGATCCCTCGCTACAGGCAGAGATTAAAACAATCAAAACCGAGCTTCAGAGTGTGGTCCAGTGAGGCATGCGAGTGTCTCCGCGCCTGGCTGGAGAGGGCAGGCTGTGACCAGGACTTTGTTGAGTGGGCGGGGCCTGAGGCTGGAAACAACCTGGATGACTACACAGACACTGTGACATCATTCATTAGCCTCGGCGAGGAGGTGTGTGTCCCCCTCCGCACTAGGAAGATCTTCAACAACAACAAGCCCTAGTTTTCAGCCCAACTCAGGCGGCTGAGGTCGGAGAAGGAGGTGGCCAGGCTCAGTGGTGATGCTCATCGGTTCAGGCAGGCCAAGTACAAATTCGCCAAAGAGGTGAGGGAGGCGAAACTTCGCTTCTCAGAGAAACTGCCGCAGCAGCTCTCTGAGGGGAATTCCTCCTCCGTATGGAAAGGCCTAAAGACCATTACAAACTATAAGCCGAAGTCACCCTGCTCCCCTCTGGGAGAAGGCTGAGGATCCCAAAAGGCTGTGAAAGCTTGTCACAGACTGAGCTTCTTCCCCTCAGCCGCCAGGCTGATCAATGCCTCAGGTCCCCCCCCCCCCCCTCTGCCCCCAAGTGACACTGGCACAATGACACTGACTGCACTGCACTAGTCCTTACTGGAACTCTGCACTCTTCACTTTATATATATATATGTATTTTATTGATTAATCCTCCACTGCACTGTTTCTTGGTCTGTGTTGGTGTTGTCGTTTACTGTGAAAAAATAAAGAAAAAAATGCAAACACTGTATTGCTGCAACAATTACCAATGTGTTTTTACACAAATGGCTTAATAAAGGAATCTGAATCTGAATCTGAATCTAGCAGAATTTGACGACTAAACTAAATAAGGACATTGAATTAAATGAATTTCACTGAAATGAATCAAATAAATTCCCTTTTGTTTTCAGAAGCTAGAAGGCGAAGACATCACAGTATGATAGGTCACTTGAATTTCCATTTGACTTCCTTCAGTTAAAATTAGGGATGTCAATTTTTTTTTTAAATCTGGATTTTTTATTTATTTTTTTATTCAACAAACATGACCATGTTCACGTCTTAAACTCATACTGAGGCCTTAGTTTTGGTTTTAAATATCTTATCATCATTCATTTATTTATTGTCACACAGAGCAGAAGAATTTTTCCAAAACAAACCAATAATATCCAGCTGCAGAACGGCAGACCAGCCAAACTCTCAGACCCAAATTAAAATTTTTATTTATTTTTTTAATCCCAATTTCTCACATTACATTCACCCTGAATGTTGACGTTATCCAGGTGAAAAGTTAACTTCATTCAAGCGAGGCATTTCAATCCTTGACATAAATCATTTGATGTATAATTAAGGCGAGACACTGCAGGTGAATAGTCAAATATACTTTTTTTGTTGATTTTGAGATTTTGTTATATTTTGCTTCCTAAACACGTCTTCTATGAAACTAGTGACAATAAAACGTCAATAACACACATTTAGTTGTTTATTTTACATCATTTTGCCTTATTGCATCCATAAATGTGCACATATTTAATGGGGAAGTGCCTCATTTGCATATATAAACATACATTTCAGAAAACTTGCAATATATTTTTTCTTAGTTTATATGTACATAACAAATTGGGAAAGTTTCATAGTGATATCTATTCAAATATTTTTTGCCTATTAGGGGGTACTACACTGTACTACACTGTTTGTAGCCTGTGTGTAGTTCTGTTCAGTTCAATAACATCATTATTATTATTATTCAGTTATCAGGCATGTGTTTAGGTTGTCTATTACTAATGGTTTGATTAGGTATTGTGTTTGTAAATATCTGTTTAAAAAAAAAGTATGGCATTTTACAATACAGAACTTTGAAGGCGTTTTCCCAAAAATGAGTTTTAAGAGTTTTTCCTCATACTCTGAGCCAGAAATCTCCACTTCAGTAGCACTCACATACACCAAACCTTCAAGTTCTATTCATATCTATGTTCTGAAGGTATTTACAGAAGGGTTTGTTGATATCGCATTCATACCCTGATTTATATCACATTCCTAAAAACATGGCGAAATATGGAATTTTACCATAAAAATTGACTGAATGGAGTATTTTCTGATTTATGGAGTGATAAAAAGAGATATCCAAAATCCCCTCTGTAATAACCTTTGGCTCTAATATGTCAACAAAATGAAACTATAATTTTGAAAATGGCTTTATCCAATGTTCAGATTTCTGTCCTGGAATTATATGCAAATTAGTGCATATTTAAGTAGATCATGCCTCATTTGCATATTTAAACATACAATTTCAGAAAACTTGTAATACAAAAAAGTCTTGTCTTAATATAAGTAATCAACTGGGGAAGTTTCATTGTGATATCTATTAGTTAATTTTTTTACCCTATTCACCTGCAGTGTCTCCCCTTAAATCAAAGGAAATGCGTTTGGGTCTGAGAGTGTGGCTGGTCTGCCGTTCTGCAGCTGGATACTATTGGTTTGTTTTGGCAAAATTCTTCTGCTCTGTGTGACAATAAATAAATGAATGATGATATGCAATTTAAAACCAAAACTAAGGCCTCAGTATGAGTTTAAGACGTGAACATGGTCATGTTTGTTGAAAAAAAAAAAGAAAAGTTTAAAAAAATATATAATTTTTTTCTTTTTTTTATCGGATCAGGAAATATCGGTATCGGTAGATACTCAAAATCACATGATCAGGATCGGATCGGGAGCAAAAAAACGTGATCGGGACATCCCTAGTTAAAATTTGAATTAATGTAAAACCCATTTACTTTCATTTGATTTGGTGAACCTGAAGGGTTGTATTCTGCAAGGAAAATTTCCGGGAAGAGAAAAATTCCCTCATAAACGGCATTTATTGGAATATTCTCGAATACATTAGACACGTTGTCATTTGTCGCCCTATTTATGAATAGTTTTCAAATAAACGCTAGATTATCGATAGTATATGTGTACGTATGCACGCTATAGATGTGAGCTGAAAAATCAATTCTCTCGTTCCCGCAAGATCACACACACACACACACACACACATGGCACATAGGGGACACGCTGTTATCTCAGCGAATACAGCTCCGATTACCCCAAGACTGGTAACATAGACTCCTTACCTTAGATCAGATGTTCTCCAAAAAGATTATTCCAATTCCTGATCGCCATTCCAAATATCGATCGCGTTGATTGATTGATTATTGGCTGCTGTGAATATATAATCCAGGCTGCTTTCCGTCCCGCGATCACTTCCATGTTCATCAGACGGCTTGCCAGCACAAGGAGCCAGTTGGCTCCGCCTCTACAGATCTACAGATCCCAGGTCAGTCTAAGCGACTGACCTGCAGTTACACAGGGATAGACGATAGGGGGCGCTTTTTTCCAATCTGAGCTCCTGTAGGGGCTGGTGTACCAACGGGAGACTCGGTTGATGAAATATGAATTCAGATCGCTAATAAAAAAATTAAACGATATTTAAACCTCATTTGGGTGTAAGAGCTCCACACAATGGCCTCAAGAACTCCTAAGCAGCCCCCAGATTTTCCATTCCAGATTTTCCATTCCAGTTACACCACAGATTGGAGCGTTATCAAACACTGCCGGCTCACGAACACTGACTGAAATGTCCCTGTGGGAACAAGAAGGCGTTCCACTCAAGGCACTACTTGCACTACCTCTGACCTCGCTTGAGCATCACGTCGTCTACAGAAATTAAACATGCACTGATTCTAATAGCGAGTCAGGGGTGTTTCACCGTGCCGCGGAGAGAGCGAGGTTACACTAGGGGCTATTATTTCATGCTATCAAAACTCATTACTTTCGTTTAATTGGAATTTTTGAGTCCTTAGGAGAGTGATTTGATTACTAGCGACACCTATTAGAGGAGTACTTGATCACGCCGATATGCATGGCCGTCCAATCAGTGTTGATGGTAAATGTAGTCCATTGAAGCGATACATTCCTTGGTGCATGCTATATTGACTGCTCGCAGGGTGGATGAATTGCCTTGCACGCAAGCTCATTGTATCTGCCTGTGTAAAAGTCACAAATAAAAATAACGACATTGCTTGATTTGTATTACTTTTAATTGTGTTACTTGAACTCGCTCCATTGTACAGGGTTGTTTTTGCCGGCTGGGAGGGATCGTCGTGGCCTCCCCCTATTCCGTATGCTGTATTTCCTCTGTGCTGTATTCA